>NC_091823.1:171285869-171606494 GCF_038994185.2 Dermacentor albipictus
ACAAATGTCTAAATGTACTTTTAAATAAAGTACCCCATTTGTCATATATTCGCATTGGCTCACTTTCATTTGACTCGCCCTCTTATATATTACAGAACAGCTTTATATACGTGCTCTCCCCATTGGGACAATAATTTCGGTGCAATTAGTCACGATACACGACCTGTGACAGCTGCTCCTGCAAAATAAACTGGAATAAATGACAGCGTCATTGAGATTTTTCACTGGTCGTTGCATATGTTTAAAAATGTAAACAAGGTTCTTGAATGACAAAGTTTCATTAACATACTATTTGTCCTCAACTTGTTCATTTCATGGCTTTTACATTTTTCATATCAGTGGAATGCACTGCTTTGCTGGTTTCGAACGGATACAGTTCTAAAGATCGTGTGACATTTTCTTTACTTATTAAATAGACAAAAACATGGAAGCATTGATATCAGTTCTGGGCGCAATTTTTGGCACATATGAGTATATCTTTTTATGAAAGATACACATATTACTTGTTTTGACACTGCGTAGCATTCAAGAATTCGTTCGCAGCATCTTTGGCAATGGCAATGCAGTTATTATTCATGTATTTGATCCCTCAACAAATTGTTTAAGAGGAAGCTTTAGCTCGGGCCCAACTCTGACGCAGCCTATTGAAATACATGTAAAACACAGAAACACTTTTCTGAGATAACCCCTGGATCACATTTAATGAAATGTGTTGAATTCTAGAGAGAAAGTTAAATTCTAGTATCTGTTGGAAGCGGAATTTCGATTTAGGGCCTGAATGTTGTTTAAAATATTTTTAAAAATTCGAAAGTGAGATAAAAATAGAAGCACGACTTTTACAAACTAATTGCTCTGCATCAAGAACCGATAGTGCAGTCTTTCAAACGGCATCTATATAAGAGACAAAGCGGACAAATTTAGTATGTCAATTTGTATCTTACGTGAGTAGGTTACGTGGTGTACAAGCGTTCTGCAAAAGCCGTATTTCGATAATACTTAATTTTTTTAGATTCATTTGTAACATATAAATTTTGTCCGCTGTAGATGCACTATTAGATGCGACTCACAGAATTGTGATAATATTATTTTTCATTCTTGAGTTACAGAGCTTAAAATTTGGTAGTTTCGTTTTCTGAAAATGTTCGATTTTTGCCAATTTTTAATAAAGAATGGACAAAACGATGAAAAATTTGAAACCAGAAGTCAGTAGAATTTAAGTTTTTCTTTTAAATGCAACAAACCTCGTCAAATTTGGTGCAGTGGTTGCCGAGAAAAACGAATTCACCTTCTACATATATTTAGATAGTAGCACCTGAGCTAAAGCTTCCTTTTAACCCTTTGAGGGTCAATAACGTAAATATACAGCGCTGCGAACAAGACCAAAAATGGTCGATGCTGTATATTTACAGTGCCATCTGTACAATTAAAAGGCATGCCAATTTCGTAACTTTTTCTTTTCTGTCATGTGCTGCCACTATGTGGGAATACATGGCATTTTTTTTGCATGTTTGCCTCTCGGTTTTCGTTGCATGGTTTGTTGTAGAGTTAGTTTGCTCCTGCGCGTCTATATACTACCACTGGCGCATTGGCGCATGTACGGCTGGGCGGCGGTTCGGGTTTCGTTCCGCACGCGGTTTCGGTTCTTGCGCTTGCAAAACTGACGGCTATCTCATTACTAATCGCTCAAAGGGCGACCGCTTGTTTCTCACTCGTTTAGTGCTCACTGTGGTGCGCATAGGAAGGATGCCGCCATGCATTCATTTCCACTGCTTCCTCTTTTTTTTTTTTTTTGACGCTCGCGAAAACTAATTGCCTCTGGTTGGCGATAAGATGAAGATTAGTGGAAGTTTGTCGCATGTGCTTTTTTGACGGGCACACAATCGCACAGTTTTCTTGAGTGCGCGCACTTACGCAGTTCGATTATGCTGTGGATGTACATATTAGTGTAAGAGCAGGAACATTTGAGTCTTGTGAAATATTCTCGTGTGTGTGCATTTTCAAGGCCTTGAACTATGTTTATAAAGATGCATCATATTTTTAATTCTTATAAGTTTATTTCTTTTTTTATTGTTGTTATTCATGAATGAAGAGTACATATATACCAACGCAAAATATTTTTTTCTCACTTTGCGGTCACCCTAGAAAAATTGCGGTAATTCTTTTTCAAAGTAAGTCCCTAAGAATTGTAATATGCAATAAAAAAAAACTGGCTGTGGCTTAGCTAACCTTAAGCCCAGGATGCGAAGCATACTAGCCTTTATTTTAACGCGACAGCATTAAGGAGTTCGTGTCGCAGAAAAGCCGGTGTCGTCGGCGTCGGCTCAGGCATGCGGCGCTTGCTCAGGCGCACATTTCGTTGTCGCACCGAACGCTGCGTTGCTCGACGCTCACCGCGTCCGATGCGGGGCGCGTAGTCGCTGCGCCGTAGCAAAGCCACCTAGAAACAGTCTCTGTAGCACGCCGCAACCTTCGCTTCTCATTCCAACGAGCAGCTCTGTCTCTAGGAGGCATCTCACCTCGTGAGTGTCTAGCAGAGGCAAGCGCAGCTGCTTATATACCGCCGTGACGCCGCGAGCGACGGCGCGAGTTGGAGCCCCGTTTCTCCTTTGTCGTGACATCACGGTGTCACGTGGTATTGAAGGCGACACCGCCGCGCCTGAGGAGCTGGGTTGAGCTCTAGTAATATGCTTCGCATAAAAAATCGACCCTGGGTGGTCGCATAGGGCGAAAAAAATCGACCCTCAAAGGGTTAAGGAGGAGGCCAAGCTGCAACGTCAGCTCCCCCCCGAACGAAATTTCTGGCTATGCCACTGCCCCAGACATAAGCATGACAACAAATAGGATGGCCTATCATGTGACTGTAGCAAGCATGTGATATATATGAGCAAAAAGTAAAGTAAAAAGTAAAAAGTGACGTTGTTATACGAGTAGAAAAGTGGCTCCATGGTTTCCGGGATAGGGCTGAGCATGCTGTAGCCCAATCTCGGAGACCTTAGTGGTGCTGTGAAAACTTGCACCCTTGGCCAAAAGCAGGCACCACACTGCCGCTAGGACTAGGATTTGCAGCAGCCACAGATGCAGCAATTGACTGCAGCAGCTTTTTACTTTCAGAAGTGGCTTTAAAAGGGACAAAACGCAGATGGTTAACGAAACTTGCACTTGCTCCCGTGCAAGCCGGCCATTGTTCTGTTTTCCCAGCTTGCGATGCAGGCTATCAGCATCGCCCTCACTTTTCAGGGTTGCTGGCATCAGGAAATCTATTTTTTAGGTTCGTCTGATCAAAAAACTCTGCTTAAAAAATTGCCACATGGTTTTGGAAGTCACCGCTGCAGGCATAAACACTTTTGAGGATGAGCTTTTCATTGCACCATAAAAAAACTGGGTCCTTCAAAATTAGTTGCCAGTACATTTCAGGGAAAAAAAAAAGCAAAGCCACAGCAGCCTCAGTCTAAAGCCAAAAATGCAACAGTTACTCATTAGTGTATTCAATTTGCCCAATCCTCCAGGCCTTATTCAGAAGGCACAACACTATGGCGCCTATACATTTCATGAGGAAGCAGGCTTTCACGCACATCAAGTTCATAGAACTCCTTACACTTGCACACAAAAGTGTGCATGGTGTACCGAACAAGAACTTGTGCCATGACAATCACCAATGTGAGCTGCACATGGTATTCCAAGCACGTGCTATACTCTAGATAACAACAATGGCAACTAGTGGGCTAGCGTGAGGAGGTAGCTCCACGACATGGGTGCACAGCCGCTAGTGACAACCAGACTATTGTGGGGAGTAACACAATCTGCTAAGCCCTCTCTGCTAAGCACTCTGGAAGTTTCTCAATAGGAATACCCCTGGACCACCCCATTTTGCCTGGAGCGAGTAAATGTGTATGTGCGGTTGGAGTCACCACATCCACATCCATCCTCGGCCAATAAGAAATCTCAACTACTTCATTCTCTTTGAGCAATTACTGAGCATCGTATTTCTAGCTAGCTGACACACTTGAAATAGAGAGATTAAAAGTGCAGATACACTGTACCTATGTTCTCTTTCTCTTGTACTGAGCACGAACCTGACTGCCTGTGAAGAGCAATGGCCCCACAACTGCAGAGCAGCAAGTACCTCAGGGCGTATCTTCAATTTGTCATCTCGGACTGCCTGAGGCACTGCTTTTTCAGCCAATGAGCATCAGTGATGAGCTCAGATAGTACTGGGCAGTTTCAGCTGACAAATCAAAGAGAATCAGGCCCCTTCCCTTCTAAAAAGCAAGATCAAGCTTTACATCAGGGAGAGGTCACACTCACAAGCAGTGGTTGTTGTGCACGGTGACCGGAGTCCAACCCAGCCGTGGTCCCGCAGTTGCTCGCAGTCCTCCCCGCTGGAAGCTGTCCGAAACGTCCATGGTGTGCGAGTTGCTGCGCCTTAACCTGTACAATGCATCAGCCAGCAGCATGAGAAACTAAAAATCTAGGTGTCATTTCTTCTGATCCCCATTGCAAGGATATCATAAGAAGATAACAATAAACGCTAGGAGACCTCACAGACTCCTACACAAGGGAGGGCTGAGGCGACTCCCAAGTATGGGAGGACATTCCCTAGCACAGACATTGCAAACTGTTTCATTTAACGCAGACACCAGAACTATTTATATGGCAGAAAGCAGCCACGACTGCCGTGTTCCCAGGTGGTCTCACGGCTAGTCGTGTTTACAAAAACTAGAAGGCGAGCGCCACGTTTTGCGTGCGTTGCAGCCCACATTTGGCACTGGCAATGTGCCAATTTATTAATGTATTGTCATTGAGCTGTATAAGGATGTAATAGGTAAGCGGCTAGCAGTTTGTGCAACAAGATTTTGCACCATTAGTTACACCGGTTACCACCGTTACTCCGCGTACAATCGCGTAGTGGCCTGCATGTTGTTTTGTGCGCTCGAAACTTGAAACGCAATGCACTTCGACATTGGCTCTACCAGCAGGCTCCAGCTGAACCTAAGTAACAGTAAATGCAACCACCCACAGGTCAGTGTAAAAGGAAAAGAAAAGAAAAAGTCACAGAAGCACACAATAAACATACGAAAAGAAGGGTGCCATCAGCACTCGTCCTTTTGTCTGCTATGCCCTGGTCGCACCACAAGACATTCATTTGAGACATCACCAGCCGTTTGTGCGCAGGTGCAAGTAAGAGCGGGCATGAGAGAGAAAATCTGTAGGTTTTTGCTCCTTGAATATGTGACTCGGCCTAGGCACTACGGAGGAGGTTTCTTAGCGTATGCATTTCTTAGTGTTGTTTGTCCCCTAGGCATGCCGGCATAGCAGAGTGTGGTTGAGTTTGCAGTCAGACGCTGGCGGCCTGCACGGTGAGGCAGTGGGCATGGATGCCCCATTTCGCGATTGCTGCGTCTGAAGGTATGTCAGACAGACTTTCTCGCACCTGTGATGCTGGTGCTGAGTCAGTCATGCCAGATTAAACCTTTCTTGTCCCTTACGGTGCTCTACCTAAAAAACATCCCTGATTTTTTGGGGGGAAGCAGTAGGGGCCATAGTAGAGGCTCCTGGTGCAGCATCTTCGCTCTTGGCAGACTTTTCGTATGCTGCTGTCCGTGACTTTGCAGGAGCATTTTTGAGTGGGCCCCTTAAAGTGAAATAAACACACAGTACCTCAGCAACCGCGGTTGAATGCCACTGCATGATGTCACGCCGTGAAGATTATTGGCTTTGCGTCTCGCTTACGTTCGGCTAGGTTTAGGTTACCTTAAGTTAGGCTACGTTAGCATAAAAGGCATTAGGGTGGCGTGGCGTATTCTCACAGCGATGATGCCGTGCGGATTTTTGTCTTTGCGTCTCGGCCACGTTAGGTTAAGTTAACATTAGGTTAGGTTAGTATAAAAGGGGTTAGGGCGGCACGGTGCATTTTCAAAGCGATTACGCCGGGAGGATAATTGTCGTTTCGTCTCGGCCACATTTGCTTAGGTTAACGTTAGGTTAGGTAAGTGTAAGAGGCGGTAGGGTAGCACTACATACTCTCATAGCGGTTGCAGGGGCGTCGAGCATCACCGACGGTCTTTCAGCAACTTGCTTCCAAACGAGGTTGCCAAGGCGCTCTGACTTCTACATTTTGAATATATGTGACCCGGCCTCTACCACAGTTCCTACTTCTTCTACTACAGTTCCTACTGCTCCCCACAGAAACACCTGTGATGTTATTTCCAAGGTACATCGCCGTAAGTCGCAAGAAAGCTATGGTCCGGCATGACTGACTTAGCACGAGCGCCACAAGAGCGATACAGTCTGTCTGACACAGCGGTTGCCAAGTGGGGCGTGAGTGCCTGCTACTTCACCTGTTCCATCACGCCGGCTGCTGGCGTCCGAGCGTAAACAAACTTGACGCCACTCCGTAATGCCGGCACGCCTAGGGACAAACGCATACAACGCACGCTAAGAAACCTCCTCCGTAGTGCCTAGGCAGAGTCATATTGTCACGTGGTCGTGACGGTGAATAACACAGTAGCAGTACTGTGAACGACAAAACTAACTTTTATTAGGCGAACCTGTGCCCACAAAACAGGCTACACTTATAGCACAACAATAGCGGCGAACACGCTCGGCAATCGTCGAAAATCTCATCAGCGGGTCAAGCGCGTCGGCTTTTATAGATCAGTCGTCGAATGTTCCAGATTAACTGATGGGACCCGCGTGTCTTCCACAAAGTTCTACACCATTCGTTTCACGCGATGAAATCTGATAACACAAGGTTCGGCGACAATAGACACGCGGATAGAAGCGTCGATAAATTTCCAGAAACGTCGGATACATGCAAGCGCGTCCCGCGCTCTGCGATAACATTTGTTAGGCGGCTAAACGTGGTCGCCCGATAAAGATAAGTACACGTGTCAATATATTCAAGGAGCAAAAGCCCCCAGATTTTCTCTCTTGTGCCCATTCTTAGTCACGCCTGCGCACAAACGGCTGGTGATCCCTCAAATGAATGTCTCGTGCCACATCATGGCCCACGCAAGAGGCCGCGTTTCTAGCAGAAAGCTTACCTTCATGCATAGCGTTCGCCGCCAGCATTTCCCGGTAGCCATTACGGTTACATAAGCTGCAGTTGCCGGGAAGCGCGAGAAGCAGCCAAGGATCTTTAAATGTTATTGCATTCTACTCTTAAAGGCGAAGCTTAAGCATCCTACAAATATTTTTCTCTTTATTTGCACACTCCCTTGCCATTATGAAGGCAAAGTGAGTCTGCTGTTCTGGGCCTCTTCGTAACTGCCCAACTCTCCTAAGCCAAACTGCTGCTACTACTACTAGCGCCTTGAGAGATTGTGACAAGTAGCTGGGAAAGTATGAGCACTGGGGGAGGTAACAGCTGCAGGGGGACTCACCTGCCCAGGATCTTCTTGAGACCACGGCTCTTGCTGTGCTTGAGTGTGGAAGCAGCCGAGGGGGGCGAGTACAGCTGGCAACCGGGACGAGCCACCACCAGCTCAGGCTGGGCTGCACAGCAGTGCCAGTGCATACCATCAGCACAAACATCTGGACAACCAGTCCATGTGACGCATTCTAGAGTGCTGCCAGAGTGCTTCGACTCTGTTTCACAACAATGTGGCACCGGGGTGGGTGGCATGGGATGTGTTCTGGCACATGACACTCGGCTTGAGACAGACTGAGTGATTGATCTAGCGACAGGGCTTGTGCAGCCCAAAGCAACATAAGTGGCTATGAGAGACACTGCAGTAGGGGAGTGTAAATTAAATTTGACCATCTCAGGTTTTTTAATGCGAGCCTGCAGCATTGTACACAAGTGTTGTTGCATTAGACCTCTATTTCAATGGGGCTGCTGCAGCCTGGAATGGAACCTGCAACCTCATGCCCAGCAGCAGAATGCCATAGCCACTCGGACAATGCAGCGGCTAGGGCAGAGGAGTAAGCAGTACGCTGATGCTATGCAGCCCATGTGATAAAGACACCTGCATTCTTGAGATGGCACTCGACTGATTAATGTCAGGTGTACCTTCAATACTGCCGCACCACATTATTTTCAAGTGCGGAATTTTGTTAAAGCAGCCATAAAAAAAATAACTTTGTATCCTTGTGACTTCCTTTGCTACCCTCACACTTTCCATCTTTCATGGTGTAGAGCACTGATGGCCATTGTGCTTTGAGCATGCAAAACTATCAATATAAGCACAAGGCAGAGGGTCCTGTGTTTCTTTGATGCTTGCCCAGTTATGCCAAAACAGGGGATTACTTAGAAAGTGCTACATTCCCAGTACAGTCGACGCCTGTTAATTGTGTTCAAACGAGGTTCATTCGGTCACCCTGACAGGATGACCAAATGATACAGCAGGTCGAATTAATTAAGATGATAAAAAATGTCAAACCATAATGCTCATTCATTTGGAAGTACAGTGGACTCTCTTTAAACAGAACTTCAAGCGACCAAGGAAATTGGTTCAGTTTATCACAAGTCTCATTTACTGAGAGACATTGCAGAGAGCATTGCATGAATACAAAACTAACCAACTATGAAGATGTCGTTCTGTTTAAGCAATTTATGTTTATTGAGATTCCACAGTATTTGCCCGATTCTGACTCGCTTTCTATGTGCCCAAAGTAGAAAACTAACATACAGATAACATTACAGCTCCTGAACAAAGTAGAAATCTAACGCACATCAAAATTTTCAGTAAGGAAAATGGGCAATAGGGGTTGCAGAGTGGTGGCCGGTTTTCTAAAATTAGATTCGCTAGGCTGTTTTTTTTTAGAATTAGCTTCGCCGCAATACATTTGTTATGCAGCAAAGCATACGAATACCACGAATGCAGTTTTTGGAACAATTTTCTTGTGGAACAAAAAAAGCATGTGTTAGAATCGAGTAACACCATAATCATACATTGTGAACTACCATTATTGCTTGAAAATATTCTTAGGGCAGGCTGAAAATGGGCATTTCCTAGGAGAGATATTACATATTCAACATGTTCACTGTCCCCTGAGCTCTGCCAAGGCAGACGCTGCCAGTACAGGGCTAGCTATTGGGGTCACCACAGGGGTCAGGCACATGAATGCTGGCTAGTCAAGTTCGAATCATCTGGCAAAGGCCATATTTAAGACTGAAATAACGAAAGTTTGGGCCCATAGAAATGGATGGCCGCAAGCTGGGACCTGCACTCGGGATCTAATTAATTGAATAGTCTAATTCACTTGAGTCAAATTAACAGAAGTCTACTGTAGTTGGTTACGGTTTATGGGGCACTTGAGGTCATGCCAATGTTTTGTTTTGTTTTTTTGTCACGCATCACGTGGAAGCGAAGGAGAGGGCACACAAAGCAGCAGCAGCACCTAGCGAAAGTTGTCCATGCTCTAGCAACAACAGTCATAAACCATTCAGCATCTCCAAAATCAAGCAATAAGAATAATAATCTTGCGCAACTTCATGCTCAATGCATCTTCCTTGCCCTGCTCACATGGCATTTTGTCGATTCGAAAACTAAACATACTTTCTCAGCATTCTTGTACATATAAATATGCGAATGGAAAGCTTCAAATTCCTTTACTACACACTAATCAGTTTCCTCATGTATCATAAGCTTGCTCTGCAAAATTAAATAACTTTCTCTTACCTAAACCCAGGACTGAGTATGGCAAGTCTACTGCGAACTTCTCATCCTTATCATTTTGGAATTCCTTGCCTGTAGGTATAAGGAAGGGATCCTTTGAAATATTTAAAAAGGCTTCACGCTCATCCCTGCTAAACTCATAAACACTACTTAATATTCATACTAAGTGCTCTTATATTTATGCATATATGCTTTATTTCTTGCTTAACTCAACATTTCCTATAACTCAATTTTCTGCGTGTTTACCACTGTTTACCAAAATATTGCTGTCTGATGCTATGGTTTTATAGGAGGCCTCCCTCTCAGTCTTGTGACTTCGAGACCTCCTTCTGTATTCATATGTCATATGCAATGTATTACATGCACTTTTATATAACTACTGGGAACGTAGTGCTGCTGCAGTGGATCACTGGCTCCCATGCATTGCAGAGCAACTGGACAGGCATTACAAAACATACAAAAATTAGTGCACAAGACGACAAAGCCTCTCTGCAGGCACACTCCAACAGCATAAGAAATTCGCAGGGCACTATTTATAACATCAGTACATTGCCATCGGGTAGTGTCCATGACAAAACTCTCTTATATTGCTCTGTTTCTTTTCCTCCACTTGGTACTTGTTGCACATGAGGCTCTCCATATTTTCTCTGTCTAGCAGCAATGGTGGCTAGTCCCAGCCAATGCCATACATTCACTTGAAAGGTGGTACAGTGCTTAGAATTTTTATTGCATTGCAACCCGCTGGTGCTTGCACCCGACGCGACATTTGCAGCGGGTGTGAGCATCATGGTATACGAGGATTTCCGTATATCTCAGCACAACACACTCTAACACATTTAAGCCCATTTTTGCAAGCACAGCCACACTGGTGCAATTTTGCAGTGTTACTCTTGCAGTGCCACCCTAAGTATTGAATGGATGCATGAGGTTAGTGTGTTTGTCCTCCAAGCTAACAAAAACCCTAAATAAATTACAGCAACATGTCATGACAAGTCACTACTCACAAGTCATGCCCCATAGTCCACGTACTTGTAAGCCTATAGCACTCCTTGACCTTTCAAACAAGAAAGAGGTACACGGAAAGATGGAGGCTAGAAGTGGTTTAAGGTGAACAAGAGATATCTTTGGAGCCAACCTTTTGACAAGGCAAGTTGTCATGGCCTTGACAAAGACAAGGCTCCTTGGTGAAACATTCACTGCAGCTTGAGGCATCCCTCGTTCAACTGCTGCTGATCGCTCTTGGCTTTCAAGGTGGTAATCATCTAAATCAGAATGCTTCTATATATGTGGGTTGGAATATATGATACTATTCAGAATATGCCATACATAGGAAGAAAAGAAATAAACACTTTTTTTTTTGCAGCCTTGTGATACGTATTTAACTGGAAGTTTTCTTCACTCGCTCTGCTTTAGTCACTCATTCTGAGTGGCCTTCATTTCGTCATCTCCAATGATTTGCTATAGTATCTGTGGTGTTAGCTATACCGAGGTTTGACTGCACATACTTTGAAGCTGCAAGTGCAAATAACAGTGTTTCAGATTTTAATAACAATTACATAAAAATGATCAAACTCTCAGACGTGTTTGTATGCCTAAAAGCATGAATAGCTGCAAACCTTCCGACTGAAAACAACAAAAAGGTGAGAAAACACAAGATGTGACTCTCTTGTCTCAACTCGAGAGAAAAAAAAAAAAAACACCTCAGATCAGTGTGCTAAAATACTTGTCGCAGCAACTGGGTAAAAAGATCAAACTTCAACGAATAATCAACGAAGAATATACGAATGCACTATAGAATAGAGGAATTTCTCTGAAGCAACTCCTCATCTTCGCAGCATCTTTATTCGAGAAGTGACGCTGTGCTCCACGCAGCAGAATCAAGTGATAGCGTCAATGCGAGATCCATCTGGTAAATACAGTAGTGTGGAATGACCCACTTGCATATGTATACATCATTCTTCAATACTTGCTAGTGCAATACTTGCATTCAAACACCAGCTCAAACACCAGCTGTTGCAGCCACAAAGCCAAACAAGAAGCCAGCGAGAAATCAACACAGCCTGTTTCATGCCGTGCATTGACCATGTAAGGACAGAGAAAGCCCAGAACATTGCAGCAATCATGGAACGTGCACAGCACCATAGTATATTAGGGAGGTGCTTTGTGGAATACAGAGAGCGCGTGAGGCGACAGTCAATTTCTTGACATGAGAAGCTTCATCTGTGGTGAACTTAGCCCCTTATTGTGCGAGTTGTGAAGCCCAGCATAAAGCTTCAGGTCGCCACCACTGAGTGAGACTTTGAAACCACTTCACTATTCAGGTTAAATTTTTAGAAACAACATTCAACTCCCTTCTCATGAGAGTGCATTAATCAATTTATGAAAAATGCACCACAGATCCCACCTTAAAATAAGCCCTTCATCTCACGCCATCCCTGACAGCCTGCATTCGTTTAAATTAAGGCTTTGGCTTCCTTTTGTTTGTTTTGTTTACCCAGTGAGTATAAATGGCCGTCAATTATGAGCACTCTTCTTTTCACACACGAGAAGGTTATTTTCCTAAAACACTGATAAAAAAGCATTTAAAAAGGTAGCACCAAAGCCATGTCACAGAATTCACAGCTGGGCTAGTTGGTCTTGATTCATCTTTGAATTGACTTGTAATGTGCTGTACAAGTCAACTCAAAGATAAACCAAGGGCATGTGACATGGCAGGTAGATTATTTCAGCATGACATCAAAACTGATGCCCTGAGCAGCGATAACAAACTGCAGTACAATTAGTACAGTACAGGCTAAGGGGGCACTTGCAACATTATGCATGCCGTGGTCCATACTCTTTGTTAGGGCACAATTACAATGGTCATAACACGAGCTCATTAGCACTATAATGTGAGCACTGCATAACAGCTAGGATGGCACGGCATGTGGGGGAACAGCACTCTTCTTTTTGCCTTTGGGTCCAGCAAACAACAGACTGCTCAAATCACACATGCAACATGGCATGTGGCTACATGTAGTACAGCAAATTGCTGAATGTGCTGCATGCGAATATATTCTGTCACCAGTAGAAATTTAAAAAGAAAATGGCTGGACGTTTTGAAGATAATAGCTTGATTATTCTTGTTACGTTTTATGAGTAGGAACATTTCTTTCTGTTCGATCAGATTACTCAAGACTGTTGAACTGATACTAACAGCTAAAACCACTGAAGCTGTGAAAAATAGGAACCTAAAGGCTGGTCCTGCACACTATCTCTTGCAAATCGGTACACTCCTGCCAGTTTGAAGAGATGAGCTCTGAGGTCTCATAAAAACTGCAACCACAGAAAAATAGAAAGAGAGAGAGAGAAGTATGTGTCAAAGGGACAGGACAGCCAGCAGTCATCAAGAGTAGCCCCAAACACTGCATGCCCAACCGACAGTCCAGAAACAAGAATATACAGAGACACCAAGTCATAAGACACTTTCCACTGGGTACACTGGCAGGAACCTGGAGCATAAGTAGACAGCGAGTGCTGCAGTCCCTAGTCATAATCTGCGCTGTTTGCCCAATGCAAATACCAAACTACAAGAGCAGGGGCATGAATGGTGCATGGTGGCACACGAGCCAAATGAACTCCACCTCCACTACATGCTCCCCAATATACCACCAATATACTGTTCTTGAAATATCATCAAAAACGGCTAACAGAGAAGCTCATTTATCTGCATGACCTGTCGGGGCACTGCAACGCACCTGTGTTTGTAGAATGGCCAGGCTCTTGATTAAAGAAAATCCCGACTTTCTTGCACTGTTCTCCGACCTCCCAAAATGGCCTGTCACAAGGTTGGGACATTGCGAATAGAAAAGCCTGCCCTAGAGATCATGTGGTCACCATCATTTGTGTTACGTTTACGAATGAAGTGGAAACGGCAGTAATTTCGAATGAGAGCTCCCACATGCTTATTGTTGGTGCAGTCAATCTTTTCAGTACCTTTATCTCTGAACGATGTCAAAGTAAGGCAATGCGAATGCCGAATAGTATTGCGGAATTCCAAATGGTAGTAGATCTGGAATTGAATATTGAATCGAATAAAAAAAAGCTGAATATAAACATCAGAAAAGTCGACACAAACACTTATGCTTACAAATTTTGTGCAAGAACAGAGTTCTACACGTGCTTAGGAGGCTAATCACATTACTTAACAAGAATGTAGCCAGCTATCAGTAACTTAGGTACCTATGAATCGAGATACATGGGATACCCTGCTTTTATTAAAGGGAACACCAATTCAGTATGCCAGCACTGATAGCAACTCAGTTTGTGTATAAAGGTCTGAAAAATAGTTGTCATCGACAGAATTTCAGTCAAATAGAGTGAAGTGCTTCATTTCCTCTGAAGTTGAAAAAGTAGCGAAGTTGCCCTAAATACCAACGAGCTTTTCAGTTTCATAGTGGGCCATGCTGTGCTTAATGGAAATCTTCTATTGCCCAAAAAGTTTTGCTGTCGAGTTTCCTTCCACAAAACAGGAGGGTTATTCCATTGTCTAGGCAGTCCATTAAGTCCAATCTGTGCAACAGACAAAAGTGGGGATTTGCACATAACGTGACGACCGGCACCGCTTCATGCGGTCATCAGCACTGCATGTGTTGAACTCTTCCGGCACCAATGCTAAAGAGTTCTGCAAGTCCACCCCCCCTTCCCCCTTTTCCATCTGCTTCCATCTGCTGTTCGTGTAAACGCATCTGCAGCCAGAATTACTGCGCTGGTCACAACATTTTTGAGCCCTTCATGTAAATCCCAAGCTAGTGCTGTGATGGGTCGCTCGAAGCTGTGAAAACGGACTGTTGCATGCCTACGAACGACGTTTGGAACAAGGGGCCACCATATGGTGCTTCGCAAATATGGTGGCCATGAACAAGGGAAATCCTGTACACTCGCTCTCATTGGCGAGGTGGTCTGTCAGCTTTCCGAGGCTCGTGTGACTGCTGTATGAAACTGTAACTTCAATCGCCAACACCCAATGATGTAGCTTCAATTAGGCCTAACGGGCTAGACAGTGTGGCCAATGGTGTGGCCGTGACGAAAATTTTTGACCAACTGATGTGATAACGGGCCACAAACCATTATGTAAAGCTTGTCGCTAATATTTTACTACGAGTGGCTCATCAGTAATCGGTCGGGAGATCGGTATGGGTTATATTGACGGCCATTGAAATGGCGTTTGGGTCTGCAGGTTGGCAACTGCCGAGATCACATGTGCCAAGTTTGTCTGTGTGCTCGCATGTGGGCAGAAAGCTCCAAAATGCATAAATCTGCATGAGTAAATACTGAACATGTTTATCCAATACAATCGCACATGTTTCCGTGCTTTCCATACATGCTGCTTTTACCATTCTCTCTGTCTGTGTAGCATTAATCATTTTAATCGATCCAGTCAACCTGGTTGAACCTTGTATCAATGGAGATTGCAAGCGATGGGAATGCAGCACATATCAGGGCACCGATCACGGTCAGATCATTCAATGAATATACAAAATATTCTGAAAACTGAATATTTGAGAAATCTAATAGCACTAGATGTCGATTCATTAAAAGAATCATTCGAACATTCACTCATCATCATCATCATCAGCCTATTTTATGTCCACTGCTGGACGAAGGTCTCTCCCTGCGATTTCCAATTACCCCTGTCCTGTGCCAACTGATTCCGACTAGCACCCACAAATTTCCTAATTTCATCGCACCACCTAGTCTTCTGCCTTCCTCGACTGGGCTTCCCTTTTCTTGGTAGCCATTCTGTAGCCCTAATGGTCCAATGGTTATCTAACCTGCACATTACACGACCTGCCCAGTGCCATTTTTTTTTCTCTAAATGACAATTAAAATATTGGCTATACCCATTTCCTCTTTGATCCAAACCAATCTCTTTCTGTCTCTCAAGGTTATGCCTAGCATTCTTCGTTCCATAGCTCTTTGTGCGGTCCTTAACTTATTCTCAAGCTTCTTCGTCAGCATCCAAGTCTCTGACCCATATGTCAGCACCGGTAAAATGCACTGATTATACACCTTCCATTTCAATGATAATGGTAAGCTTCCAGTCAAGAGCTAACAATGCCTGCCGAATGCAATCCAACTCATTTTTATTCTTCAATGAATTTCTATCTCATGATCAGGGTTCCCTGTGATTTTTTTTGCCTAGGTAAACATACTCCTTCACAGACTCTAGAGGCTGACTGGCGATCCTGAACTCTTCTTCCTTTGCCCGGTTATTCATCATGATTTCTGTCTTCTGCATATTAATCTTCAACCCCACTCTTACACTCTCTCTGCTAAGGTCCTCAATCATTTGTTGTAACTCGTCTGCAGTGTTGCTGATTAGAACAATGTCATCGGCAAGCTGAAGGTTGCTGAGGTATTCGCCATTGATCCTTCCCAGTTTAATAGCTTCACTATTTGTTCCGCGCATCCAGTGAATACCATTGAAGAGATTGTGTCTCCTTGTGTGACCCCTTTCTTTGTAGGGAAAACATGGGGAAGGCGGGAGATGGAAATTCAAGACGAGCAAGACGAGAACAAGGTGAAAGCAGGAGCCAACGTTTCGACAAGGGGACTTGTCTTCTTCAAGGCGACAATATGCTTTCCTCGCCACAGTATATGTAGGTGAGGTTCTTCTAAAGGGGAGAGGGTGTAAGGCAGGTGGGTGCGGCAATGAGCGAAGGTGTGTTAGCATGTCGAATTGGGAATAAAGGAACGCTGTGCACAAGGCCAGGGGCCCGGCCCGGTTAACTCATTTTGATGGCGACAAGCCACTAATTCTCGAGTGCGACAAATCGCCAGTTGGAATCGGTGCGGTGCTGTCACACGATGTGGGCCAGCGTGTTACGCCTAGTTGGCTTCCGCTCCCACACACTCACCCAAACGGAGCATAAGTATCCACAGTTAGAGCAGGAAGCGCTCGCATTGGTATTTAGTGTGCTCAAATTTCATGCCTTTCTGTTCGGCAGAGTTGTCACCTTAATAACAGACCACAGACCACTCGTGGACCTCTTCCTTCCCGACAGGCCTGTGTCTGCCATGCCTGCTGGCCAGATCCAGCGCTGGGCCCTGATCTTGAGTGCCTACAGTGACAACATTCCGCACAAGGACAGCAAGGCCAACGTTCCAGCCGATGCACTCAGCCGGATTCCAGTAACCACATCGACACATCCCGATGAATCTGAGGATTGCAACGGTGGTGAGTACATCCTTCTCACAGACAGCCTCAAGATAGGGTGATTTCGGCCAAACAGCTAGCTGCCTTGATTTTGAAGGTCCGAGAGTTAAGCGAGGTGTTGAAATGGGTACAGGAAGGTGGGCCGCAGCACCTGGCAAGACAGGACGAGCTTTTAAAAGTATTCTTTAACAGAAGAGACGAGTTGACTGTTAGTCACGGACTTGTGTGCTGGGGCCATTGCGTGATGGTGCCTATCGAGGCAAGAATAGCGATGCTACATCTGTTGCACGACATGCATCAAGGAATCGGGGCGACGAAAGCACTAGCCTGCTCACTGTTTTGGTACCCACGGACTGATGCTGACATAGAGTGACTTGTAAGAAGTTGTCACGATTGCGTGCAAGCGGCTCCTATGACGCCTAGACAGGAGGCTGTGCCCTGGCTGGAAACGGGTCGGCATTGGTCAAGGCTGCACGTAGATTTTGCCGGCCCTGTTGAAGGGTGCATGTTGCTGATATTGGTATGTGCTCATACTAAGTGGATTGAGGTTGTGCCCATACTAAAGCACCACAGCATGCTCAACCATTGAGGCCCTGCCCACCACGTTCAGCACATTTTGTATACGGGAAACCATTGTGTCGGATAATGGTCCTCAGTTCACTGCAAAAGAGTTTGCCGACTTCCAGCGGCTCAATAACGTCGTACACGTGCACACCGCACCGTTAATATCTGCGGTCAATTGGACTGGCACAACGGGTTGTGCGAACCGCAAAGCAGGGATTGAAGAAAAACCGGCAAGGGTCGTTACAAACCCGTTTGGCAAGGATCCTGCATAGTTACCGAAGGACCCCATTTGCCTGTAGAGAAACACCGGCAATACGGCTGTTGGGGTTCCGGCCGCATTCTAGATTAGACAACGCTGCGGTACCTCTTGCTCTGGTTAAACGTAATCCCTGCCATACTCATGTGCCCGGCAGACAGACAGGTGATCCAGTGTGGGTACGTAACTTTGGACAAGGAGAGGCCTGGGTGCCGGCCACGATCCGGGAAGCACAAGGCACCCGGATGGTAACGGTATATGGCACTATGGGGAAGAACATGTGCCGTCAATTGGACCAAGTCAAGGTGTGACTTCTGAACAGTTCATTGGCCAATTCATCAGTCCAGTGTCCCACTGACATCCGGTCGGAAAGCACCGCAGGCTGTCCAGAACCAGATGATCCACCTGCAGCTGGGTCACCTGCATCTACACGCCTATCACAGCTAGATGCCACTCCCCTTCTGAGGAGGTCCACTCGGATCCGAAGGCCTCCCCAGCGGTTCTCCTTTTAGAGAGGGGGAGGTGGGAAGAAGATTGTTCTGACATCAGTGCGCACGCAGCGCACGGTGGCTATCAGGGAGTATCTGGAGGCTATCACTTTCCCCTCCCCATGTTCCCTTCTCCTTACCCTGTGATCTGGGGGGATAAAAACAATGCCACAAGACAATAAAGCTGGCTTTTCCTTGTCATCAGGAGTGCTGATGTGTTGTCACTCCAGTTGTTTTTTGTCATCCTTCCAAACATTTTGGACAGAAATGCAGCTTAGATGACACAAGCTACAACCTCTGGAAATGTGTACTGCCACTAGCCCAATAAATTATGTCCAGCCTTTCTATAATGCCAATAAATTTAGGGAGAACTGAAACGTACATTACATTTAAATCAACTATGCTCTAGTATCGAACATTAAATGTGCCTGTACAAAAAGCTGCCATTCAAAGTGGCACTAAACACCCCAGCACCCACAAAACACAAAGATATTTCCATGTGCTCAACCATCTGCTCCTACAATGAGACAATACTTGTAATGGTGATTAAAGAGACAGTGAAAAGACTATGTCCCGAAAGTAGTCAGGCAAATAATTCAGATGCACTGGGATGAGTCCTACCAGTGACGCAAGTGGAAAGTGACCGAGACAAGGAAGTGAGAGAGAGGGGAGAGAGACCGTCACCTAGTTCTGGTGCAGAGCAGGCTCGGCGAGAAGACCGCAAGCGGAAAAAGCCTTTACCAAAGGAGACACCTGTCGAGCTCTTGCGGCTGCGGAAGACATCTCTGGACGCTGCCACAGGGGATGGCGCAGCAGCAGGGGCGGCTTCCTCAGAGCGCCTCACCTGTTGGCCGTGCGAACGTGGAAGACTGTTGCTGTACTGCCGCATGCTGCTGAGCTGGAAGGCAGTTGGAAGAAGCAGCACACATCAAAGTCTTTATTACACCTAGTGTGCCAAAATACTGGTCAAACTGAGGAAGCACTATCTCTGGAGCTCTTATCTAAACACACAGAGAATGGAGAAATCAGTTTTCTCGAAAAACAATGCACCAACTTTTATTACGTTCGTTGGGTTAAAAGGTATGATTGAAAATCTACCAATTGTAGGGAGGATTTTTTATATCTTATTTAGGCCATCAATATTTTCACAAATATTGTGGAAAATTACATTAGGTCAAAAAATTTCAGGAATCAACTTCACAACTCCGTAACTCTGCAATAAAAAAAATATCACAGTTCTGTAAACCTATCGAGACATCCAAAGTGGCCAAAATTAATCTATTGTACACCGCTCTAAACTACATATTCCCCAATTTTTGAGTGGAACTCCTTTAAAGGGCCCCTCACCAGGTCTGGCCATTTTGAGCTGACAAGCGCAGAGCATACAATACATGATAACGATCGTGTCTGCAAAGTATTACATCGTTACGCACCGCAGAAAGATGTGAAATTTTAAACAGAACGCCGTTTTTCCTTCTTCTCACGGCCACTGCACTCCAAGCCGGAGGATGACGTACACGTGCTAGTGCACCTACTACGCATGTTAGTGCTGTGACGTCGCTTGTGCTGACATGTGACTTCGAGAATTATTCAAGGCAATATCTCTCATTTGTGTAATATGTTGCTAAAATAGACAAATTAAAGCTTAGAGAAATAAGAAATCACACAAACCGAATGTCTGCATGTTTTTGTTTTACTTTGCACTGCAGCAAGGGAGATGTACTTCTGTTCCGTCTGCTTGTTGCCATGTCGTGCAGTCGCGCGCTGACAACGAAACTATGCCATATTCTACAGTGTTCCAGTGCAGGATCGTGCTTTGTGATCTGCTTGTGTCTGCCTCAGTATGTGTGTAGCACAGACTTAGGTCGCTAGTCAGGTGTCCTCGTGCACAGCGCGCAAAATTGTGCGCTGCACGAAACGAGACTAATGCAAGAGCTCGTACTCGACACTGTCAGCGGAAGTGTGAGGCCTAGCAAAAAAAGCAAGAAAAAAAGAAAGGAATGAATTCGGGGCCCATGACGTATGTGTCATGTTATCCTCGAGCTCCGGTATGCGAGAAGGCAGGGAAGGAATTTCGCTTGCGGAGGCTATTCAGGGCAAGTAGAGAGAGCGTCTATGCTTGCGGTGAAGCTCGCCTCCTGAAATCATGGGTTCGCGGCCCTGAAATATTTTTATCTCGGCTATTAATGAGCCAATTTGAAAAATTTTTAGACCAGAAGGCTCCCTAGGGGACACGTGATAACTTCCAGCATGTACAAAAATTTGTTATGGAGCCTGGTGAAGGGCCCTTTAAAACCCTCATGAGCATAGTAACAATTTCGTGTAAACTATATCACATTTGTCCATTTCAACTACTCTAACAGATGCAGCTTAGAAAACTGCAATATCTGCCTTTTTCTCAGAGTTATAGATTAGCAAACTATATGCTTGTTTTTTTAATTGACTGATTTCCAGAATTAGAAAAAAATGTTTGAGGCTATATAACGAACTTCTGCATCCTAGAATTGGCAGAATTCAGCTTTCCCTCTTAAATGCAGCAAATATCACTCAAATTGGTTCATTGGTCGTCTAATGATATCATTTCTGTATTGTACATGCATCTGAACATAAAAATTAGCATTGCCCAGAGGTAAAGCTTCACCTTAAGAGGAAGCTTTAGCTCGGGTGCTCCTATCTAAATACATGTAAAAGGAGTTCATTTTTCTCGGCGACCATTACATCAAATTTGACAAGGCTTGTTGCAAAACTTAAGATCTAGTGACTATTCATTTCAAATTCTTTCTTATTTAGGTCGTCAATCATTTATTAAAATTTGACAAAAAGTGCAAATTTTCAGAAAATGAAACTATCAAATTTACCACTGTAACTCAACAATGAAAAATGATATGACAATTCTGTGAATTGCATTGGATAGTACATCTAAAGTAGACAAAGTTGATATGTTACATACGAACCTGAAAAAATTTAGTAATGTGGAAATACAACTTTTGCAGAACCCTTGAACACAACGTAACAAATTCACATAAGATATAAATTGACCTATACAATTTGTCCACTTAGAATGATCTAATGGATGCCATTTACAGAACCGCGATACCTGTTGTTGATGCAGAGCTATTAACTCATAAACTTCGAGCTTTTATTTTTTTTTCAAACTTCTGAATTTTTAAAAATTCTTTTCGCAATATTCAGGCCCTAAATCGAAATTCCACTTCCGACAGTCACTAGAATTTAACTTTAGGTCTCAAATGCAACAAATTTCATTAAAATCGGTCCAGAGGTTAGATCAGAAAAGTGTTTCAGCGTTTTACATGTATTTGAATAGGCCGCATCAGAACTGGGCCCGAGCTGGAGCTTCCTCTTAATTACAAAACTTAACGGGAGATTGAAGAAGAACAGTCAGTTTAGTATGGTGAATACCTTTTTTTAGAACTCAACTTGTTTCTTTGGTATGAAAAAGTTTATTAATAGCAAAGGACATGAAGGGTAAATTTTCCATTTTTGTACTATGATAGAGAGCTGAATGTGCTGACTTGAATGCATAATTGCAAATGGCACATAACACACAGGAGGGAGAATACAATTGAACACACAAATTTGCAGACACAAAAGCACACACAAATATTGTGCCAGTATCCAATGTGTTGCCCGGTGTGTTTAGTGCCATTTGCAATAATTTCTTCACACTTACATTCATTCTCTTGCTTGTGGAAGACCTGCTCCCAGCAACCGTGATGACTCCATTATTACACAGCACTAAAGTGCCAATTCCGTTGAATTATTTATCTTCAGCATGTCTCTAAAGGAAATCCCACAATGAAGATGGCAACTGCATTGGCTGTATCTATGCAAGGTCTCACACATTAATATGCTTCACCTGCACTTAACTTTTCATCAACACCATCACTTCCTAATCTCATTCTACCACCTAATCTTATACAGTACCAGACCATGTTTCCCTCAGAACCACTCCTGTGGTGTATCAACCCACTAGTGGTACTGTTAATGCTTGATATAAGTGCACAGCCCTGTTTTAGTATGCTTGCGTCTCCATAAAAGTTCTTACATAATAGAACAGCACTCCAACAGTATTTTCCCTTTAGGTTTCTTTTTGACTTACGACATTGGCAAATGCACATTGTTTGTCTTTCTTTCGCTGAAAATATTCACCACATGCACAGTATAACTTCGCTCATAAAAAAACGAGAAAGAAATTCACCGATGATTACGATACTCCTTAATGCGAAATTTGAGCGCAGATCTATATGTGTCTTCATTTCGCGATATACTGAGGCATTGCAGCGATCACTGCACCAACTGGCAGAGCCGCGACGTGTGGTGCTGTACTACATAGACCGGCCACACAGTTGGCCCGGCAGCTGCAGCTTATGCAACCGTAATCTTTACTGGGAAACGCTGTGGCGAACGCTATGCAAGCATTCTGTTTCTTTCCCCGCTTGGGCAGTGCCGCTGCTGCTGTAGCAGAAGGCGAGCCTTCTTTTTTTCTCCTGCACAGCTGATGCTGCAGATGCGCGGACGTCTTTCATTGACCACATTGCTCCACATTCACTCCTTCATTCTTCGCTGTGCTCGTTCGATAGGTTACGCCAAGGGACAATGCCGATACTCACTGCAAATTTTGTCGCCTGAGTTGCACTCTAAAATGTACGAACCGGAAAAACGTATGATCCGAAGTCACTAGGACACTTGACAGACCCAACTGTAGTTAACATTTACATAATATTAAGTGCTGGTCGAAATGATGCCACACAAAATGCTAATGCATGTCAAGTTGCTGGGGCTTAAGAGGAATGAGACGCATGTTGTCGTTTACGTTCGCACTCCGCTTACGTTTGCACTCCTATAGTTCGGCATGGATCAGCAGCTTCTTCAAACAGGGTAGTTCTGGTGGGAAGTTTTAATGTGCCCACCCAGCCCGAATCGTTGCACCACGAGACACCGACACGCGTCAACCTCGTTGGGCCCGAGTAACCTGAGATGCACATTGTCGTTTTCCTACGGCATAGTGCTTTAGATTTGGATGGCGACGGGAAACCAAAATGAAATCGAGCTGTTGGGCGACGCCGGAATACAATGCCTACGATGCTGCCAGAGTGAAACATGACGCTCACTTTGCACCGTCTCTAGCAGAGAATGGTGGCATGTGTGGGTTACCACCTATTAAATGCGTGCAGTATGCTTCCAACGGCAATACGCCTTATGCGCTGTGAAACAGATAGGTGAAGATGCTTATTGAAATAGGTTTGGTGGCGATAACTGCCAATGTGGCACGCGAAGACCAGGGAGGAGATCTGCTGGTATCGGAATAGAAAACTGAGTGCACACTGCCGTTTTCATGTGAGAAGGGCGAGCGAGTACTGGTGCTGAAGCTGCTACAGCGACGTACTGAATGTTGGCGTCAAAAGATTGTGTTTTCAGGGCACATACAAGCCAGAAACAAGAAGCATTAACTGTATTGGGTCATATTTAGAGCGAAGCTGTTTATGCGGACCCTGTGGCATCTTTGTCGGGCTATAAAGGGGTCACGTGACCTAGCGGTAGAGGAAAAGAACAGCTCAACAGACGGAAAGGGGTTGGAGTGATCCCCTTTTCCTCTGTGAGAATGTTATCTTATATACGAATCTTATATGGTTGTCACACGGTGCATTTTTGGCGATCGAGCTAGATCAGCATTGAACTTATCGACGATTGATTCCACCCTGCCACCAAAGAAACAAATGTTATGTGGGCAGTTTGCGGCCAACGAGCAGTGCCCAGTGATTGAGATGTGATACTAGAAGTGTGTGGCTGCCGGCAGTTCTTGCACGAGCAAGGGTGAAAGAATGGTCAAACAAAAGATTTACAATATAGACTGCTTGCAAAGTTTGACTTGCATGGTGTAACACTCGGTGTAACTAACATAGCTTTGCTGTTTGAGCATCTTCACGGACTGGAAGAGGCGGTGATTTCTTTGTGTTCTCGATTGCGAACCTTAGTGCCGCAAAATCCTACATAGCAGGATTTTATTAACAATATTCTTTTGTATTTAAGATTTCCAGAACATTACTGCTGATTCGGCAACAAAAGAGCCTTACCTGATCAGACTATGCATGTGATGCAAATGTTGGCATCTAATCTCTAACCTTTGCAAACACTAGCGATTATACTGGTAGGTACGATGAGTCATGCACGAACAGCCGACTTGAAGACCAGACTTTCGATGACCCAATGGCTGCACTCGCCGCTATTGTTGTGCTTGGGGTGAGCTTGGTGTTTAGGGCACAAATTTGGAAAACAAATTTATATTTGTGATTCACAATTTTGGCTCCCTCATTCTTCATTGTCGCCACAACGTGACAACATTTAGGTGTTGAGGCATAGCTATTAATCTTCACACAGAATAGATACACGGTAAGAATGAAAGAAGAAGGAAGCACTCAACAAAAAAAGGAAGAAAGTAATTGATGGAAAGAAAGTTCGCTGCCTCTGTGGTCTGGAGTGAGGAGTAAGAAGTCAGTATAAGGCTGCTGCTCAGAGCCTCGTGATGTGCTGAGACCACTAACAACAGAGCGACAGCCACGCGATCAAATCTGCAATGTGAATCATTAGGCACGGACACGCACCGCGTGTGAGCCATCATCACTGTTAGGTCGAGGCGACAGCTGCAGTGGCGTGCTGGACCGGAGGGCGGACTGTGACGATGGCAGTGTGGCTGATGCACTTCGTGAGGGGCACTTGGGAGGCTTCTCCTGCAGGCAGCCTTCGCCGGGATGCTGCATTGGGAGGAGCCAGGAAGAGCACGTTTGCAATGCCACAATCTAATATGTTCCTGTATAGCGACAACCACTTGTTTAAATTAACATTTCAGTACTTCAGTTTTATTGCTTGATGAAAAACATGACAACTGCAGTGAATAAGTACCTGTACACAAGGCCGAGCTTATAAGACATTGAATGCATTGAACATATGTCACCTCTCGTTGAAAATGCCTATTTTGAGACAACCCTAGGAAGATTTTCAAGCAGTAACTGTAGATCACAATGCTTGATTACGGTATTTACTCCATTCTAATCAGAATCTTATCTAAGACGTGTGTCCCCTGCCCTCCCGTACCCTGTCTCCCCTCTAGCACGAGCTTGATCGCATTACCGCACGCTGTTCACCTCTTCCCCACCCCCTTTGCAATGAAGTAATCAATCGTCAGCTCTTGTATTTTTCCAAGCGCTTCGAGCTATCACGTGCCACTCGGACTCCGCAAGTTTGTTACACGACAAATGGCGCAGCATTGCTTCCTGCACGCTGCGTCGTGGCGCGTGCACTTCGACGGTGTTTTTGCCGCTCAATCTTTTTATGCCGAAGGACACCAGCAAATCACCTTTCCTCGCCCAACATTTTTAGTTTTTTCGCTAGCTTTACGAACCTTATGGGTTTCAAGTACATGCTTTAGATAGCCAAAGATTTCACTGAATTGAAACCGTGTCACGAAATGACTCCTTTTATTGCGAAAAACAGAATACAGTTTCCAATTGCATTAAGATCGGGGAATGAAAATAGTTTGTTACATAGCAAATTTTGTTAAATCGAGGTTGGACTGTATTGCTGTAACCACGTGTAAAACATTTTAAACATTTAGAAAGACACGATTACACTGCTGCCAAAATTGTACACCAGCAGCATAGTAGAATACACTTGGTTACTGCTATATTAGCTCTGTGTTTGTTCAGTCGAGCTCTGCACCACCAAGTGACTTCACCCTGCAGGGCGTTCACGTTTGCACTTCTGTCCAACTGATAAAACACCCAGTCCGCATGCATTTACCAGAATACCAGACATGCCAAAACCCTCTATGGTGGCACAGTAAAAGCCCATTAATTCACGACTCATTAATTATAAATTTCGGATAATTCAAAGCAGCCGCCACGATCTATCCAGCAATGTATTGAAAGCAATACATAACACGTCCCGCTAATTCGCACTGAAATCCACACTGCCACCGATAATTCGAACTCGGCACCATCGTGGATGGGGAGAGTGCTGGTGCACAGGAGCACGTTGGTGACGCTGGCATCGTCGTGCGGCTTTGCTTTTTCCTTCTGCGGCATTTGTGCAAGCCTGACTGGAGAGAGACACATTTGCGCCTGGCCATGGCATTGCCAATGCCTCTGTTGCATGTCGCTTCTCTCCAGTGAGGTTCCGTACAAAGCTCAAAGGTGATAAAATCATCGCCGTGCGCCATATACTGTATGTGCAAGCGAAAGTGTGCGAAGGTGAGCCGGGGAACGCGGCTCAATCTCGCATGCACGAGCGAGGAAGGCGGGGCGGATGCTCGCCCTCACCTGTTATGCACAAGGCATGGGGGTGAGGCAGAGGGAGGGAGGAAGGGGGAGGGAACGTTCTTCTGCAGTGGCTGCTGCTTAGGCGGGCGCCGTATCTTGAAAGCGATGTGCGATACGGCCAAACTGCGCGCCCACCAGGGCCTCATCTTCGAAGCGATCTGCAATGGTTGAAGAGTGCGCATAGTGCTGGTAGCTTCGTAAGCAATGTGCTTTCTACGTTTTGTTTGCGTTGAAGCGAGAGCTGTACGAAGGTCAATTTTCTCGCTGCTACTGCCACTATTCCTCATTCCAGCGTTTTTCAGTCATCGAGCGAGGTGTGTTCATGTTTACTTGTGCACATGTGACACTGTACTTGTTAATTTAGGTTGTAAGCAAATGTTTGCAAATTGATACGGCAGATAAAACTCCTATCCTTTCATACTAATTTGCTATCGCAATCGATGCTTGAATTGACGAATTGAAGTTTAGAGAAATAATAAAACACAAATGGAATGTCTGCCTGTTTTTTGTTTTACTTCGCACCGAATCAAGAGAGACAAGAGAGATGTACTTCCGCTTCGTCTGCTTGTTCTCACGGTCGTGCGGTCATGTGCGCTGGTACTGAAACTATGCCATTTTCTACCGTGTTCCAGCACGTGATCACGCTCTGCGATCCGCTTGTTCTGCCTCAGTATTTGTATAGCACTGAATTATGCCGCTAGTCATGTTTCCTTATGCACAGTGCGCAATATTGTGCACTGCGCGAACAAGACAACAGCTCGCGCGCGATGTCGTTGGCGGAAGTGCGTAGTGCTGAAAAAAACAAAGAAATGAGAAAAAAAAATTAAAGCAGGGCCTGTGATGTATGGGTCACAGATCCTCGAGGTCTGGTATGGGAGAATGCAGGGAGGGAATTTCGCTTGCATATGCTAGACGGGGCGACTGGAGAGAGCATCTTGCTTGGCAGAGGAGCCCGCCTGCTGAAATTATGGGTTTGCAGCACTGAAATATTTCTATCTCGGCTATTAATGAGCCAATTTGAAAAATTTTTGCGGCAGAACGCTCCTTAGAGGACATGCAACAACTTCCAGCAAACAACCAAAACTTGCTATGGGGCTTGGTGAGGGGCCCTTTAATTAAGTGCCATCGTATTTTTCATAGGTTTGCAAGCGCAAGGACAGAAATAATGGGTGCATTTCTCAATTTTCTTTTGTCCCACGAGGTGGCGTCATGTTGCAGAAACATCTTCCAGATCGCACGAAATGCACTTCATTACTTGGCCTTGAAGCTGTCTTCACTGTCTCCTTTGCTGTCTACGTAGACTGTCTCCGATGCTAGCCAGAATTGTCCTATGCTAGCCAGAATTGGAACACACGCTGCAAATTGCAGCACGTATAGCCCAAGTTACTGACATGAGGTAGTTTGCAGCTTCTTCTGTGGTGCTCCGTTAGTAATGCTCTCTGCTGACTGCCAAATGAATGTGTCCACTCACCGCCTGCCTGTCGTTGTCACCGGGGGCAGGCGAACGCTCCTTCCAGTCAGCCCCTGTAACCAGCAGCATGTACAGAAATCAACTACTGCTGCTGACATACCTGGCTCTTCAATCACACCAGTTTCAAAACTCTGCTGGTCAATCTGTGGTAGCTGATTGATTAAAATGCCACAAGTGAGCAACAGAGTGAAACTTGACTTGGATGTGCCACTGCATACTGATTGCTAAAATTTGAGCAAACCTGACAAAAGAAAAAGTGCTCATTAGAAAGTGTTTATGAATTTTACCTTTTTTTTTTCTTCAGTGACAGAAAAAGGGGCGCTTTATAGATACATTTATTGGTCCATACATGATGCCACAATCAGCAGACCCCCACACTTCATGCTCGGGCGACATCCTGGTTTCATTCAGTGGTGGCAGATAAGCATGACACTGGTACACAAAACAGTGCTGTGCTACAAAAAATTCCTAAAGAAGGTTGAATCACATATGGAAAAACGGCCTATGCTTCACTCTACCTGAAAAAAGAGGTGTTGTTTTTCTCCCCAATATTTATGTCCGACTTGTAAATTAACCAGAACTTACTCCGTGTACACCCCTTGAATTTTGTGTTTGCTTGCACAAAGCAACCACGGATTAGTAATTAAAATGCTGGCCTTGAAACCACAAAGTTATTTGTACAATGACAGGAAAATCTGACTGGATGTGTTTATTTGGCTCCATCTGAGCCACAGTGCAACAAACAAGTGATTGAATAAACAAACACAATCAGCCTACTTTTCAGCCCGTAAGTGTTGTTCAAAGCAAAAATTTGCATGGAAAACTGTGTTTCGCCAGCAGACAGCTGACATCCAAAGCGTGGTTCAATGCTAATCTTGTTTATTTCTTATCACTGAGACTCCACGAAGATAGCTTGAAAAATGCCTCACTATAGAGCCCACTCACTGTTTCAATATGTAAAGCTTGTCACTAATGCGTTTCTAGAGTGTTCCCTATGGGCTTCTTAAATGCTCTGAAATGCTTCTGTGGGTGCACAAACTATGGAGTAATTCACAGGCATTGAATTCTGCAAAAAGAGCAATCTGATAGGCAATACTGCAATACTACTGCAGTAATTGTTCCTGGAAACTGTTCACAGCACCCACTGTCTGTGCATTGCAACGCATTCACAAGGCTCACAAAAGTTCTCACAAACAACAGTTTGCCTGTATCACCTAAATTGTAACCACTTCATGATAAAGACCACTCACGCTGCAGTGAAGGCAAAAATACTGAATACTTTGCCAAGTTTTTCAAATGAATTTTTGCTTGTGACTGCCGAAAAAACAAAAAAATCCTGTTATGCAATACAGGCCATGGTTGAAAGTCAAGAGTATATGAAGTGCAGCCTCACCTAGCTTGGTGGGCGTACCCCGAAAGCTGTCCGCAACCGAGGACACTGAACCATGGTGGGGGGAAGGTGGAATCCGGCTGCATCGGGTGATGAGCTCCGCCTCCCGCTCAGCCAGGTGTGAACGCAGCAGAACCACATCTGTCTGCAAAATGCATTTGCCATCATCAGCCTAATTAGGTCTGTCACAGGACAGAAGCCTCTTCCACTGGCCTCCAGTTACAGCTGCCCTGGCAGACTAGCAGGCAGAGAACTGAGTTGCCATGTTCAGTGTCCTTGCTCTTCAGGCAGTCAATTAATTTGTGTTCATGCTGCAATCTGTTAGCCACTGGTTTAGCACATATGGCAGAGAGACCACTCTGTAACAGAACTGGTCCTGGGTACGACTGGTGGACCAGTAAGGTTTTCTCCTAGAACAGCAAAGGTTCTTTCTGAGAAACTT
This sequence comes from Dermacentor albipictus, assembly GCF_038994185.2. Classification (NCBI taxonomy): domain Eukaryota; kingdom Metazoa; phylum Arthropoda; class Arachnida; order Ixodida; family Ixodidae; genus Dermacentor; species Dermacentor albipictus. The sequence goes on from NC_091823.1 coordinate 171,315,635, forward strand.
CTACAGGTTGCCTCTGTAGCTTCATTCTACTCTCGAGTGGATGGGAATTTTTCACTTTCAAGTGTTTTTAGCACACTATATCCTTGAGTTCACCTCACAAGAGGTAGTATTAATGTTGGAGGCTATTACGCTGCCTGTCTAAAATAATTTGGCAAGAAAATTCAAGAAAAGAAGTTAGGAATGCCAACAAGTTGAGCCCTGTAATACTGAGTCAGTGTTTCGTCCCACAGCTTACAGGTTGCCAAGGGAAAAATTCGTGAATGCGGGACGGAAGTAGTTACCTACCCACCCTATTCCTCAGGTCTGGTCACTTCTCTTACTTTTGCAACATACAGTAAAAAGGCCTTATGTTCTGAACCATGGTTCCTGGCTGACAATGACATCATCTATACTTGGGCTCGCAACACAAAGCATCACACAAGAGCCTCTCACTGCAGCACAGATACTGCATCTTCATCATCAGCCTACTACTATCATCATCAGCCTACAGTACAGTACAATACAGTATGCATCAAGAGCCTCTCCTAGCGATCTTCAATCCTCCCCGTCTTGCATCAGCTGCTTCTATCCTATGCCTGCCAATTTCCATCGCATCCCCACATCCTCAACAGTCCTTAACTGCTTTTCCCTTTCTTTGTTATTTTTCTGGCGCTCTCATGGCATAACAGTAACTGATACAATTATGAGCATCTGCTGACAACTGCTGCAGAAATCAGTATCACCAACCTCCTTCTCAAATGAACAAACCACAGCACCAATGCAATGTGATCATATAGCATTACAGGCCTGTGTTTTATTTTATTGCACTGCATGGCATCTATAATGCTTCCCCCCAGTCCACCTACTTATCTCCCTCTTTTCCTTCCTTTGATGTTACCTTGCAGCAAAATGATTCTGGTGTCTGCAGTCAGCAGATATTTTTCTTAATTTGCTGGTATGCTGCAATGTTGCAAAGCTCTTGAGAACAAAGGAAACAATGGTAGCGCAGACTTGAAGAAAAGGGCACATATTGCTCTTTAGACACAATAACACAAATAGCCGATAAGTAATAAGTTCCTCCAATAGACTACATTAAGGGATCAAAAAAGGCTTAACTCACCATATAGGGGGTACCGAGTGAAATTCACTGGACCCCAAGGCCTACTTATTCTATTAGTGCCCACATATAGGATTGTTCATTTCAGCTCCTGCTGAAGCGCTGATTGGTTGGGCATGGATTCGAGTGAGAAAAGGATAGGCTAAAGACACCCGTCTCCTTCTTGCTCATACAGCTCCAGCCAATCAACGGCGGCCGAAATGGACAGTCCACTAGGTGGACTCCTTTACAGTATACCGCCCTTCCCCCCCCCGCCACCTCTTTTCCCTCAAATACATACAAGCATAGGCACTAGGAATAGCAGGGGAGAGTTATTAGTAGAGTTTGCGGAACAGAATAATATGAGGATAATGAATACCTTCTTCCGCAAGCGGGATAGCCGAAAGTCGACGTGGAGGAGCCCGAACGGCGAGACTAGAAATGAAATAGACTTCATACTCTGCGCTAACCCTGGCATCATACAAGATGTGGACGTGCTTGGCAAGGTGCGCTGCAGTGACCACAGGATGGTAAGAACTCGATTTAGCCTAGACCTGAGGAGGGAACGGAAGAAACTGGTACATAAGAAGCCGATTGATGAGTTAGCGGTAAGAGAGAAAATAGAGGAATTCCAGATCAAGCTACAGAACAGGTATTCGGCTTTAACTCAGGAAGAGGACCTTAGTGTTGAAACAATGAACGACAATCTTGTGGGCATCATTAAGGAGTGTGCAATGGAAGTCGGTGGTAACTCCGTTAGGCAGGATACCAGCAAACTATCGCAGGAGACGAAAGATCTGATCAAGAAACGCCAATGTATGAAAGCATCTAACCCTACAGCTAGAATAGAACTGGCAGAACTTTCGAAGTTAATCAACAAGCGTAAGACAGCTGACATAAGGAAGTATAATATGGATAGAATTGAACATGCTCTCAGGAACGGAGGAAGCCTAAAAACAGTGAAGAAGAAACTAGGAATTGGCAAGAATCAGATGTATGCGTTAAGAGACAAAGCCGGCAATATCATTACTAATATGGATGAGATAGTTCAAGTGGCTGAGGAGTTCTATAGAGATTTATACAGTACCAGTGGTACCCACGACGATAATGGAAGAGAAAATAGTCTAGACGAATTCGAAATCCCAAAGGTAACCCCGGAAGAAGTAAAGAAAGCCTTGGGAGATATGCAAAGGGGGAAGGCAGCTAGGGAGGATCAGGTAACAGCAGATTTGTTGAAGGATGGAGGACAGATTGTTCTAGAGAAACTGGCCACCCTGTATACGCAATGCCTCATGACCTCGAGCGTACCGGAATCTTCGAAGAACGCCAACATAATCCTAATCCATAAGAAAGGGGACGCCAAAGACTTGAAAAATTATAGACCGATCAGCTTACTGTCCGTTGCCTACAAACTATTTACTAAGGTAATCGCAAATAGAATCAGGAGCACCTTAGATTTCTGTCAAGCAAAGGACCAGGCAGGATTCTGTAAAGGCTACTCAACAATAGATCATATTCACACTATCAATCAGGTGATAGAGAAATGTGCAGAATATAACCAACCCTTATATATAGCTTTCATTGATTACGAGAAAGCGTTCGATTCTGTCGAAACCTCAGCAGTCATGGAGGCATTACGGAATCAGGGTGTAGACGAGCCGTATGTAAAAATACTGAAAGATATCTATAGCGGCTCCACAGCCACCGTAGTCCTACATAAAGCAAGCAACAAAATCCCAATAAAGAAAGGCGTCAGGCAGGGAGATACGATATCTCCAATGCTATTCACAGCGTGCTTACAGGAGGTATTCAGAGACCTGGATTGGGAAGAATTGGGGATAAAAGTTAATGGAGAATACCTTAGTAACTTGCGATTCGCGGATGATATCGCCTTGCTTAGTAACTCAGGGGACCAATTGCAATGCATGCTCACTGACCTGGAGAGGCAAAGCAGAAGAGTGGGTCTAAAAATTAATCTGCAGAAAACTAAAGTAATGTTTAACAGTCTCGGAAGAGAACAGCAATTTACAATAGGCAGTGAGGCACTGGAAGTCGTAAGGGAATACATCTACTTAGGGCAGGTAGTTACGGCGGATCCGGATCATGAGAAGGAAATAATCAGAAGAATAAGAATGGGCTGGGGAGCATTTGGCAGGCATTCTCAGATCATGAACAGCAGGTTGCCATTATCCCTCAAGAGAAAAGAATATAATAGCTGTGTCTTACCAGTACTCACCTACGGGGCAGAAACCTGGAGGCTTACGAAAAGGGTTCTACTCAAATTGAGGACGACGCAACGAGCTATGGAAAGAAGAATGATAGGTGTAGCGTTAAGGGATAAGAAAAGAGCAGATTGGGTAAGGGAACAAACGCGAGTTAATGACATCTTAGTTGAAATCAAGAAAAAGAAATGGGCATGGGCAGGACATGTAATGAGGAGGGAAGATAACCGATGGTCATTAAGGGTTACGGACTGGATCCCAAGGGAAGGGAAGCGTAGCAGGGGGCGGCAGAAAGTTAGGTGGGCGGATGAGATTAAGAAGTTTGCAGGCACGGCATGGCCACAATTAGTACATGACCGGGGTTGTTGGAGAAGTATGGGAGAGGCCTTTGCCCTGCAGTGGGCGTAACCAGGCTGATGATGATGATGATGATGACATACAAGCGATAGCGTCTGACCATGTCAGTGGTGTGCTCTTAATCTGAATGTCACTTCCCATGCAGGGAAGCCACATGTCAGAAGACACGTGAGTCATGTGGAGAAGACGAATGTCAGGGGATGTAAGAGAGTAGAGCGTCCCTGTAACATCCTTTTGACTAACTAATAGCAGTGTAAGTAACATTAAACAGAATCATGGTATGAGCATTGTACAGTCAAGTTCCATTAATTCAACCATGACGGGACTGACAAATTTGGTCTAATTATCTGGCAGGTCAAAATAAGCAAGAGGCAGAAAAAACACGAAAGCTGATTCATTTGGCAGTATTTGCCCCGATTCTAATGCGTCCCTGGATTGAACGCACAGTCACATTTCATGAGTTCAAAGCAAAAACCCTATATAAAAATAACATTAGAGCTTCTAAACAAAGTAAAAACCAAACATGCACTTGACTTTTAGCAAGAAACGCTTGACTCCGATTCTGACAATAAGAAAAAGGCGACAGAAACAGACTTTACCTTTTCAGAATGCACAATCATTTAGTTAACAACCATCGTTATCCCTCTCAGAAAACACTTAATTGCTGTCTATCAAGAACAACAGCATGTCGTACTCCGTACACTGCATAAAGCGTTTGATATTCTGCACTCATCAAAAAACTCTGCAACAATCACAAAGGGGATGGTGGCCTGGACCAACCACATTGCTAGTTAGTCCTGTAATGCATGCGATCCTCTGGCATACCAAGAGCACGTGATGTGACTTGTTGCCGCTAACTTAACATGTAAAATAACTTATTGTTTGAATGTGCTTTCATATTCCGACAAAGCAGCTCGTCGTGGTCGTCACACTATGCGAGAACTTTCGTTCTGTCGCCATCCATAGTTGCCATCTTGTGACTGCAATGACTCTGGCTAGACTGGCTCTTATAGCAAGATGTTGCGGATGCTGCAAAAACAGTTTTGTGTTCACGTCACGATTGCACTGCAGATGTAATTTATGCACAAATTTTCTTCAAATTTCGCACAAATTTTCAAGAAAGAAATAATGTCATAATTCATGGTGAGCTACAGTTTTCGGTTTAGAATCTTCCTGAGGCAGACCAAAAATAGGCGTTTAGATGGGAGATGACACATGTTCCACATTCACTGTTCCGTAAGCACGGCCAAGACGGACACTGACGCTTTTCAAGACACCACTGCGGTCACCCTAGGGGTTGAGACTTGCCTGATGACCAGCTAAGTTCGAATTATTCAGCAAAGGCTAATTTCACAATCGAAATAACGAAAGCTTGGTCCTATAGATATGTATAGGCACCAGTTGGGACCTTCAGTTGCGATCGAATTGACATAAAAATCAAATTACTAGGGGTGTGCGAATATTGAAATTTTCGAATACGAATCGAATACGAATAAGGCGAAAAACTGTCTTCGAATATCGAATCGAATATCGAATATATGTGTAGTATTAAAAAATTGCAAAACGAGGTAACAATAGCTTTATTACCCTTTTGAATATAATATTGCATTTTACGAGGCTGCTTCAAGTTAAAGAGGCACTCATTATAAGTAATGCACTCAGGTAATCTCAGGTAATGCTCTGTCAGGTAAACGCTTGTTACAGATTATCGCGAAGGAAAAGTGACTGCTCAACATGTTCAGAAAGTAAAGGCTCTCTATGCACTGTGACAACATTTGTCCAGGTAACATCTTCTAGGTGCATATATTATTGCGCATACTTACAAAGCCCGAAAGTACATCATATATTGTTATGAAAGAGCCCTGGAATAAAGCTTGGTAAAAAAAAATCGAAACTGATCGTGTCTCACGGGCCTGATGCAGATAGACTGGAACAGAGCGTACACATTCATAGTAAGGTTCGTTACAGCACTTAAGATCACAGTGTTGTAACGCTGTGTCGTCGTTCTGTACCTTTTTTTGTCCGTGTTTTGTGTTGCGCTGTAACGAACCTTACTATGAATCCCAAAAAACTTGCCCAACTTGCCATCTTGATGCAGAGCATACAGATAATGAGCGGATCATGTGAAGCTCTCAGTGAATAAACATGTTTTTAGGAGAATGTGGAGCAAGCACATAATTCGTTAATTGCTAAATTATTCACAGTCTGTCCGAATATTCGCCGTTTCGACCCTTATTCGGCTGTCCTCGAATATTCGGGAATTTACGAATATGCATTTCTCGAATCGAATAGGCTTCGAATAAGGAAAATATTCGATTCGTATTCGAAATTTCGAATATTCGCACACCCCTACAAATTACCCGAAGTCGAATTAATGGAAGTCTACTCACCTTTGCTGCTGCATACGATTTCATTACAAAAGCAGTGCTGTCATATTGCACGCCCTAAAACACTAATAAGTGCACTCAGAAGTGTGCCAATTTTGAATTTAGCTGTGAAATTGCTAGCTCGGCAAACTCGCTGGATTAGAAATGCGAAAAAGCGACAATGTTTCACAGTGGCACGGCTTCCCAGTGGTAAAGGCAACCTCACCTCAAGTTTCTTGACCTTGCTCTCGAGTTCGGACTTCTCGCGCTCGGCCGTGACGACCTTGAGCTTGAGTGCTGGCATGTCCGAAAGCAGCTCCAGCCGGTCGGCCTCAATCTTCTTCTTCAGCATCATCTCCTGCAACAGGGGAAGAAGAATGTGCTCTCGGGTCATGGCCAAGCACTAGCATGGAGCAGCTTTTGTGCTGGTATGCAAAACACACATGCACATGTACAAGAAAGAATTTCTCCCAAACGTGTTTTTCATTTTGCCACTTTTCAGTCCACTTTTGGAAATCTCTATAAAATGGTAAAAATTATCCCACTGTCATAATTTTTGCAAGTTACCTGTCCTGCACTACCCCTGCATTAGTTGTAATGACTAATGATATAGGAGCAATAGTTTGATGAGTGGTTTACATGTTTCTGGCCCATACATGATGTCATGCAGATGCACTTATTTTAAGAAAATATGAGACACTGAGCCTTGCAGTCAAATTTGTTTGTTGTGGTTTTTATAATACAGGCAGTTATACCTACTTCTTAAAGCCCACACAATGGAAGAACATCAAGAGCATGTAAGAAATGAGCCAAGCTGTTGTGCCGGTGTACAGAAAATCCAGCACGTCTTGCGTGGACATTTGGAGCTTTTCTTTCTTCTATCGAGTCACATGCAAGTCACTAAATGGTATAGGAAACAGCAGGAACCAGCATTTTCAAAATGAGAGTTGTGCTGGCAAAACGCTTTTGCACCATGCTTCAATGCACCGCAGTTTGCCATCTCTTAAACCCACATGCAGCACTCTCCGCTGGCAAAACTTCTTTAGTGTGACTCATGAGCCCAGCCTCATCACATATTGAAAAAAAAAATAAGATAATTTGCAAGGTTCCTGTTATGTGAGCTTCATGGCATGGCGCTGCCATTCGATTTTCTGCTCTCCATGCACATTGGGTTCTACAGTGTGTTTTTGTTAGATGCCTGCTGCCTGAACCTCAGCTCCCAATTATTTTAAACAGGCAGCAATGACTAATTTCCAGTGGAAATCAAGCATCTTTGCTACAACTTTCAAGCTGAAAGGTGCCACAATGTGACTGAACTTGGCCATGCCAGAGCGCACACTTTTAGACTGCTAGCACTGCGTCTTGGCATTTGTACACGACTTGCTACAGAGTAGCTACAACAGGAAAGTAAGCAATGTGACAGGCGTCCAGTAGCAAAGGAGTTGAGCAAGTGTAACCTGAATGCCACCAGTACGCAGTTTGTCTGCTGTGCTCAAGGAGAATGCAATTGCTGCCAACCTACCACAGTGCGTTGCACTATTTGTTTTTTTTTTAAATGTATAAAGGTTCACTGAAACCTCACCTCAAAGAAACCATTAACAGCTGTAGCTATTACCCTGCTATGCTTCTGTAATGGCTCGTTTTTATTTATTATTTCTCTGTTGCTATGGTGACCTCAAGTGCATCTCAAAGCTGAGGAAGCAGCTTCTTTTATTAACAGTGGCACTGAGATTTTGCTTCAGCAGCACCATACAAGTTCTTTTTTGCCACACTGACTTTAAACAGCGCATACATGTGGTATAGTTTGCGTGTCCTTCTAGTTCAACGTAGTATAACTGCACTGTTTACAAGCGATACCGTATTTACACGATTGTAAGTCGACCACATTTTTAAAATTTGAAAGTCTGACGTTGGTGGGTCAACTTACAATCGAAACCAAACATAGCACCGCCAAAAAAGCGAGACCAACGGGAGCTACGACGCCCACGTCGTAGCTACCCACGTTTTTGTTTGCTTTTCGGAAGGCTTTTTCAACATTTTTGAGAGTTTTACAGTGCATGCGACACTCATCAAGGGGGGGGGGGGGGTCGATAGTTGATGGAAGTGCCGCTGTTCCCATTTGCGGCGGCACCCTCAGAACGGCGGCGCTTGCGGGGAGTATCGGCAGTTCATGGAAGAGCTGACACCGCTCGCGAGTTTCTCTTTCTCTGTTGAAAGGCATTGGGCGTGTTAAGCTAAGGCGCTCGAGTGCGCTCTAGCCAGCACAATGCGCTCTTTTAAACTTAACGGCTAAAAAGCGACTTCCGGTGCATGATTACGGAGCACACTCTACGTGCCCAACCCTGGAAACGGGGGTGCTATTCTCGACACGCATGGCAGCTGCAAAGCCACCATTATCCGCCATGTTTACGCTCTGATTGGCTGTGGAGAGCTCACGTGCCTTGAAATTTCTGCCCGGAAACGGAAGTTTTGCGAAATGTCATTTTGCGTTTTCATCAAGATGATGAAATGTGACGTGGAGCTGCAAATTTTATGGACTAATACATATTTTGGTCCTTGGCAGATATATAGTGATGTTAGCGCTTCAAAAAGAATGTGAGCAGTAGTGTGCAGAAGTCAGTGCAATGCATCTGCAGTTGAGCGAATATGCGGTGGCGATCCCAGATATGCGCCATGCCAGCTTGCTGATTGGCTGAAGAAATATCTCGTGAGGAGCGTCACAGGAAGGGCTGCTTAGTAAACGTCATTTTGACGATGCGTGACGTTGCACGACGTTGCGCTGGGCCGCCATTGCCGAGATTTTCCGCCATAATTTTTGCTGCGACGAGCCGCACGAATTATGCTAATGAGCAGCCATATGCAATGGCAGACGATAGGAATGCGTACCGCCACATTTTCCCCGTCGTTTGGCGCCACGAAAATCTTTTGTCCATAACGCGTGCTCACAGCATTTGCATCTCCATCGGGTGGTGTTGGCATTTATGTTTGGGGCCATCATTTTTTAAAAGCACGCGTTTATACGAAATAATATTGGTTGAACATAGCAAACTTTCGGCAATGTTCACTTTTCACTGCTGCATTTGTATTGTAATCAATATTAATGCCTTTTCGCACAATCAGAAGTTATGACAACGACCTCTTTCTAATTTATAAAAAGAAATGTACGCAAGGCAGCGCCTTGAAGTTTCCTCCCGCAGTGCGAGTATCCAGCGAAATGAACAAGAGATGTCAGCACCGGCGTTTGCATCACGCTAGTGGATATCTCTGGCACGCACAACGCTATCGGTGATATTCGGCCGTTTCTCAGCCAGCCGAGTCGGGCTGAGTCACTTGCGTTTCACGAGATTGCGATAACGTTGCCTAGAACGTGCGCGCATCACCACTGGTAGGTCACGTATGTTGTCTCAAGCAAGAAAACAAGCACGTTGGCGCCAACATGCGATGACTCATTCCATTTTCCGGGGACACGCATCCTAGCTATTGAAGCAGACGATGGCCTGTACGCAGCAGATGATGGAAGCGAGAACTGTTTTCAACGGAATAACCACACGCTTTGAGATAGCTACTTTATTTTTACTGCAGACGAAAACTGTTTTGCTTTACCGATAACGCTACATTCAGTGCCTTCATTTCAGTTTCTTAGGCGAAATGTCAAGTTGGCGTCATGTTACGTAAGCAAAACGGGGCCACCGGCGCCATTTTGTTTGCGTCGTGCCTACGTCACGCATCGAAGAAAATGGCAGAATGTCCAGAATAGCGCCCCGGTGAGCGAGAGCACACGCCTGCTACGGATTCCGGAAAAATGACGTGTTTCCTACTCTTTTCACTGATGCAAGCCAAAGCCACCTAGAATTTTTCTAGGTGGCGTTGGTTCTCCTTGCCCACTCATTCCTCCCACCGCCAGGCAGCCGGGTCGCCGGGCGTCTGAAGCTGCTCCCAGGCAAGATCGGGAACGCGTCGGCGCGCTTTGAGCTTGGCGCAAACGTTGAGCTTGCATCGCATACGTAAGCCGCTGCTGCTGCCTCCATCGCCGCACATCAAGTTCTTCTACCTCTTCATCGTCTAACAACAACTGCAGGAGTAGGGCAGGCGGGGCCATTTTCGAAAAGCGCGTGAAGTGCGATAGTGGATGCAGAAGCAACATAACATTTGCCAGACGGCGCGTTTGTGCACCCAAAAACAGTCGGCGAAAATGGCCGTTAAGTTAAGCTCCGAAAGTGTCGCACTCGAGCACACTCAAGCGTGCTCCTTTGGAGTTCGGAGCGCGCTAACTTAATGCGCCCATTGGCATTGGTTTGACGCATTCCACTTGACTGCCGGCTACGTGCTACTTCCAGGCCCCGCATACTCTCAAGTTCAACAAATGGCCACAGAGGGCGAAAAATCAATCGAGGCGCGATTCAGCGTAAGCGCGCAAGTGGAGCTAATGTAATTTGGTCGCAAACTTTAATTTGTGCTTTCTCTGCTAGGGGCGCTGAACATGCTGAATTTTTTACTTTACACAAACAACTGACATAAACAATCAAGGTGTCTAAGGATGTTTTTTTACCTCAAGCAAATAGGCAGTTGATTGCTTTTTCTTTTATTTGATTGTTGAAGCTGCTCTTTAGTCATAGCATCCAGGTTTTTGTACTTGATTAACCACCGACAGCCTATTGGTATCGATGCGTTTCCTGGCCGTTGGTGTTCGAATACTACGGCAGTAAAACATTTTCGAAAAGCATGCTGGTTTCGTCTGCGAGTAATTACATAGGCTTGCTATAAAGAGGTCTACTCTTGGCAAAAAATAGCACCTCATTTTGTTTAGGCGTTGATTATCATAATGCATGTGGCGGAGGTGGAGGGAGTACGCTTGAAGGTACATTTTTATGCCGTTGATCTCCATAACACCGTAAGTACACAAACTGATGTCACAGAACACCCGATGCATCATTGTGTGTTCTCCGTCATCGCTTGTTTGCTGTACGCCTACTAATTCTTCATTTCTTCTTCAAGTGTTGTATCCTCCTTTTGTCCTTGTTCTCTTGTGCTTCACTTACAGTATGTCGTTCCGTCAGCTGTAATGCGCATTTGCAAAACCAATACATGTTTGATAAGACGCAGTGGTTATCATAATTTCACTACACATGTATTACGCTGGCACATATGGTTCAGATACAGATACCTGTATGCGGACTTGCATGACGTTGATGCGGAGATTAGGATAATTATGACACCCGTAATGAAGAGGCAGCTGACGGCTGTAAGCTGTTGAGTTCTTTCCGCCAAACTACCCGGCCTGGTAGTGCTGTAAAGATGCTGTATAAAAGTGACACACGGTGACAGGGAAATTATTATACTTAGCAGCCGACCGTACGTTTTGTAGCTTAGGTCTTCTTTTTTGTGCGTTTGTGCTACCCTTATTAATCAGCCATTTCTTGACTATGTTCTTGACTATGCAACCGCGTTTGTGTGGATGCGTAGACGTGTGCTTTTTGTTGTACTTGTAAAATGCAAATAAAATATTTTCAGGCTTACTCAATCTTTGGTGTCGTGTGCGTTTATCCCAGTCGAGGCCATTGTGCCACCTGGAAACCACATTCTGTCAGTAGCCCTACATGAAATGCAACATCTGGAGCGCGGCGGCACAACTCCGGGTAACGGCGGCGTAATAAACGAAAAACCGCTCGGGATGCCCTTAAAAGTCAGTTCAGAGTGTGCCTTAACTCGATATGACTCAGCGCTACATAAATTTATATATGTAGTCGCTACGTTTGCCACACAGCAACCAAACTGGCGGGAGCACGATCGAGGCACAGCAGCCAGAAACCCAGTAAAGCCACAGAACACCTGCAGCCATACTGTGCAAAACCCCGTTTCCGTTTCCTGTTGTACAGCGCCATCTGTGGTCGCATACTTTAGTTCACGACGCCATCGCTACGCTTATTTCCGTTGCACTGCGGAAGGTACAGTTTCCCTTCTCTAAGTTTGTATAGGTGTTCTATGCTACTTCTATGCTTCCCCAGTCATCATGAATGCTCCAGGCCCACTAATCGTTCGGCACTCATTCACAGCAGTGTTCAAGAGGGCTGCCATCCTTTACGCCGAAGAAACAAATCACTGCGCAGCGGGCCGCAATTTCGATGTTTTTGAACGGGTGGTGTGGGAGTGGTGACTGCAGCGAAGCGAAATTTTCACCTGTGACGGCAAGTGAGAAATTTCCCACGTGCCAAAGTCTGGACGCTTTCCAGAGCTGTAGGCAAAGCTTGCAGCGTACGCCACTGAAATGCGTGATCGGTCCCTGCCAGTGAAGTGCGACATGGTCATGAAACAAGCCCGGACCTTCGCCTTAATTTTAAGGCTCTGCTCCGCTGTAAGTACGAGTGGCTGGCGGCAGAAGACCGCGAAATTACGCCAACCGGACCTGTCAAAAGAGCCTCCTTGACGGCTGCGTGTGGTTGGGTGCATTCGGCGTGGACTGCTGTTCCACAAGATGTCCTGGTGCGGTCATTTGCCAAATGTGAAATTTCGCTGGACCACGACACGCTGTGGGACCGCAGCAACGATGATGGTGGCAGCACTAGTGAAGACGAGTAGTCCAGTGACCATGTCAGCTACCAATAAATTTTCGTTTCGAATACGCCCTCGGGTATGCTCTCTTTCTTTTTTCCCTTGTGACGCGATATGGGGGAGTCGACTTACCTTCGAGTCGACTTACAATCGTGTAAATATGGTAGGCACAAAAGTTCAGTTCTGCTTAAATCACTGTTGGATAGCATTACTTAGAAATTGCTTGCTAGTGTCACTATGAGACCATTTCTACCGAGACAATACTGCCTACAAAGCAGGCATAAAACTCAGTCTTCGTGATAGTCTTTGTCAACCTAATTGAGATTACAGTACGTATTAGGTTGACAGAAACAAGCATGTGCTAGAATTACCGCTTCTGTTAATGTTTTATGACTGTCATGAGTGTCAAAGAAACATTTAGACAACCTCTAAGCAGATACCCGAAGCAACTAGTACAGCACTTGTACAAGGTAGACAGCTCTGAGGTGTGGCTCACAGATGGGCTACAGACATGCCAAGAAACGAAAGAACCCATGAGAGTTACTGATATAAAACAACTATCATGGTGAGCTTTGTACAAACAGAAGACACCCAACCCAGATGGAGTGCCCTTCCACTTTTCTGGCGCAAGTTCTGACCTGCTTGAGCAGCTGCTCGGTGCGCTCGAGCAGGAGCTTCTTGTCGAGCAGGGATGCCTCCAGCTCAGCTATCTTGTCCTTCTGCAGCTCCAGCTGGTCACTCAACACACTCACCTGCAAGGCACAGAGTTTCACGCAAAGCTCATGAACAGGAAATATGTCACCAGCGTGTTGGGGGTTTGTCCAGCACAACAACTTGCATAAAAGACTGCTGAAACTACCCTGTCATCACAGATTCATCGCACAGTGAAGATTATGAGTTGCTTAATAATCGATGATCACTGCAATGACTGTTTCAAAGTGAATGGCCCCAAAAATGTCTACTGAGAAAAGTAATTCGTCAATTTCATGGGTAAATCATAGTGAGCCAGAACATTGCACAAGATGTTATTCTTACAGGAAAACTTTCAAAAGCAGTAGGAACTTTGATCGATGGCGTTGAATAAATGAACAGAACCAGGGCCACACGAAGTAACTATATTCAGGACAGGTTTTGCGGTGACAGCGAAAGCTATGTTGAAATATTCAGTTACTATTGCGCATGAATCAAGCACATTGCTGTCATATAACCACAGAAACGTAAATTTTGACACAGAGACTCAAGGAGACATACGTGCGGCTCTTCATTTCATTAAGGAGGAACCATCCCACGCATCGTCAGTCTTCTGTGATTCCAAGGCAGCCCTACAGAGTGTACTCTCAGCACTGCGCCATGGATCACATGAGCAGCTCGTCGCAGAGATTAGAGAAGTCCACTATCAACTAGTTGACGAAGGACACGATATAATACATCAGTGGTTGCCCAGTCACTGTGGTATAAATGGCAATGATCGAGCAGACGCAGCTGCCCGATCTGCCCATGACGGCGTCAACTGTGCTGCCATTTCTCTTTCGAGAGCCGACGCAGCGAAAAACCTTTCCGCACTTGCGCGTGACCTGACATTAGCCCAATGGAATTCATCCAATTTCACAAGTGCACGCCTCCATACCCTGGACCCTAATTTACAGCTCCATATTCCACCCGAGCTTCCACGACGTGACTGCACCCTTCTTGTCCGTCTGTGGCTTGGAGTAGCATTTTCAAATGCCCGCTCTTTCCTTATCGGAATGGCCAACAGCCCACTGTGTGACTTCTGCGGGTGCAACGAAATTATCTAGCATCTTCTTTGTCAGTGCTCTCATTTTAACCCACAAAGAGCAGTCCTCTCAGCCACCTTAGACAAACTGGACAAGCGCCCAATGACAGAAAACAAGATCCTTGGAATCTGGCCTACGCGAACATCAGCGCGATCCACTATGAAGGCGCTGCTGCGATACTTGAAAGACACGAGACTTTCTGACAAATTGTGACTGTACACTGTGTGACATAGGACTGTACGGTGACACTGCGTAAGACTAGGAACGCCTTTGCGGGCTGCGTGACAGTGCCCACAGAAATAGTTCGTGTGTATGTGCGTGTGTGTGCATAGGTTTTTTTTTCCTTTTTTTATCCTCCTTTCTTTCTCACCTATTGCATCCCCTTGCCCCTCCCCCAGTACAGGGTAGCCAACCAGAGATAATCTCTGGTTAACCTCCCTGTCTTTCCTTTGCCTTTCTCTCTCTCTCTCTTGACACACAGAAATAATGACATATATTGGGGGCGAGGAGTTACGGAGTCGCCATCTGTCGGAAGTGCCTCCCTTCTGTAGTATGAGGGATCACACGGCGTGCTCCTCATAGGTTTCGCTTACGGCGCTCAATAAAAACACCACACGGCAGCCCTCCTGAACATTTATGTAGATACTCTCAAAACGAGGCAAGTTTTGACTGTCGATATAATAATCTTGGGCAACTTAAAGCCCAGAATCGTTTACAGAAACTATCTCTTTACCAACTACGTACAGTGAACGCCACTATGCGTAGTCGCCACGAAGGAGTCTCCCAAACTGGCTTCTTGCATAAAAGGTAGGCAAATGCTGAAAGGAAACTATGTGAAATATGTTCTTATAGTAGGCTGTCTGTATAAACAAATGGGGCATAACAGAACGAAGCCTCAATGCGGCGATCGAACAGGTTCGCAGCGACCGACTGTGCGCCTGCATGCATGTCCGCGCACAATGTTTTGCTTTCGCTGTGAGCGCATTTTCGCACCGTGTGTGTGTGCATGCCGTGAGCTCTAGGCCGCAGCATATGAGCATTTGACAGTACAGCAGCAACCATTGTTGCGTAGACTCTATCAGAACTGTCCAAAAATAATTTAGTTATTGATGCACCGTCGCAATGATTCAATCTTTTTTTGTCTTCTAAATTCTTGGACATTTCAATATTATTTGTCAAGTTGCGCCACACTGTATGTTTATCGGTCTTCTCAGCATGCGATTTCCCTTCGCTTCTTTTTTGTAATCCAGTGCATTAATTCTTAACACAAACATGACCATATGCCATGCCTTTTTTTAATGTGCATCTTACCGTTCCCTTTCCGTTCCAGTGAACTTGCCAGTATCTAGGATCAACAAGTTCATAGACCAAACCGTCCTGACATTAGCCGGGCAGCAGGCACGGGCGAGCGTCTCAGTGTACGTTTTCTGCTACTCACCGAACATCGCGCAGTCCCGGTGCCGTAGCAGAAATCTTCCTCGCGTGTGTTCTTGCTGCATACCCGAGTTGTAGCCAATGGCTGTCTGCCAGTTCTAAGTTTCGCAAGCGAAGCTTCACGCAGCTCCTTGCCCCGCGGCTACCCGACACCGGGCTCCGTTGGGTATGTCCTGCACTGCGGCACTGAGCAGTAGCCTACCATGCTGCACACCTCCAAAGGCAGCCACTACCTATTATAGTAGTTTCAGGTGTTGTCAAGTTGACACCCAAGGCGGTAAAGCCTCCCCACTTAATCAGAACTGCGGCACAGGTGGGACTTTAAACTTTCGTCTTCAGCTCGCTTCGCCGCTTCCGAAGCAGCTGATGCAGCTGTTGTGTCCACGTGATCCCTCATGCCACGTCATGCCGACGGTGGCGCCAGCTTTTCCAGTGGTGGAGCTCACCACCAGTACGTTTGGGGGAAGTGTCTCAACCTCCTAACCCTCCCACTGGCTACAGTCTTGAGCAAAACTATGCAGTGTGGTAATCAAATTTTTCACACACAAGTATGCCCATATTTTGCAGTAGCTGACAACCTATGCAATGCAGGAAAAATTGAAGAAAATGAGACTCATGTACCTGCAGCGCCAGGTTTTCCTTCTCTGCATCCAAGTGTGACACTTTGTCCTGCAAGTCACCATAGTCACCCGACACTGGAGTCTGCAAAAAGGGAAAGGGAAAAGCAACAATTATGCTATGACAGGCAGGCATGACTTTGCCCACAAGTTCCTCATGTCAGCACAGACACCCTGAGCTCTGTCGAGTCATTACACAAAGTGCTACCTCAGTTTTTCTTTTGATGCAGCCCGACGCAATATGACCAACTAGTGCATTGTTGTACGAGGTCTTCTGCTCACAAGAACTACGGTTCACAAGACTTCAACATGATGTGGCTTCATCATTTATTCTGCATCATTGAAGAAAAAGTAGCTGATAAAATTTTTGATGCAGATATTAATTTTAAGAAAATTATTCTGCTAGCATTCATTTCAAGCTGAAGCTGCGATGAGTACTGGAATACTAGTTAGTTTCTCTGCCTAAAAGTGGTAAACTGTGTATATTGGTGTCGTAGCACTGGAAATTTAACAATGATGTATCCTCCCCACTTTCTCAAATTTTCTTTCTCTAGTTGTTTCGGGTGCAATTTACTAGTGACAAGGTGTTACTACTTACTGTAAAGCCCCTTGGCAAATGATAGGCATTGAAATGAGTTATGAGTTCCATTTGTAACTCAAATTACAGTTAATTCATAAACAATTATGCGGATCTCACGCACTGTGGCAGTCAATGTAAGCGAAGCTTTCTCTGCTGTTTGCATTGATTGATGGTAATTAACGGTGATGTTGACAGCGAATGCTTAATTTCTTCAGCCAATATGAGGGTGCTTTCTTGGTGCTAAATGTTACCTTCATTCACCACTGCTGTTTGTCTGCATAGTACACAGAACACACAGTGAGATGTGTTTGCTTGAGGCATTGTTTTACGCCGTTGTTGATATCTGAGAGGGTTGAGAATTACCGTTGTCTCACACAGCACATTACATCGTGGCAGAAGTGCTAAACATTATTTGAATCATGGTGCTGTACATGCCAAAACTATACAATTGGATTATGAGGCACACTGTAGTGGTAGAGTGTGCATTAATTTTCACCCCCAGGGGTTCCTTAACGAGCACCTAAATTTAAGTACACGAGCGTTTTTGTATTCCCCCCCCCCCCTATTGAAATGTGGCTACCATGGTCGGGATCGAACCCACAACCTTGAGCAATGCCATAGCCACAAAGCTACCCTGGCAGGCACAGAAGTGTAGATTTGATGTGTGACCCCTTCTGTAGCACTACAGAGCTTTAATGCAGCTTTGAGTTTGCACACCATGCATCAGTTTCCCGCTTTACAAATTTACATGGGGTTTATTTTTCAGAAATAGCAGAAACGTGCTGTACGTTGACCTTAAGTTTATCCAGTTTGGCCGCAGCTGCTGTTGCATGTAGCAGCATTTCCGTGCCTTCTCATGTCATCTTTTCCCTTTCCCACCCTACCCCCATGTATGGAAACTTCGAGGGAAGAGTAGCAAGGCTGTCATTCACTCATTTCATGGCTGCGTCTGTTCTACCGATCTACCCATTCTCTGCTTCCTCTCCACCATTCTATGTTCCTCCCCTCTGGACAGTTGCACATGAGCATAAAAGTAAGCGCCGCAGTTTCTGCAATTCTGTTGCGGGGGTCACAGATCATTACAGCCATCAAGAGGGTATTGTGGCAAGGCCGTGGGAGTTCCAGAAAGTACTGTGCACATGAGACGTGATGGAAAGGTCCCAACAAGTTTCTCGCATTGCCCTTCCTCTCTGCCATGTTTCTGCCATGTACATGAACAGCTGAACCACCTCCCAACACAGTGTGCAAGGCAGCAGAAGCAGCAACAGTAGTAGTGGAAAGGTTGAAGGAAACGAGAAAGAAAGCTTTGCTCTAAGATAGCACGCCAAGGAAAGCACTCATGCAGTGATTTTCTCAATTCTCCATTCTTAAATTGGTATTATTTTTGTCAGTCATGAGTGCATCAAGCCTTCACGAACATAGTACTGTATGGAGATGGACAAATATTCGGTGTTGTCAGATATTCCATCAAATTATTCTCTATTCGTTATTCACTTCTATTTGAATTCAGGAATTTGATATTTTCGAATTATTCAGCCCCCCCGAATAGGCAGGAGGAGGAGGAGGAGGAACTTTATGATTGCAGAAACTGTTGCGCGGTTTATTCCTGGGTGGTTCCCTCTGACAGGGCTCCACTGGCGATCGCGGCTCACCGGGCCTGGTCGACGGTTGCCAGTTGGCTTCCCAGGTCCAGTTCGGAGAGTCTCGCCTCCCAAGACCACGTAGTGAGTGTGTGTGTTGTGACTCGTGGCAGAATTGCGTTGGCCGGACGGTCGGTACATTCGTGTGTTATGTGCGCGAGTGTTGCTGTGTGGTTGCTACACCAGGGACATGTCCGGGACATATAACTGTCTGGGGAGATTGCGTGTAGACGAGACAAGTGTGGGCATGTGTTAGTTTGCAGGCGGCGCCAGTCCCTTGCCTGGAGTTTATTGAGAGCTTTGTGTGGGGGAGCGTATTGCGTTCTTCCGAGATGTTCGTCCTGTAGTATTTGTTGACCTGTCATTAATAACTTGTGGGTCGCTCGTCGGTCTGTCAGGGGCTGAAGAACGGTGTGGTCTGCTGCTCGGCTAGTGAGACCTCGAGCTGCGCAGTCCGCCTCTTCATTTCCCCGCAGGCCTTCATGCCCAGGGCACCAGACGATACCGTGGGTCCATTCTAGTGAGCGACCCAGGATTCAAATGGCTTGCATAGGGAGCGTTCCATTCATGTATAAACAACACGCCGCTTGTGAGTCCGTAAGGACGCGGGCAGACCTTCCCTTGCTCTTGGCGTCGCGAAGTGCAAGAGTGATCGCTGCTGCTTCTGCTGCTGCATGTAGCGCGGATGGAGGCAGAGACTACCAGGTTCTCCTGATTGACAAGGGCGAGTGTGTATTTGGGCCCGCAACGTGGCGACGAGGGATACGGGCTAGCGCCCGTGTAGTATGTATCTGGGTCTCTGAAGCAGCGTTTGTGCAACTTGCAGGCACGCGCTGCTCTTCTCTCTTGATTGTGGGTGGGGTGCATGTTCTTGGGGATAGGGTCTACTACAATGTTCTCTCTAATGTGGTTAGTCAAGAGTTGTGTTTCTTCTTAGCAGTACTGAGGTGTCAGCGGGTACCCTAGCCGTTGAAGAAGGTGTCCTCCCTGTTGAGTCTTGTTGAGGCACTCCCTCTGCGCTATGAGCGTGGCACTTGCTAGCTCCTCAAAGGTGTTGTATACACCTAGCGCTAGTAATTTCTTTGTGCTTGTGCTTGACGGTAGCTGTAAAGCCGTTTTGTATGCCATTCTTATGAGAGTGTCCATGCGCATTGTCTCGCTTTTGCGCTTGACTTGATACGGGAGTGCGTACGTGACACGGCTGATGATGAGGGCTTGTACCAGTCTTAAGATATCGTCCTCTGTGAAACCATCTTTGCTGCGCGCTTCTCTGGCGATGAGTGATGCGGTGCTTCTTATAACGTGATTTAATTTCTCTGAGGCTACCTTTATGCCGTTGTTCTACTGGACGTGCATACCTAGTAAGCGTGCAGTCGGGACGCGCTTTATAGGTTGTCCGGCAATCTCGAGATGTATTGGCGGGGCTCGATGTTCCTTAGTTTGCTTGGGCCGGATTTGAAGGTACTCCGACTTGTGTGGGGTACACCTCATTCCTGCTGTGGTTAGGTATGACTCGATGTGTCTAATAGCTGTGAGTAATGTGTTTTCTCTGTCGCCGTATGAACCCTTGGTTGCCCATAGGGTGATATCGTCGGCATAGAAGGCACATCCGAGTTTTGGGATGTTTTCCAGTTGTAAAGCAAGTTTTCTAAGTCCGATGTTGAAGAGGAAAGGAGATATTATTGATCCTTGCGGAGTACCCTTCTGCGGTAGATCATATATGTCTGATTGTAGGCCTACTATGCCGATGCGGGCTTTGCGGTGGCTGAGAAAAGCCACAGTATAATGGTATACTCGCTCTCCGCATTGTATGGCGGCGCGGCCTTCTAGGATGGTTTCGTGTGCTATATTATCAAATGCTTTTTCCACGTCAAGGGCTAGGGGCATGTTGTTGCTGCCCGGTTGTGGGTTGAGGACCTCTTCCTTGAGTAGGAGGAACACATCCTGTGCTGACATGCCTTTCCAAAATCCGTACATGCAATTGGGGTGTAGCCCATGTTCTTCCATGTGTTGTTCTATTCGAGTGAGTACAATTCGTTCAAGAAGCTTGCCCAGGCAAGACGTGAGCGAGATCGGTCGTAATTGATCGAGCCTGCGCGGTTTTCCCGGTTTGGGTATAAGGACTATGCGAGCTGTAGTCCATTCCTCGGGTAATGTTCCGCTTGGTGTCCATATTTCTTCATTCAGATGCTTTGTAAAGGCTCGCAGGGTTTCATCAGTTAGCTTTCTCAAGATGGCGTTAGTGATCCCTTCGGGACCCGGTGCCGTGTTTTTCTTGAAGCTCTGTGCTGCCGCGTATACCTCCGCATACGTGATGGGTGCATCAAGTATCTCGTTGGGAGGACCCGGATATTGAGGGTATGGTTTCGGATGCCCGGTCCGGATTCCCATGTATGTTTGTTGTAGTTCCTGTAAGAGTTCATCCTGGGTTCCTGGATATTCGCCAACGAGTTTTTGCAGGGTTGTGTATGTTTCTGTTTTCGTATTTGAAGGATCGATGATGCTGAGGAGTATGTTCCACGTCTTTTTGGTGCTTAGCGGGCCTTTAAGCGAATCGCAGAACGTGCGCCAATTGTCCCTGTGAACCTTCAGGGCATAATTGCTGGCCTGTTTTGTGACGTTTGATATCCTAAGCCTAAGTTTGCGATTTAGCTTCTGTTTGCGCCATATTTTTGGGAGGCCTCTGCATGCTTCCCATAAGTGTATCAGATGGTTGTCGATTGCCGGCATGTCGGTATCGGTTCGGTACACTTTAGTGTTGGCGTCATACAGTTCTTTGATGCGTTGGGCCCACTCCTTGATTGTGGTCAAGCAGCCTTGATGTTCCGAGAAGGGCGGACTTGTATCCAAATCGAGCTGTTGCCTCTCCCTAAACTTAGGCCAATTTGTAATTTTGGCTTTCCCTAGGGGTCGGCGCAGTTTGGCCGAGGCGCTGGTGATTTCGATAATGTAGTGATCACTACACAGCGAGTCGTCTAGGACCCTCCAGCTTGTTCGCACGGTATCGTTGGTGACAGTGAGATCAGGGGTCGTGTCCCTGCTGGCGCTGTTTCCTATTCGAGTAGGCATACCTGGTACAATAATTAGAGTGTATTCGTGGCGCTCTATGGCTTCTAGGAGCTTGGTGCCCTTGGTGTCTGCTTTCGAGTAGCCCCACGTGTTGTGCTTTGGATTGAAATCTCCAGATATAATTATAACCCGAATAGGCAGCCGGAAGCCACGGCCGGCCGGTACAAATATACGTCTCAGAGGCTATGCTTATACGTCATGGCTGCCACATAACAACCGTAAATCTCGAAAGCTATGCGTTTTTGCAAGAAAGAGCTGGAAATGTGCGACGCAAAAGAGCAAAAAACGGTGCTAGCATCCAACTGAAACGAAGTGACGAAGTTGACATCGCCATAGTCATAAGCGGATATTGTACGTGAATGATAGCAACATCGTAACGCTTCGTGCCTATTCGTGCCTTTAAAGCTTTTATTCTTGCGTTTACCACTGCGCATAACACTGCATTGGCCGCGGGCTTCCATAACTGCGTAGTCGCCACCCATGATCACATTGATAGCGGCCATGGTTTCCTACGCAGCAGTTGTGGCAAAAATTAGTTTCGTTTTGACTCCATACGTGCATCGGCTGTATGCCTAAAAAAACCAACGTTTTTAGATTCCTTTCAGTTCGAAAGCTGCAGCACGGAGTGTTGCTCTTCTGGTTCCTGCCATGTGGTGGCGCTCGTCATGCTGTTTGCCCGATCAGCGCGGTCTCTTCCCACTGTCGCCGCCACCTGATCAAAGTAGCGAGCTGTACTTTTTCAAGTCCGAACTTTACTCAAATATTCTGACTGCTTAGTCTCTACACACCTCTAAAGAGAGGTCTGCGTGAAAGTGTGGAGGGTGCACCGAGCGCTATGCTTGTGGGTGTTGACACACTGAAGAAATCGAGAGAAGCACACCATTAGAAGCAAGCTCGCCTGCATGAACTGACAGAGTCCAGAGATCTCGAGTTAACTTCCGAAGCTGACTCGCCCAAACACAGTGACAGTGACCACATTTACTCCAAGAGAGAAGTGTATGATAGCATCTCATACTACTTTTCAGACCATGTGGTGTGTCACAGCGACACAAGGGGTGTGAAGCCTTAAATACATTTAGATAAGTTATCGTACTCTTCGATGAGCTTCCTACATCGCCTTCATCCTGAAAATTTTGACAAGTAATTAACAGCTATTGGCGAAGGGGCTGTGCTCATGCCATCCGCTACTGCTGCTACCTCACTAACTCGAACAAGCTTGACATCACTTAGGTTCCTTTACTGCGTCGGATCAGCAGCTCTTTTGGCTTTCGCAGGGAAGAAGTTTGGGCGTGTTGGTGGTATGCATTCAGACTGGGATACATAGCGCAAAAAAAAGCGCATAGCGCCTTGTTTTTAGCTCGTTGTGACAAGGCTTTTGCCGCGCGGGTGGGTGATTTGGGAGTTTTGAAGGTTTTTAGATATGTAGACGATTTTTTGGTATTTTTAGATAGATCACTACTTGTTCCGGCTGCCAGTTCTCAGGTAGATTGCCGTTTTGACTGTTCAAACCCTGCTGTTAGCTGTATTCTTGCCTCTTTCAATGAGTATTATAGGCCACTTACTTTCACTACTGAATTTCCAGCGCAAGGCAATATCAGATTTTTAGACTTGCGTTTGCATTTCAAAGCCGAACACGTGTGTTGGGTATATGAGCCCAGAGCTAACAAGCCGCCCTTGAGGTACAGTTCTGCACACTCTAAACTCGTAAAAAGAAGCATTGTACGTTCTTTCCTCTCATGCGCTCTATCTAAGTCATGTGCTCACTTACTAGATGAAGGCCTTAGTAAGCAGGTGGCTCGTCTGGAAGCAGCGAACTATCCGAAACATATCATTATCTCGGTTGCTGAAGGCCTGCATCGTCAAAAGAAACTAACTTCACGCATGAGCGATGAGCAGAGAGCGGACTACGTAAGAGAAAGGAAAGAAGAAAGGGAAAAACGTAAAGTGGCGGTAATTCCCTACTTTCATAAGGTTTCCCACAACCTAAAAAAGGTCGGGCAACGTTCTGGTGTAAACGTTGTGTTTACAGCACCTAACAAACTCTTGAGGTTGAGTGTGATGAGCTGTCCCATGAGGAAACCAAAGCCTGGTTGCGCTACCGCGCACAAAGATCCTTTTGTTGCATGCACCCGCAATGTTGTGTATAAGATCCCACTCTCGTGTGGGAAGTACTACGTGGGCCAGACGGGCAGATGTTTAAACGTGCGTCTGGCGGAGCATAGCAACAAAGTGGAGAGCATTGCAATAGATGGGCATCTAGCTGCCCATTGTAGAAAGTGTGACGCGAACGCTCCTTGCTTCCCGCTTTTCGAACGAACCGTTGTTGTCTATCGCCACAGGAATAAGATTACGAGGGAAATTGTGGAAGCAGCTGAGATAGCCAGAGCAGGTGAAGAGTGCGTTAGCACGCCGTCTATATTTTTATCAAGGAAAGAGCTTGAATTTTTGGGCATAGTAGTCACATGACTGTCTTTTCCTCCTTCCCTTCAGTCTGCTCTATTGTAGTGGCGTCCCAGTGAGTATATATATACTCACCAGCTGCAATAAATCATTTGTTGAAAGTTAGCGCTCGTCCTGTGTTCTGCTTGTCCCTGTGTAATTTTTTTTGCGCTATGTATCCCAGTCTGAATGCTTTTGGCTTTCATTTGGAGCAGAGTAACAAAAGAGAAAGAAAGGCTGTCTCACTACACATGCTGCAACATTGTAGTGACAGTGAATAAAAGAGAAAAAAAATATTGGCAAGAACGCGAAGGTTTCGTATCCGAAAGTTCTTGAATGATGTTGTGGCATGTTCTGTGGAGAACCTAATCAGGTTGCATGTGCGCGATGTGGATGCTGTATATTAACACAGCCGCTTGATTAAAAGACACAGGGTAGTACATTCTAGGAACTTCATGAGACGTGATAATCTGGTGAAAAATAGCCACCGGAAAATAGCAAAATAATGTATGCATGACAATATATTAAAGCCGAACCTCGTTATAGGGAAGTCGCATCCGCCATGAATATAAATGGGTTATATAAAATATTTGTTGTGAGCATATACGTAGATATCGGTGGAAAAAACAAGATTACGATCCCGTCCATGCAAATGAAAAATACACAGGCGGGGTGCCTCTGGCGAGCCAGCGAAATGTGTCTTGTGGATTTTGATGGACCATTGGCATGTTGCCTTGCCAATATAAAAACAATGCTTGAATATCACTTCCCAACCTTTACCACTGTGCGGCAAGCAACTGCATCATGGCACATCATGCCATGATGTGGCACAGTCACATCATGCGCACGCGTTGACAGAGCAAAGCGGGCGAAAGGGTCCACCTGCTGGCATGTCAGGCATTGCGTGAAGGGAGAGGGCATCGCAGCAATGCCACGTCTCCCTCGCTCTTGGATGAGCCAAGCTGTGTTATCAGCACGTTCCTTGTGCGTGCTATTGCGCGAGCAAGGAAAGGCGAGAGCATAAGCTCTTGCCTGCATTAAAACTTTGCCTGGGTAATCGCTATAAAGAAAATTAATGTATAAATAAATGGTAGGCGACCCTAATCTTTCACTTAGGTGTCTCTTAGTGGCACCCGCACCTCAGCTTTCTTTAGGTTAATCGTAAATGTTCGTTAGGTTAACCTTGGGCGAACACAATGCACGAACCCAACTCGGAGGCAGCTGTTTTCCATTAATCATGCCATCTTCTTGTGTGTGATGTAATTAGTGACGTCATTACTCCTGCTTTCTACTTCCAGGAATTTCGCCAGTTGTGCTCACGTGGCGGGTCTCTAAACTCTACGATTCTGTGGTTTGGCGTGCGGTAAACAATGGTTTTTAATTAATTCTAGTTATTCCAGACACTTCAGTAACTCAACTTGTAACTAAACTTACGCTTTAATACCATATCTATAACAAAATCCATGAATTTTGTACTTTACTATATTCAACATTTTTCCCGGTTTATTTTGAATTTTGTCCCTAGTTGTCCCAGTGATTCCTAATTCTAATTATTCCAGGCACTTCAGCAACTCGGCTTGTAACTTATGCTCAGATATAATATCTATAATGAAACCCATGTATTTTGTACTGTACCGCCTTTTTCTATTTTTTTTTTAATTTTGAAATTCGACCCCGGCCGTCTCAGTGTTTTTTGATTAATTCTAATTCTTCCAGACACTTCAGTAACTCAACTTGTAACTAAACTTATGCTACGATATCATATCTATTATGAAACCCATGAATTTTGTACTGTACTATATTTTCCACTTCTTCTGATTTATTTTGAATTTCCTCCCCGGTCGTCTTAGGAGGTGAACTGGAAGTGCTGCGCAAGAAACAAGAGTGTCACTTGATGCTCGTGCCACTAATAAATATAGTATTTTTTCACTTATACTCCCGTCCTCGTACAACAAACATGCCCAATGACAAAACTCAAGGAAGAAAAATACAAGGAGCACTTATAGTTATCCCTGCGTGGATGAATGCGAAAGCATTGTGGCCACATTAACAGAAGTGTGGCAACGTCTGGTGGCGCCACTGGCCGAGTCACGTGATTTGAGTGGCCACATCAGCAGAAGCGCCACGATGTGACCAACAATATTCGTCACAAGATGTGCACAAGGCAAGATCTTAGGCTCGACCTCCACCAAAAGACATGGGTATGACTCATGCCGAAGGTCGCGAGTCGAGTGCCTTAACTCTATGATAATTAACGGTACCTTAATTAACTTTGCCTTAAACCAAAGGTGGAGTGCTCAATTGCCTTCATTAATTTTATTTTGCTGCGAGAATTTATGTAAGATTTTTTTGTCTTTTGTTGAATATTTAGGATTATTTTTCGGGCGACCAATCTGAGCCTTTATTTGCATCACGAGAGTTCTTTGAGGACCGTATCAGTGCGCTAATGGAGTATTCTTCATTTAACTACTTAGTGAAGATAATTTCAGCATCCGCAATCTAATCGCTAAGGTCTTCAAAACAACACTTGCATTCTCATAAAATAATCGGACGGTACAAGTAAGCATACAAAGTTGTTCAGACGATGTTGGTTTAAATTACGCTGCAGCCCTTACACGTGAGCCCCATTCGTGATCTGGCTAAATAGGAAGCCCTTCTTATTCTGAGGGTAAATGAAGTAAGTAAGTAAGTAAGTAAATAAATCATGTAGCACTTCAATGCAAGCACGCGTGAACACCACCGAATGCTATAAGGTTATCAGCCAGATCGCACAGTGAGTGCCTAACGTAACAAATTTTAATGTTTATTGTAAAGCTCTAGGCGAAGCCATCATGTCCGAATGGCTGATGTGGCTTCAGTCACCACTTCCATTCACGTAAACAATGTAGCTGTATAACTGAGCTTGTTACAGTCAGCGCACGGTACTGAAAACAGATTTGTAGCTTTTATTTCTGAATTACACTTTGGGGCAGCCGTGCTTCACAGCTGCTTGCAACAATTCGCAAACCGCACTCAGCGAAAACCCGTACAAAGAGATGCGAACATGTAAGCCCACACTATCCCTGTCGTGACTCCAAATACATTTTATTGTGATAGCAATTATATGAACACTCCAAGCGCATTTCTGCCGTCGTCGTCGCCGTGACGTTCCGTATAAAGTACAAGGGTGATAAAACCATCACCGCGCACTGTATGCTGTATGTGCGAGCGAAAGCGGCGGAGAGTTAGCCGGAAATCGCAGCTCGATCTCACGCATGAAAGGGAGGAAAGCAGGGAGGAAGCACGCCTTCCGCGTGCAAGGCTCCGGGGGAGGGGAGGGGGGCGCGCTCTACTCGGACTACTACAGGAAGCGCGGGTGGATGCGTGCGCCGGGGCCCCTGTATCTTGAAAGCCATCTGCAACGGAGACTCATTTAGTTTTAGTGTGACAGGAAATAAATAGGAGCTAAAACAAAAGCGCCAAATTAAATGTTATCATCCCCCACATTAACCCGCGGCGGCGTCAGCTACGCTGGATGGATGGATGTGGATGGGTGTTATGAGCGTCCCCTTTGGAATGGGGCGATACGTTGCGCCACCAAGCTCTTGCTTTTATACTGCCTAATGTCCTACCTAGGTTAAAAAATTAACAAAAAAAACATGATGAACTCCCACAACCAAATTTTCTGACCCCTGATTGTGAACTTTGCCTTTGTATGCCTCCATTTTTTTATTGTTTCCCTACTTTTTTTACACCAATCTTCCAATCAACTCTTTCTAATCTCTATTGCGGACATGTTTACTTTTCCCCTGCTCTCGCTGAACCCAAGGGCTTCAAGGAGGCCAGTGGCGCCTAAATCGACTGCTGGGCAGATGTCTTTACATTCTAATAAAACATGCTCCATCATTTCCCTAGCTTTACCACCACCAAGCACATGCTTCTTCTTCCTTCTTATATCTCGCTTTATAGGTGCATGTTCTAAGGCATCCTGATCGTGCTTCCAAAAGTAATGAGCTTCTTTTTGAGTTATCATAAATTGTTTCTTTCCTGCTTTCGTTTTTTCCTCTTAAGTAGTTATTCATGGCAGGTTTGTTTTCCATTGCTGGCACCCATGAGATTATTTCAGCCTCTCTGACTTTCCGCTTGACGTTCTTTGTTGCTGTGTTGCCCACCTTGTCTGCATACTTGTCGGTAAGCTTCTTAGTTCTTTTCCTCCACTGTGAATCAATGTTTTTCCTGTGCAGATACCTCAACACTCTCCCAGCCCTTTTACTTTTTTTCATATTCCTTAGTCGTTCTTCATAATCAATTTTACTGCGAGTTCCCCTCACATCAAAACTAGTCCAGTTCATATGCCCTGCACAGCTTCATTTGTAGCCTTCCCGTGAGCGCCCAATGCGAGGCGTCCCACTGACCTTTGGTTCCCATCAAGTCCCGATTGTACCCCTGCTTTCAAGCGAACAACCACATTTCCAAAGGAAGTCCTGGAACCATTACTCCTTTCCACATACCCCGTAGCACCTTGTACCTATTGTATACCCATAGCGCTCTGTGCTTCATTATGGCTGCATTTCTCTTCCCCTTTACTGTTATTGTTACTGCAACGGACAAGGGGGCACCACCATCCAGGGGTGAGTAAAAGAGGCGATAGCATGCTAGAAGAAATGAGTGCGAAGTGAGGGAAGGTGGCAGAGTTGGCGCTACTTCACGCGCTAGGATGATTGGAATGAATGTTTGATGTTTAATGGCGCAAGGGCCAGGTATGGCCAAAGAGCGCCATGCTAGTATTAATGAGTTCGCAATGGACTGATGGGTGCTGTGAAGTTAATGCGACGTGACTGTAAAGGGGCCTAAAGATGTTGGTGTAAATTGCATAAAATCTACACGTAACAAAATTATGGCAATGATTATTGACATATACTAAGAACACTACAACGCATTGGGAAAAAATGATGCAATATACAAAATATATGAAATGCTAAAATTGCCTAGAGCACTGCTGCCTCACCAGAGCCCTTAAAGGGACACTAAAGGTTAATATTAAGTCAACGTGGACTGTTGGAATACAATCCCAGAAGCCTCAAAATGCTTGTTTCGTGCGAAGAAGATACTTATTTTAAGAGAAAATGCATTCTGAAGCGTCTGCGTACCTCTAGCGCAGTTCAAATCACCCGCCCGATCGAGGAGTATTGACGTCATGGTCTCATAGTGACGTTGCGCTGTCGGTGAGTAAAACGCCTCCCACAGACGGCGCTATGACTTTTCTGCACAAAACGCAAATGCGCGCCCAGAAACAGAGCCGACAGTAGCGTGAAAGCGGAACTGTGGTGGCTAGCAGAAGGGAAAGCGCACGACGATAAGCTGGTTCTTTATTTTATGACGCCAACTTCGACGCTCATTGCAACGGATGACCCTGACAACAACAGATTAGCTCGCGACGCTGGGCTCGAGTTCAGCGATTTAAGCACTGATGAACGTGACCTGCTGTTGAGGGCTCGCGCTGCCAACGTCGTTGCGTACTACTACGACTACGGCCTGCTTTGAAAGGTGCTTCACGCGACTTCAGTAAGTCGACGTTGAACTCGTAATCCTCTGGAGGAAAGTGCAGCGAGCACACTACATGATTTCTTGGCTCTTTGTCAGCGCGCTGTGGCAGAGGTAGGCACTTAACCACTTCGAACGGAGAGGTTCAGTCATTGGCACACAGTGATAAGTAACATTGGATTCACCGCTGCAATTGCCCTTGGCCAAGTTCCGCGGACCGTTCGCGCATCTCAGGACATCACATGGACGTGGCATTCTCGCTGATTGTTCCAAATGCAAGTTTCGCGAGCCAGCAGGACCACCGCAGCATGACGCGATAAAGAAACAACTGAAACACCAAAGTGCGCGCGGCGCGAAGTTAAGCGCGCAGAGTCGAGCGAAAACGAAACCTTTCGATCACCAATACTATTCAAGGGTAACGTCAAAATGTTTTTTCTTAGAATCGAAGTAGACAAGTAGCATTTTCTTCCGTCTTGTAATCCAATGAAATTATCTTTTTAATACGAGTAGTTGAGTACTAGTGACATAAATTATGATGAGGAGTGCTTTCGTCATCGGGCTAGTACCAAAATGTCACTGGGGGTCTCAAAACGTGTCATGCATTTACCTCAATTTCTCGGTTACTAAAGCTCTGTTTGCGATTATACTGACGCCTTAGACGTTCTAGAGCATTGCTTTATCACTCTAACTTGACTTTCTGGTAACCTTTAGTGCCCCTTTAAAACACAAAGACCTAGAGGCATGTGCTATATGAAACAACTATCACAGCGGCATCCTCTGAAGAGACGAGGCGCTATGAATGTATGGGGCCAATAACATGTAACACAACATTCTTCAAGAAACGTAGGACTGCGCAAGGTGTCAAAGAGCGGCTCTGGGCCAAGTAACATTACAGGATGAAGGGGGATGTGGTGCCGGTATGCTAAGGGAAAATGTTTATTTCTCTCAGATTCAGCTTCCCGACATTCCAGGAAGACGTAAAGGACGGTCAGCTTCTCCCCCCATCTACCACAGGTTGTAGGCTCGTTTCCAGTGAGTAAGAAGTTATGGGCGCCAAATATGTGTCCTATTCTTATATGACACAATATGACATCTGTTCAACGTGATTTTCTTGCAGAAGGCCAAAAACCTCATTGTGGCTTTATTACGTGCAGCTTATTATTCGTTTCCAAGTCCCACAAGCGTTGCCAGTAGTTTCCAGTTTCCTTCATAAGAGGGGCTTCAGATCTGTGACAGGGACGGGAGCAGTAGGATTAACAGCATGCGATACAATTGATGTGGCCATCTGGTTCACTAGAACGTTACCCCCGATGCCCCTATGGCCAGGCACCCACCGTATAATCACATGCTGGTTAGATATATACGCCTCACACAGGACAGAATAGAGTTCAATAATTACTGGATTTTCGTGCTTACAGAAGGACATCAAGACCTTCACAACACTTAGGGAGTTTGTATATATAACTGATTTTTGGAGTTTTGATTTCCTTATATGCTTCACAGCCGACAATAGTGCGTAGGCCTCAGCCGTAAAGATACTTGTTTCAGGGTGCAGTACACCGTATTCTGAGAAGGATGGAACAATGGCTGCGTAAGACACCCCGGCATGTGACGTAGAAGCATCTGTGTAGAACTCTGTGCACAAGTACTTGTACTGGAGCTTTAACAAATGCATCTTAATATGTGTCTATGGCGCATGTTTAGTGATCCCTACAAAGGATGTGTCACACTCTGTCCACTGCCACTGCTATGGTGGTAACAGTTTCGCTGGAGCCGTAAGACAATGTTCAAGCACCGGAACACCCATTTCCTCACTAAGGTTCCTTGCACGCAATGAGAGCGGCCTTCTCGCTACAGGTCAGTTATAGAAGTGTATGGCAGCAGTCATATTGTTTATGCATGAATAAGAGGGATGTTCACGGTTTTAATTTATTTCAAGGAAATATGTAAAACTGCTATATGATCTCTGAAGATGGAGTGACCATACATTTGCTCCTGCATAAAGGCTTTGTACGGGGCTTGTCCTGAAGGCTCCGGTTGTGAGGTGGATTCGCAAATGATGGACAGGATCCAACATCTTTAAAGCACTTGGTGTAGCGGACTGATATACTATAGCGCCGTAGCCAAGACGTGAGCCAACAAGACACCTATAAAAGTTCAAAAGACATTTCCTGTCACTGCCCCATGTTGTGCTTGATAGAAGTTTCAATAAGTTCATTGTTTCAAGGCACATAGCCTTCATGTATTTATTATGCGGGATGAATGTCAGTTTTGAGTCCAATAGGATGCCAAGAAACTTGTACTCAGCACTTACAGGTAATCTGCTACCAGAGAGATCAATAGCAGGACATGGTACAATTCCTCTCTTATTCATGAAAAGAACGCATGTACTTTTATGTGGGCTCAACCTGAAACCGTTTTCTTCAGCCCATTTTGCCACTTTATGTAAAGCATGCTGTACATGTAGTTTGCAGATAGTTAAGTTGCATGATTTAAAACCAAGCTGCACATCATCTATAGCATTGTTCGTGGGATAGCCATGCCCAAAGAATTCATTTTCACAATAAAGAGTGTGCAACTTAGCACAGCACCTTGTGGAATACCGGTTTCCTGGATGAAAGACCTTGACAAGGCATGGCCCACCTTTACACGAAATGTGCGGTTAGAAAGGTAACTTTCGATGATACTCAACATACAGCTGCGGATGCCCATAGTGGAAAGGTCTCTGATAATACCAAAGCGCCATGTGGTGTCATATGCTTTCTCCAAATCAAGAAATATGGAGAGAAAAACTATTTGTGTATAAAGGCATCCCTTATATTTGCCTCAATAAGGACAAGGTGGTCTGCGGTCGACCTGCCTTCTCTGAAACCACACTGGTAAGGAACTAGTAGTCCGTTGCTCTCAAGGAGATGGATTAGGTGCCGGTTTATCATATTTTCAAAAGCTTGCAGAGACAGCTTGTCAAAGAAATAGATCTGTAACTACTACGGGTCCTTACCTTGTTTGAGTATGGGTATTCTTATAGCTTCTTTCCAAAAAGACAGAACTTACCCAGCGGCCCAGATAACATTAAAAAGTGAGAGGAGTGTCTTCTGTGTTTCAGGGTGGAGATACTTGATCATTTCATATATGATACGGTCACCACCTGGTGCTGAGCTGTTGTAACAAGCAAGAGAATTCTTAAGCTCAGCTAAATTGTACGGGCGGTTGTAATCTTCATTTTGGGCATATTTCCGATCAAGGGGCTATCCCTCTGCGCATTCTTTGAACATCAGGAATGATTGTGTGTAATGAGATGCACTGAAAATATATTCAAAGTGTTCACCCAGACAGTCTGCCTGATCTTCCAGGCCATCTGCTTGGGTACTTACTAAGGGCAAGGGGCTAGTCTCTCAGCCTTTTAGTTTATTCACCCTATTCCACAGCTTCGCCTCGTCTTTGTAAGAATTTATACCAGATATGTACCGCTCCCAGCTCTCTCTCTTTGCAACGTCGACGTGTTCTCCTGCCTTGCGATTCGACCTATTTGAAATTAATAAGGTTTTCAGCTGATGGAGAATTGCGAAACAATCCCCAAGCCTTTTCTTGATTTTTGTACACTTTTCGACTTTCGTCATTTCACCATGGGATGTGACGATTCTTTGCCAGTCCGTTATATTGTTTAATGCATTTTGTTGCAGCGTCAATAATAAAACCAGTTAGGTATGCCACAGCATCGTCTATATTAAAATCAGAAATTTCATCCCCGCCTAAACATCCGAGTTCTCGAAATAGTTCCCAGTTTGCTGATTCGAGGTTCCATCGAGGGAAATGCGGCGAGCATGCATCTGGTTTTGTTAGCTTTAATGTAATTGGGAAGTGGTCACTCCGATAGGGGTTCTTGAGAACAGACCACTCCAGGTACAGAAATAGTGAGCTCGAAACTATGCTCAAGTCTATGGACGAGTATGTTTTATGTAACATTGTAGTAAGTTGGTTCTTTTTTGTTCAATAAACATGCACCTGAAGAAAACAGAAAATTTTCTATCAGGCGCCCACGCGCATCGGAACGCGTGTCACCCCACAGGGGGCTATGTGCATTTAGATCCCCAACGACTACATATGGCGGAGAAAGTTCATCGATGAAGCTTTCAAACTCTGCTTTAGTAATTTGAGAAGAAGGGGAGACGTACATCGAACTAACCATGATTAGCTTACCAAATAACACAGCTCGTACTGCCACTGCCTCGAGGGGGGTTCGGAGATTTATTTACTGACATGCAACGCCCTTATCAACTATTATGGCTACACACCCGAGGAGGTGAATGCATCATCACGGTCTTTGCGGAAAGTGGCATAGTGCCTTAGAAAGTGGGTCTGCGTTAATTTTATGTGTGTCTCTTGAACATACAGCAACTTGGTATTGTGTTTGTGGAGTAGTTCTCTAATGTCTTCGAGGTTATGTAGAAGTTTTCGTGCATTCCACTATAGCATTTGTGTTTCCGTTATGATAAATGTGTTTAGTGCTGCATGTTTAGAGACTGGGATTAGTTCACGGGCCCTTTGAAGGAGCCGTGAAACGGGTTTTGTCTTTTTTGGAGTGATCGAGAGAGGCTCGTCACTCCTTTGGTGCTGATGGTGCCGTCTGGCTGGTTGTTGTGTCCATCGCCTCTTGCCATGCGCTGGACACACGCTCTTCCAAGTGCTTTGTTTGACGGGAAGGCCTCGACACGTTGGACGAGACTTTTGAGGCCACCTGACCAGAGGTGGATGGCCCCTTCCGCTGGGGTGGCTAAGCTGCGCAGGCTGCAA
The DNA here is from genome assembly GCF_038994185.2 of Dermacentor albipictus. Lineage (NCBI taxonomy): Eukaryota > Metazoa > Arthropoda > Arachnida > Ixodida > Ixodidae > Dermacentor > Dermacentor albipictus. The sequence goes on from NC_091823.1 coordinate 171,350,075, forward strand.
CCGCCGTGGGGGCAGATGGCGTAACTGCCGACTCACTACTTGTGGGTCGGACAGCTGCTGGAAGCTGTTGTGTCGCTGCCCCTGACGTGTCATATCGGCAAAGATGTTCTTGGGCAGGTATAAAACCTGCCTCCGTGAAACTTTTGTTTTCTTTGACTTAGAGTGTAACAATTTCCTTTTCCTTTTTCCAGGATGGGCACAAGCGCGAGTACGTGACGTGCTCCTCATCACAGTTTACACAGTGGAGAGTGTTCTAGCAAGATCTGGAGGTGTGTTCATGGGCACTGCATTTTGCACAAGTTTGGCAGCCTCAGCAGCTCTGCGAACTGTGGCTGAAACGCTGGCATTTGAAACATCGGAGGGAATTTGGCACATATGGGCCTAACACGGAGCTTGATGTACCCGGCCTTGACTCACCTGGGCAGGACACTTGAACCAAAGGTGATGATAAGGTGCTTTGTCCGAATCTGTTTGCCATCCTGCCTCATCTTAATTCTTCTGACATTGATCACATTTTGCTCACTGAAGCCCTTAAGGAGTTCCGCTACAGTGAGCTCGAGTAAATCATTGTCGGACACAACACCGCGGGTGGTGTTCATTGTACGGTGCGGGGTACTGTTACGTGGCTCTCCCCAAATGACACTAGCTTCGGTAGTTTTTCATATTGCTTCTGATCGCGGAGCTCCAAGAGTAGGTCACGGCTTGCCATCCTCGACGCCTTGTAACCTGGACCAAAAAGATCAGTCAGGGACTTTGAAACAAGGAACGGTGAAATGGTTCGCACCGGTTTGTCTGGTTTTTCTGAGTGAACTACATGAAAACGAGCGAAGTTCTGGATTTGGCATCCAAAAAACTCGAAGACATCTTCAGTGCGCCCTCGTTTCTGAGGGCAATCAGGAAGTGGGGGGAAAGAAGTTTCCATGAAAATACATAAAAACTCGGCAACAGCGCCGACCACCCACCACGGAGCCCAACGGGGGGACGCGGCAGAGCTTGAGTACAAGTCTGCACGATGCCAGTCGTACGCCGTCACTATAACCAAATATGGTGTACCCTAGGTAGGATAGCCACACAAGGTTAACCCTTGCCGCCAAGGAGAAAGGAAGTAAATAGAAGAGAGAAGAAGACAGGAGGGGCCAGAAAGTCAGAGAGAAAGACGAAGATTGGAGAGGAGGACAGAAAAAGGCGACTGCCAATTTCCCCAAGGTGGGTCAGCCTGGAGGTGCCGTCTACATGAAGCAGACGCCAAAGAGGTGTGCAGCCTCTGCCAGGGGGCCTTGACGGTCCAAACACCCGGCATTGGCTCAACCCCCAGGATCCCCTTTTCCCTGGACACAGCTAAGCCGCGCACGGTTATACGCGGGAGGGTCCAACCCTCGTGTGCTCGGGTGCATGGTGTCGCAACACACCTGCAGCGTCAGCAGGGGCCTGCTGATGCAGACGCCCCTGCAGGGGCTAGAAGAATGGGGAGAGGTGAGGAAGTGGCAGGTCAGTGGGCACTACCACTCCAGCTGCGGCGGCCGCGCGCGTTGTATATTGAAGGCAATATGCATTGGTTTCGAAGGCTAGCCAAACGGTTATTTAACTATTTATTTCATGTTCCTTCTGCGGGTTTATTTCATGTAGTTTTATTTCACGTTTATATTTCATGTTTCTACTATAATCAATGTATTAATAGCTGTATTTCAAGCGCAAGTGCTATATTTTACATGCACAAGTTTCTGTTGCCCCCCCTATGTAAAAATTGGAGGACGCTTAAGCTTCGCCTTCAAGAGTGGGACGCGACAGCGTTCCCGTCGACCCGCCAAGGGGTGTAAGACAATGCGCTACGGCACAGCGATCACTTACGATGCGCCCCGCATCGGACTTAGCGCCCACCTATCACGCGGTGAGCGTCGAGCAACGCAGCGTTCGGCGCGGCAACGAAACGTGCGCCTGAGCGAACGGAACGAACCAAAGAACTCGGTGTCTCGGAGGGGAAACGATCTACGCCAGCCAAACGTCGTGATCGGCACGGGCAGAGAGATAGATAGTAATCTAAACCGGGAGCACGGCGAAGCGTCGTCAGGGGAGAGGGAGTCCTGCGACGCGCCTGGCAGCGGTCCCAATGCGCGCGCGGCGCGCCTCCTGTCGGGGCAGCGCCGTACATTGAGAGGAGGGGGTCTTCTGTGTTTGCCGCAAGATGGCTCTGCGTGTGCGGAAAGCGCAGAAGAAATGCAGCGGCCCCCTATGTAATATCCTCGCATGAGGGCCTTTAAGGGTACTGTAAGTTTAAAAACATAGGTGATGGCTTCAGGATTGCAGTGTTCTTGCGCACCTAGTTCGCTTTGAAGCGAGAGGCAGTACTAAGGGAAATTCACTGGCCATTGCTTCCAGTCTTCAGCATTCCAGTTTTCTGACGAGTGTGCGCGGTCATTGAGTGAGACGTCTTCGTGTTGGGCAGTGCGCACGACAATGCGCTTGTTAATTTAGCTAGCAAGTGAATGTTCACAGCAGTTTATGCAGCTGATAATACAATTGCCCTCACATCGTATAGCTGTCTCATAACTTGTTCTAGCTATCAATGCTTCGGCTGTGATTTTTTCACATAACTGCACAAAATAGGATGAAAATTAAATAAACGATAGCTTCCCTGTAGATCAAAACAATATGCTACAGTTGATTATAATACTCAACAATAGACCAATAGTTGATTATAATACTCAACAATGGTCAATAGACTGTCAATCAGGTGATAGAGAAATGTGCGGAATATAACCAACCCGTATATATCGCTTTCATTGATTACGAGAAAGCGTTTGATTCAGTCGAAACCTCAGCAGTCATGCAGGCATTATGGAATCATGGTGTAGACAAGCCGTATGTAAAAATACTGAAAGATACAGCCACCGTAGTCCTCCATAAAGAAAGCAACAAAATCCCAATAAAGAAAGGCGTCAGGCAGGGAGATACGATCTCTCCAATGCTATTCACAGCGTGTTTACAAGAGGTATTCAGAGACCTAGATTGGGAAGAATTGGGGATAAGAGTTAATGGAGAATACCTCAGTAACTTGCGATTCGCTGATGATATTGCCTTGTCTAGTAACTCGGGGACCAATTGAAATGCATGCTCACTGACCTGGATAGGCAAAGCCGAAGGCTGGGTCTAAAAATTAATCTGCAGAAAACTAAAGTAATGTTTAACAGTCTCAGAAGAAAACAGCAGTTTACAATAGGTAGCGAGGCACTTGAAGTAGTAAGGAAATACATCTACTTAGGGCAGGTAGTGACTGCAGATCCGGATCATGAGACTGAAATAATCAGAGGAATAAGAATGGGCTGGGGTGCGTTTGGCAGACATCCTCAGATCATGAACACCAGGTTGCCATTATCCCTCAAGAGGAAAGTGTACAACAGCTGTGTCTTACCAGTACTCACGTACGGGGCAGAAACCTGGAGGCTTACAAAAAGGGTTCTACTTAAATTGAGGACGACGCAACGAGCTATGGAAAGAAGAATGATGGGTGTAACATTAAGGGATAAGAAAAGAGCAGATTGGGTGAGGGAACAAACGCGAGTTAATAACATCTTAGTTGAAATCAAGAAAAAGAAATGGGCATGGGCAGGACATTTAATGAGTAGGGAAGATCACCGATGGTCATTAAGGGTTATGGACTGGATTCCAAGGGAAGGGAAGCGTAGCAGAGGCGGCAGAAAGTTAGGTGGGCGGATGAGATTAAGAAGTTTGCAGGGACAAGATGGCCACAATTAGTACAGGACCGGCGTAATTGGAGAAGTATGGAAGAGGCCTTTGCCCTGCAGTGGGCGTAACCAGGCTGATGATGATAAGTTTAAATGTGATTACTGCTCCCATGCAACAATTATGTGGCCTTCATTTAGAACCTGTTGGCTATCATGTGGATTAAACGTAAGCAATATTATGTTGCACAAGGTGCACGTTTTACGATATACCATGAACTAGAACCTCCTGTACCAGTCATTAAGCATAGGGTGCCAGTGGACCACAGAGAAAAGCCCACGAGGGTTTCCAAATGAAGCTGGCAAGATCCAACAAAAGTGATGATCACAGAGTTACAGCTAATCAATATGTTACGAGCATGCTTTGTCTACTTGCATTGTGCTCGCATCAAACTGCACTTGTGGTTATTGCGTCTAGAATACAGGCACTATAGTACGGCCACACGGAGCGGGTCACGTGGCCGCGCCTAGCACACCAATGTGATGCGTCAAGCTGAATCGCAGCACGCACCTTGCAACGGCCACCGCCGATCCACGACTGGCAGGGCGAGCCGTGGGGTGACGGATGCGGCTCGGCAAAGCAGCGGCCGCAGAGTTGCGGAGCCCAGTTCACATTTGCGGCAGCGACGCCGCCGCTACAGCAACATCCGCGCCTACGCTGCTGCGAGGCCCAAGCATGTGCGGCGGCGCAGCCGTGAGCGTACGGCGCTTGATGAGGCGGCGGCGGAGAGCAACAGCACGGGGTGGGCGGAGGCGAGGACGCGGCGGCGGCAGCGATCCACGGCTGCGCGGCGGCCGCCATGACGGCGAGCAAGTGCGGGTCGCACGCGTCCAGGCTGCGGCGCTCTTCGGCCCAGGGCTGGCGCGCGTGCGACGGAGACCTGCCGCGCTCGTGGTCCGAACTACGCGCGGGACGACGCCGGCGCGGGAGCCGGCTCCTCCAGTCGGCGCCGCTGCTCCACGAGTCCGCGCCATCGGTGGCGGAGGGTCGCTGGTGCGTCGTCGCCGCCGCCGTGGGCTGGTGCCGCGGAGTGGGCGTGCTCGTGCCCCCGTCTTCGTCGTCGTCGTCATCGTCCGCGCCTCCGCGGCCGTCGAGGTGGTCGAGCCGGCGGCGCGCCTGAGACCGCTGCAGCGACGCCGACCACGGGGTCGAGTAGCCCGACGTGCTGGGAGAAGAGTTGGCCGGGTCCTCGCTCGTCATATCGAGGACGGCGCCGACTTCGGCCGAGGTCCACGCCCGTCGGCTCAGGCTAGACTGCAGGCGGGGACCGTAGTACATAGCGCTCAGCGGTCGCGCCGACCATCGTCGTTTCCCCTGGTCGAACTTGCCCGCGCTGAGGTCCTCGAAGCGGACAGGTCTAGCACTCGGTCAGCTTAACACGGCCGCCATGAAAACCGGGCTATTGGGTTGTTTTCTTCTTTAGCACAATTTTTACAATTTTCCGTCGGGCAGTGACAACCCCACGTAGGGGGTCCGAACAGCAGTCTTCGCTGCTACACACACGAGCACCGATGTCCACACGCACCTCCTCTGTGGATGTAGTTGACGCACCAGACGTTCGCAAAAGAAGCCAGCGCTGGAATGGGCCACCTGTAGAAATGTCAGCGAGGGGGTCGCACCTCCTTCGTCGCAGAAAGCAGTGGTCGAGTTTCTGTCGCAGTATAAAGATGTGCGCAGTTATGACTAGAGCGCACGTCTCGTCGGCAGTTCATCAGGAGAGAGCGTCTGCACCGTGCAGCGTCTTTTCGAGTCGCTGGGGGGGTATCTCGGGCAGTCGACGTCATCTCACTCTGGACTCCGCCGTGCTCCGCGTCACGATCGACGACTGCATCGGGATCCCCCACCGTCCGGCGCGATCACCTGGCGGGGAGCTCCGGCCCCTTCGTCGGAAAGTGCAGGCGTCTCACACTCGAGCGGGCCACGCCACGCCGCTCCACATCGGCATCGTCGGGAGCGGCGCCGTCCACATCACGCTGACGGTATCCAGCCCACCGCGCGCTGGTCGCCCCTATCTGCGTCCCACTCGCGTCAAAGACGCTCCGCCACTTGAGTCGGCAGCTCCCGGCGACATTTGGGGACTATAAAAAGGAAGTTCCCGTCCAGCGTGCGCACGAGGCGAGCGTCTCACGGCGGGCAGCAGGCGGCCAGGCGCATCGAGTCGATATCGGTCGGTTCGTCGGCGTTTTTCGAAAAGTACAGCACAGCGAGCGCGGCGCGCGGGCGCGCGCTGAACGCGCGACGTCAGCCCTCCGCGAGTAGGGGAGGGTAGGGGTGAGTGTTCCGCGTTTCTTACTGACGCCTTCGCCGATGAGGGCGAGGGGCGGCGCTCTAAGTTTAGCCCACGCGGGGTCCACGTTCCTCAAATAGAGCCCCGGATCCGGGCAGCTTCCTCGCCACCCCTGCCGCCCTCACCTGCGCGGGTTGCACACCGTCCACGTGTGTATCGTTTTCGAACGGCGGGCCCGTCCGAGCCGATCGGGAGCGGACCGATCTTCGACGCCCGTGCAAGCGCGGCTTTCCAGGGATCAGACGTGTTCGGCGGGGCGAGCAGACCGCCGCTGCAGAGACGGACGTCGCCGACAACGTCTCCGCGCGCGCATCTCTCGCCCACCGTTGCGCGGCGGCGCTCCTTAAAAGGTACCGTTATTTCAGGTTGAGGGCCTTTCCTTCCCGGGCGCTCTCGACGCTATTCGATTACCATGCTCCAGTGCTGCGAGCTGGATGTCTGCTTCCGTGGGCGCAGCGACAGGCAGCGCCGATATGCAGAGTGTTTAAAGTGTTTAAAACATCTAAAGGTTGCTTATGGCAGATAGCACAATTCTAGCCCATGAGCTGGTCTACTCGAAGAGGCGGACATTACTTGCACAAAAAAAGACTGAAATGCACAGTCGACTAATTAACAAAAAAATAACAAAGCTTTGAAGTAATCATTTTACCGCCGATATTGCAATTTACAAATTCTAGTGGAGTTCGCAGCGTGGATCCACTTGGAATGAATTCTCAAGATGACACCACTTGGATATTAACTCCGGAACTTTACGGATAAATGCATTGGCGTTCCAGTTACCTTTGTGCTTCGATGCATAAAACGACGTTTCGTTAAGAAAGTAAGTGGAAGACTAAGCGGAAGGAGTGGAGTAAGTGGAAGTAAGTGAAGTCCGGGAAATAATATCTCGACACTGGTGTCAACATGACAATTCGTTCCAAGCGGACCCGCCTTGCGAACTCCACGGCTAGAATCCGTAAATTGCAACATGGGTCGTACAGTAATTAGTTCAAACTTGTCTTTTCTTTTCAGTAAACCGATTATGCATTTCATTTTTTTTTTGCAAGTAATGCCCACCTCTTCGAACTCGTGAACTAGAATTGTGCTATCTGCCAGAGGCAACCTTTACACATTCTTGAAAGTGTTCGCTGAAACACGCAGTACGTATGCGACGCGCGTCGTTGAGCCACGATGGATTCGTGGCGACACATCCGCGGACGTGTGCGCCTGACATCTTTCTCGAAGTTATACTCGAAACGACACCGCGAGAGCACACTCAGTACTAACAAGGAAAATGCAGGGATTCGCCAAGTTCAAACCGCAGCAGAGTCTAAAGGAATGGCCTCGTCGAGCGAGAAGAAACGCCTTGTACAGCGATAGGTAACCGACGGTGAACACACGCAGTTAAGACTATTGTTCATTAAAAGTAAGCATCGGTACCGGCACTCGGAGACAAGCGTAAAGATTTCGGGACCCACGTTTGCACATCTCTCAGCACTCGTCGGCAGCAAGTTCAAATTAGCTGCGAGGTTACATCGGCGCTCGGTCACCATTGAATCTTTTATCATTCGCGGTACGAGCACTTTTCTATTTTACTACGCGACAAGCACACTCAAGACTTGAGTCAAAACGGGGTTTCCTCTGTGCGCTTGTCGCATGCCTTATAGTGCAGCGTCGGATTAATGCCGTGGCATACACGTCGTTTAATTAAGCGCACAGGACACGAATCAAATCCGAATCCTTAGTCAAGCCGCGGCGTCGTGCCAAAGCAGTCGCAACTGTGCTAGGGATACCGCCGTCGTCTTTTCGCGTACGTGCAGCACGCGTGTGTTCTTCATCAACGGCGACAGGCAGCGCGCGTGGCTGTCAACTCGGATACTTGCAGACGGCAGGCGCCAGGCAAATTCTGATAGTGAGATGATGAGCGGAAAATAGCCTTCGGCGTGCTCCAAGCCGCGCGCAAGCAGCTTCTGGAAGTACGGACACACTACTCGGTCGGGAACTATTCAGTCTAGATAACGGATACATACGCCATCGATTTTACACGTAGCAAGACGATAGTGAGAAACCGCCATATGTTCTTTTTTTTTCTCTCTCTATCTTCTGTTCACCAACGTGAGAACGTCAACGGCCATTTGGTGCGGTTTAGGCGGCTCGTGCAGCAATAAACTATAGCGCACTTTGCTATAGGCGTGCCTTGTGTAAGGTTTTGTGGGCTTGCCGTGATGTGCGCAGCTGTAGGATATTATTTCCTATCACCTAGTTTTCTAGCATAACGGAGACGTTCCCGGGAACTGGCATACGGTGCCTATATATATATATATATATATATATATATATATATATATATATATATATATATATATATATATATATAAACGAGAAGAAAGGGGGTTAACCGAGGGACCCGATAATTATTAGTCATATGAGAAGCCAACAAACACTGACACCAAAAGTACAACATAGGGGAAATTGCATGTGCTTAATAAATGAAATAAAGTAATGATAAATTAATGGAAATTAAAGTGGATGAAAAAACAACTTGCCGCAGGTGGGAACCGAACCCACAACCTTCGCATGTCGCGTGCGATGCTCTGCCAATTGAGCTACCGCGGCGGCGTTTCCCCATCCACTTTTTGGGGTATTTATGTGTACTATAGTAGAACCCTGGGAGTGTTAGCCAGCGCCCCCACTCACAGAATTGGCGGCGGACGTGGAACGTCTTTTTTTGCCGCAGGCGTCACGAGAACGTGATCTTTTCGGGTGAAGGCAACTGGTCAATAAACCCACATATGCTACCTGAAGGCATCAATGTTGCCGGATTCGAGACCCTCGTTATGTAATAAACGAGAAGAAAGGGGGTTAACCGAGGGACCCGATAATTATTAGTCATATAATGAGAAGCCAACAAACACTGACACCAAGTACATAAGTGGGGACGCTGGCTAACACTCCCAGGATTCTACTAGTACACATAAATACCCAAAAAAGTGGATGGGGAAACGCCGCCGCGGTAGCTCAATTGGTAGAGCATCGCACGCGACATGCGAAGGTTGTGGGTTCGGTTCCCACCTGCGGCAAGTTGTTTTTTCATCCACTTTAATTTCCATTAATTTATCATTACTTTATTTCATTTATTAAGCACATGCAATTTCCCCTATGTTGTACTTGGTGTCAGTGTTTGTTGGCTTCTCATTATATGACTAATAATTATCGGGTCCCTCGGTTAACCCCCTTTCTTCTCGTTTATTACATAACGAGGGTCTCGAATTCGGCAACATTGATGCCTTCAGGTAGCATATGTGGGTTTATTGACCAGTTGCCTTCACCCGAAAAGATCACGTTCTCGTGACGCCTGCGGCAAAAAAAGACGTTCCACGTCCGCCGCCAAGGTCTGTGAGTGGGGGCGCTGGCTAACACTCCCAGGGTTCTACTAGTACACATAAATACCCAAGAAAGTGGATGGGGAAACGCCGCCGCGGTAGCTGAATTGGTAGAGCATCGCACGCGACATGCGAAGGTTGTGGGTTCGGTTCCCACCTGCGGCAAGTTGTTTTTTCATCCACTTTAATTTCCATTAATTTATCATTACTTTATTTCATTTATTAAGCACATGCAATTTCCCCTATGTTGTACTTGGTGTCAGTGTTTGTTGGCTTCTCATTATATGACTAATAATTATCGGGTCCCTCGGTTAACCCCCTTTCTTCTCGTTTATTACATAACGAGGGTCTCGAATTCGGCAACATTGATGCCTTCAGGTAGCATATGTGGGTTTATTGACCAGTTGCCTTCACCCGAAAAGATCACGTTCTCGTGACGCCTGCGGCAAAAAAAGACGTTCCACGTCCGCCGCCAAGGTCTGTGAGTGGGGGCGCTGGCTAACACTCCCAGGGTTCTACTAGTACACATAAATACCCAAGAAAGTGGATGGGGAAACGCCGCCGCGGTAGCTCAATTGGTAGAGCATCGCACGCGACATGCGAAGGTTGTGGGTTCGGTTCCCACCTGCGGCAAGTTGTTTTTTCATCCACTTTAATTTCCATTAATTTATCATTACTTGATTTCATTTATTAAAGGAGTACTTACACAAAAATTTGAAGTCGAGATAACTTGTGAGATCGATTTAGTGGGTCACACACACATCGTGTGTAAAATATCAGCGGCGAATATCGCTTAGAACATATTTAAAATCAATTTTAAAGTACGTGCGCGCAGCCAACCGTAAAACAGAGCACCTCGCGACATTGACATCACCCGGGTCTGTAAATAGCCAAGAAAACGCTACGTCATGTGGCTACGTCACGAATTTTTGTTGGCTGCCATGCGGCTTTACAGCGGGAGAAACACGGTCCGATATGGTGCCCGATCCGGCGTCCGACGCGCCGGAACGGCAGCCGGAATCGAGGTGTTTTGCCGTGCCGAAGCGCCGGATCGGACGTCCGGCGTGCGACAAACCGGGCAGATTTTCATCGTCCGACGCGTCCGACAACCGCACCGTCGTCTGGCCGCAGCCAATGACAGCGCGGCCGGCATGTCACGTTCCCTCCACGGAGGCGGCGCTGGCTGGCCGGTTTCTCGCAGTTTTTTTTTTCCTTGCCTGCTGCAGTTTGTTTCCGACACGAAATAGTTACCAGTTCAGTAAAATTATCTCGACGTGTGCCTGTTATTCAAAGCAACGCCTAATACACTAGGACTAAGCTACTGGCGAGATCAGGAGACGCGACGCGAGGGCATTTCGCGGGCAGACAGCACACACCGACCGTCTGAGCGAGGCTGCTCGCTTTGCTTGCACGTTTGCCCTTCGCAACGACTGCGTCGAGTAAACCAATTGTATTTAATTACGGGCGACCTAAGTGTACAGTGTTAATTGTTTTGGCAAACATAAGCGCTCTTCGACGAGCTCGGGTTGGATCGTAAGCGCCGTCGGCCGCGGCGTCTGCCTTGCTAGGCCTACCGGCCCTATCGCTGGCTGTTAGCGGAGTCGTCAGTGGACGACGCGCCGTCGTGAAGTGTTCTGTCACTCGCAGGGGCATAACGTTATTCGCAGTGTTCGCGTAAAGCGACGCAGTGTTGTGGAGAGTTGTTTATATTGCGTTTCTCGACGTGGCTCTGAAGTCAAGCTGGAGTACTGGATCTGGGCGGAGCTTACGCGCCGCTCAATCTTTCGGATGTACGCACCGTGTGTCCCGAATCATCGTATGCCGCATGCCGGAGCATGCGGCGCCGCACGTCGGATCGGACGCCGAATCGTACCGTGTGTCTCCTGCTTTAGTGCTCGCCGTCACCGGCCGCAATATCCGAGTCGCTGCTCTCCAGTGGGTCAAATTGAAAGTGATTGGCCACGTGTAATACGGCGGCGACTCCCACATGCAGGATATCGTCGCCGCTGGACGACGAAAACGAGGACGACGACGACGGCGAGGACATGGCAAACCACGTGCAGGCGTAGCAGACCACTAGCAACACGAAGCTCGCTTGCCGGCGCGCCGCACGCTGGCTGCGCGGCAGAGCATACGTCATGGCTTTTTGCGAACACGTGACCACTTTGTTTACACACCCGGGGAACCGTTCCGTTGCTCTCTGAAACCGAAACTGGGACTGGTCGCTACAAAAAAGACTGCAGATAATTACCTGTCGCGCTCTGAAGTAAATGAGGTCTCGTGCCGTGATTACTGGGTCATTAACTACTTATTAAAGCACAAAAAACCACATGGATTTTTTTTGTGTCAGTACTCCTTTAAGCACATGCAATTTCCCCTATGTTGTACTTGGTGTCAGTGTTTGTTGGCTTCTCATTATATGACTAATAATTATCGGGTCCCTCGGTTAACCTCCTTTCTTCTCGTTTATTACATAACGAGGGTCTCGAATCCGGCAACATTGATGCCTTCAGGTAGCATATGTGGGTTTATTGACCAGTTGCCTTCACCCGAAAAGATCACGTTCTCGTGACGCCTGCGGCAAAAAAAAAGACGTTCCACGTCCGCCGCCAAGGTCTGTGAGTGGGGGCGCTGGCTAACACTCCCAGGGTTCTACTAGTACACATAAATACCCAAAAAAGTGGATGGGGAAACGCCGCCGCGGTAGCTCAATCGGTAGAGCATCGCACGCGACATGCGAAGGTTGTGGGTTCGGTTCCCACCTGCGGCAAGTTGTTTTTTCATCCACTTTAATTTCCATTAATTTATCATTACTTTATTTCATTTATTAAGCACATGCAATTTCCCCTATGTTGTACTTGGTTTCAGTGTTTGTTGGCTTCTCATTATATGACTAATAATTATCGGGTCCCTCGGTTAACCCCCTTTCTTCTCGTTTATTACATAACGAGGGTCTCGAATCCGGCAACATTGATGCCTTCAGGTAGCATATGTGGGTTTATTGACCAGTTGCCTTCACCCGAAAAGATCACGTTCTCGTGACGCCTGCGGCAAAAAAAGACGTTCCACGTCCGCCGCCAAGGTCTGTGAGTGGGGGCGCTGGCTAACACTCCCAGGGTTCTACTAGTACACATAAATACCCAAAAAAGTGGATGGGGAAACGCCGCCGCGGTAGCTCAATTGGTAGAGCATCGCACGCGACATGCGAAGGTTGTGGGTTCGGTTCCCACCTGCGGCAAGTTGTTTTTTCATCCACTTTAATTTCCATTAATTTATCATTACTTTATTTCATTTATTAAGCACATGCAATTTCCCCTATGTTGTACTTGGTGTCAGTGTGTGTTGACTTCTCATTATATATATATATATATATATATATATATATATATATATATATATATATATATATATATATATATTGTTACGTGTAGCTGATTCACAAGTTTATTTACAATATATTTACACGTAGACCAACGGTGGCAAAGATGGCGACGCTATATTAAGTGGGGCCACGTCGTCTTCTTTCTCCTCAGTGCAGCCACACTGTGGCGGCTTTTCCGTAGCATTACCCCCGGCAGTAGAAGCACCGTCCCGGTGCTTAATCTACACATCCGAGGTGAAAGGTGTGTGGTATGGCTTTAGTCTCGCCACGTCAACGATGTCATGCACTTGCAGCCGACGATGACACTGAGAGGTTGGCGGGGATGACTTCATACGTGACATCGGTCACTTGTCGCACCATACGGTATGGGCCAGTGTAGCGCAACAGCAGCTTTTCGGAAAGGCCCACACGTCGAACGGGTGACCAGAGAAGCACCAGAGAACCCGGAGTAAAGTGTACGTCGCGATGGTGGCAATCATAGAGGCGTCTCTGATGTTACTGCGAGGCCTCGAGACGGGTGCGGGCGCGTGTGGTCGGCGTGTGCGATCGCGTCGCGGGCGTATTCAGTGGCTGAACGTGTGGCCGAGGGCAACAAAGTGTCTAAGGACAACGCGGGTTCTCGGCCATATAGGAGATAGAATGGAGAATAGCCGGCGGTGTCGTGACGCGATGAATTGAACGCGAACGCCACATATGGTAAGTGAAGATCCCAGTCGTGGTGGTCGGTTGCAACGTACTTGGATAGCATGTCGGTGATGGTCCGGTTGAGGGGATCCGTAAGGCCGTTGGTCTGCGGGTGGTAGGACGTGCTGAAATTGTGCTTAGTCGAGCAGGAGCGGAGGATGCCCTCGACGACTGTCGACAGACAGCTGCGGCCACGGTCAGTGAGTAATTGGCGCGGAGCACCGTGCACTAAAATGATGTCATAGAGCAGAAAGTCAGCAACGTCAGTAGCACAACTTGTCGGGAGGGCTATGGTGATTGCGTACCGCGTAGCACAATCAGTAGCGACGGCGACCCATTTATTTCCGGAGCCCGAGAGAGGAAACGGTCCAAGAAGGTCTAGACCAACACGGAAAAAGGGTTCCGGTGGGATGTCGATCGGCTGGAGACATCCAGCTGGAGGTGTGGAGGGCTTCTTCCGGTGCTGACAGGGCTCACAATTGTGGCAACGTAGCGCGGCACGGAGCGGGCGAGACCCGGCCAAAAGAATCGACGGCGTACACGGTCGTATGTGCGCGAGACGCCCAAGTGTCCAGCCACGGGAGCGTCGTGAAGTTGTTGGAGGACAGTCGAACGCAGGTGTGATGGAATTACGAGCAGAACGTCAAGGCCGTGTGGATCACTCCGGACAGAGGCATCGCCAGGCGTTGACTCCAGATGGTCGATGAGGGCTCGTAGTGAAGGATCGCGGCGTTGCTCGTTGCCGATTTCAAGCAACTGGGACACTGAGAAAACGCAAGCGATGGTGTCCGCATCAGCCGGGTCGTCGTCGGGGTAGCGGGACAAACAATCGGCATCCTGGTGCAAGCGTCCCGTCTTATATACCACGGAGAAGGTATATTCTTGCAGGCGTAACGCCCAGCGAGCGAGTCGTGCCGTGGGGCCCTTGAGCGAGGATAGCCAGCAGAGCGCGTGGTGATCAGTGATGACACAGAAGGGGCGTCCGTACAAGTATGGACGAAACTTGGCAACAGCCCACACAAGAGCGAGGCACTCGCGCTCTGTGATTGAAGAATTGCACTCGGCGGGTGATAGAAGTCGGCTGGCATAGACTATAACGCGATCATGTCCACGCTGGCGTTGTGCTAACACTGCTTCTATGCCGTGACCACTGGCATCAGTTCGAACTTCCGTTGAGGCAGACGGGTCAAAATGGGCCAGGATTGGAGGCCGTGGTAAGGAGAGTAGTGAGCTGCACTGAGGAGAAAGAAGACGACGTGTCCCCGCTTGATATAGCGTCGCCACGTCGTCTTCTTTCTCCTCAGTGCAGCCACACTGTGGCGGCTGTTCCGTAGCAATATATATACTTTGGCTGGTCCACCAGCCGAAACGTCAGTGCAATATACTGTGCTTATTCAACGTACTTTTTCTTCATTTTACACAGCGGCCAGCGTGTTTTCCTCAAGCCATACATATAAGAGTCTATAGGGATCTTAAAACCGGCATCGGTGGTAGAGACATCTTGCGGCGCAATGCTCAGGAATAACACGCTGGTCCAAACGTTCGTATACAATGCGCGGCTAGACAAAAAGAAAAAAAAAAGACGCGAGAACGCCATCGCGATGTTTACGTCTTCCGATGGCCCCACCCGTTTGCGCCAAAAACAGATCAGCGTGCAGTCTGTCAATGCAACAAGAGCGCTTGGGGTAAAATTGCGCCACGTGTTATCGCAACAGGCGTCTTTTTCTTTTTTTTTCAGACAAGCCTCCGCTTCAATGAAGCTGTCCGTTATCGCGGGTGCTACACACACTAAACTTGTCCACTAACGATTTTCTTATATATGCTTCGCCTTCAGAGCTACGTCCACTGCAATAGCAGGGAAGCTTGAAGCTTGTGGACGAATGCCTATATTGGAGAAACAGCCAGTGCTA
The DNA here is from genome assembly GCF_038994185.2 of Dermacentor albipictus. NCBI lineage: Eukaryota > Metazoa > Arthropoda > Arachnida > Ixodida > Ixodidae > Dermacentor > Dermacentor albipictus. Next base: position 171,365,441 of record NC_091823.1, read on the forward strand.
AAGCACTCGAGAGCGAAATAAGGTACACACACACAGCCAGGGATGCAGCGTTGCTATTTGCCTGGGGCGGTGGGTTCCGGTGGAGGCCGAACTAACTGTTGCATTGGTGAATAAAAGTTACAAACAGGGATAAGGTGCCTCAGAAAGGCCGACACCGGTCCCTGTCGCCGACAACGACCGCACGTGACGTCACCCTATTCTAACCTGTTGAGACTAACCTACGGAGGATGACAAGGACGCCTTTGACGAAGATAGGAACCCCTATCGAAACGTAGGCCTCCAGACACCTTGTCCCTGCTTGTAACATTTATATCAGTGTGCCTGTACTCCACTGCCGGCCCCCTTCTTGATTTTGCATTGAGGAAGGCGCACAAAATATACCGGACGTTGTAGTGATAAACATTCTGAAGTTTATTTACGCGTGCCTCATTCTTTTGTACAAAAAGAGCCTCCTTGAGAGCCTCCTTGTAGCATTATTCGTAATTTTGTGGCCCCGGGGATGCGTGAGAGCAACCCCGTGATTGACGCTTATGCAAACAGCCCTCGTTCGTGTGTGTAAAGAATTATTTTCGGGAGGGGTGTTGCGGGGGCAGAAGCGGCGATTTTGAGATGTTCGCTTACTTTAGTGAATGAATCAAGCACGTCGTTGAAATTAATAGCGTAAACGTATATTTTGACATACACAAAGTATATATATCGCCGCAGCAATAATTTTGGGGCGTCAAAAACCCCCTAATTCTCCCCCTGGTTATGGCCTGAAGTTACTTGGTCCTCGTCTGCTTTAGCTCTTTTTGAACGCTATACCAGCGCCGTCTGTCTCTTTCGTACGTCCTGACTTTTATTTGATCTTAGCGCTGTTTCTGTTCAAATCATGAACCAACCAACCCAAATGCATAAGCTTCTGCAGTTTCGGCAACTGAAGTGCCGAAACATGTCTTTGGCAGATTTCAGGCATAGATATCTGAAGTAGTGCTAGTCTTAGGATTTTCTTTTCCTAACCAAACTTGACTACACTGCTCCTAGGCTTCAATTTCATAAGCATGTGCCCTAAGTAAAGCAATTAAAGGTGCTGGTTGGTGCACGCCCATGATTATGTTGCATTTTTACACTGGCAAGAAATATAACAAAGAAAGGAGCAAGGACGCAGATGGACGACTGCGTTCTTGCTCCAATTTTTTATATTTTTTTGCCAGCGTAAAACTCAGCGCAACATAACCTGAGTGTGCCCTAAAGTTAGTATTAAAAGTTAATTACCATATTTCAGTTAGCGATATTATCACTGAATTATTTCTTGTGTCCCTCTAGCCAAGTAGCCTAGATTTCTGCAGCAACGGCAGGGGCCAGATATGACACTCAATTTTTGTTTAAGTATTTCGTACAAAGGGAAACACCTTGCATCCATAGGGTGAACCACTACTCGGCCAACGGTACTTGGGCCTCAGCATCACACTCAGTGTACCCTCTCCTATCCTGTGCTCCCCTACATATTTAGGAGGTTTACACGTCGTCACTTAAGTAACTCCGTGCATCGACTCCACGCTCCTGTAGAAGGCCCAGACATTACGGCGAACGGCTTCCAAAATCGGTTCGGTCGTCCTCATGGCATGCTCCAGTGTGCGGAACAACGCGTTTAAAGAAAAAGACCGTGCCATGGCACAGAATTAAGCGAGCACTCACAGAAGCACGAGCACGATATGCCGGTGGAGCAGGCGGCCACCACCAGGGCGGCGCCACAGGACCAGCCCAAGCGCCATCTGGCGCCGTCCGAAAGCGGCGGACAGCTGCCGGCTTCGGCGGCGGCGTCGGGGGCGGCAACCGGGGCCTGATGGGCGGAGACGCCACACTCCAATGCCACGGGTTCCGGAAGGCGTCCTCCACGGCGATGGCCAGTTCGGCAACGACGCCCCGTCCCCTCTTCGCGGCGCCCGTGAGGCTCGCCGCGCTGCAGTCACTGCAGCTGTCGTCGTCGTCGTCTGCTTCCACGCTGGCGGTCGTCGAGGCGGCCGAAGACATCGTCCTGCTGTGCCGGCTGCCGCAGGCGGAGACCTGGCGGTACGGCGACGCCGCCAGCCGTCTCCGGACGCCGGGCCGAGGCGACGGGCTCCGCGGAGGTCGGTGCGTCACAAACTGTGGCGTCGGCTCCGGGATGATCATGATGTTCGCGCGCGGAGTACGGCGTGGCTCGACGAAGGACGAACGACGGGCAGACAGAGCTGATCGCAAGGCGTTATGCCGATATCGTCAAAGGCCCAGGTTGGCGCAGGTGGACATACGCGACTTGAGCACGACTGAATTGGACACTCCGTCCAGAACGTTCCACCTGCCGCCTCACTTGGCCTGCCGAACCTTGTAAGGACAACGCGCAGCGCGACACTGTAACGCGAAAGGTGCGTTGGCGCACCGCACACAATACGGCGTATCCAAAGTGCCGCGATTAGCACCGGCAAGGCCGCTCCACGAAAACACGTCGGTGAATCCGCATACCGGTCACCTCCACTGACGAGAGCACGGCAGTGCAGGCGACCGACGGCGAGCGTCAGACCACCGCGAAGGCGCACGTGCTGCTCTGCGACGTTCTCGCGGCCGACGGAGGAACGGCGCACGCTAACCCATCTCGCCGAGTCTGCAGGCTACTGCGGTGTCGGGAGCACGCGGTCGGCTGCAGCGCGGCAATCCGTGGTGGCCTCTGGGATGGCCGCACTGCGACGCGCCTCTGCGTGCCACCGAGTGGGCTGGCCTTCGCGGACCCGCGGAGCCCAAGACGCCAATCCGCGCCTCGGCCAAGGTCACCGTGGGTATACGTCTCCGACGCTGCTCGTTAATGAGTCCATTAACGGCAGAGCGGAAGGGAGAAACCGGCGGCTGTCACCGAATGCGCAACGCTGGAAACGGGGTCACGCGCGGCCGTAGAGAGTGTCGTGGTGACGAGAGCATCCCCGACCTTGGTGAGGGTTGGAGGGTGCCACAGAGCTCGGGTTCGGAGTGCCGGGCAGGAAGTTTCCGCTCTACCGCCGCGAGCCAAGGGCGCATTAATCGCGCGTCCGACGCAGGCGCGGTATACGAACGCGTGTGCCGTGCATCAGAAATCCAGAGCTTGCATTATTCGAGGCAGAGCCAAATTCCTCGTAGCCTGCAGTAACATTGCTCCCGCGGTGGACAAGATTGGGGAAGAAGATTCCAAGTCACTATTGCGATATCGGTCGGTAAAGGCGTGTTGTCGCATCTGTTCCATAAGGGCAAACATAGTAGCCATCTTATTCTTTTTTGCTGGAGTCCAGCAGGATGTATATGGAAAGGCACATCCTGGGTAGCCTCTCAAGTAGGGCAGGGGGCTGCACGGTCAATTGCGCCACCGCTGAAGTGTAGGCATGCCTCTGGTCGGGGCGGCAGCCCCCCCCCCCTCTCCATTCTGTATCAAACAATGAATATGCATGTGGCCAAAAAGAGCGGACACAGAGTGCACTCTCCATAAATAAATGAGGGTACATGCATACATGCCCCCATGCTCGTGGACTGTGGCTGGCACATGTCAGCTGCATTGAAGTAGGGAGCAGTTACAAGAGCCACCACATGCCAACTCCCCGCATCCACGAAAAATGCAGGCAACTCACACAGAAATCATGATCTGAACATGAGGTATAAATGAATTCATTAATAACCTTTATTTCGAGAAGGGACGGCTCTATGCACTGGATAGGGTACGAGGGTTGTTGGACAGGGTTATTTAGGTAGTCGCACTTAATACAAGCAAAAAATTTATCCGAAACTCCTTTCAAATGTTTAAAGCGAAGCTTTCTTTGCCTTTCCGTTCGAATTTCCCACTGCTGCTGTGGCTGCTACTGTCCGGCATACCACACCCGGGGGGAGGGAGGAGGTTCAGAGCGCGTATATGCATGAAAGGAGCGAGGCAGAGAAGAAAAGAGACACAACGAACTCGTTTGGACCACACCACGTCGAATGTGCACAATTCCCTCTGGAGCTCCTTGGGTCGTCGCCGCATTAGCCCCTTGACAGCTGTAATGATACGTGACCCCCCGCAAGTGCTTACCTTTCTACCAATGTGCAAGTCCAGAGGGAAGCTACGGATAGAATGGAAGAGAGGGGGAGAGGAGGCAGTCGAGAAAATGAAACGAGTGAACAGCAGTCTAGCCACTCTTCACTCGCAGTTCCCATACAAATAGAAGGGGGGGTGGGGGGGGTGGATAGGGAACAGGTGACATGAGCACGCAAAGAAACGCTGGATACACTTAAGCTTAAGGTACGATATGATGCATTTCTGCTATTTCTGAAAAGTAAAACCATGTAAATATGCCTAGCAGACAACTTACACAGACAATTAAAGAGCGCCGCCGGGTCCAGGCGACATTACAGAAGCAGTCGACTGTCAAATCAACACTTCTGTGCTCGCCGCGATAGCTTTGCAGCTATGGCATTGCTCGAGGTCGCGGATTTGACTGAGACAACCGCATTTCAACAGGGGCGAAACAAAAAAGCTCACGCCCTTTGATTTAGGGGCACGTTAAAGAACACGGTGCCAAGATTAATCCTGAGTGCGCCACTATGGCCTGCCTCATAATCGGACTGTGGTTTTGGCATGTACCGCCCCATAATCCAATTCAAGTTTAATGCTTCTGCCACAACGCGATGTGCCATGTGAGGCAATGACAATGCTCAACCCTCTGAGGTTATGAAATATGGCGCACAACACCTCAAGCAAACACCTCTCCCTCTGTGTTTTGTGTACTACGTAAACAAACAGCAGTGGGGCACACAAAGTAACGTTTAACATCAACTCACTGCTCTTGTGTTGGACAAAACGTTAAAGAAATTAAACATTGAAAACAATTAAAGATTCACCGTCAACATCACTGATAATTATCGCCAATCAAAGCAAACAGCACATAAAGCTTCGCTTACATCGATTCCCACAGTGTGTGGTATCTGCATAATTCTTTATTATGATAGCAATTACATGGACACTCCAAGTCAATTTTCACCGTCGGCGTCACCATGGGGCTCTGCATGCATTTTGGTATACAGGGGGTGCTTCAATTAACTTGAGCCAAACCTTAAAAATAAGCAAATGCCACATAGCTGGACTGAACCAAGGTAATGTTGTTTGCCATCCCTAGGAGAAAGGTTATTTGTTGCATTCTGCCTAATTAGATGAGTAGTCTTATTATTTATCAACTTCTCAATTATTATAATTCGATGAAAAGTGTAAACGAGAAAATTGTAGTTAAGAAAATCGAAGTTAAATGAAACACTCTGTATGTATGCTATATGCTTATCCATGCCATATATGGGGTTTACATTACTACCCTATCAACCACTAAAGTTGCTCACGGCAGGTCTTAAGCTCCTAAATAAATGATTTTTCTGAATTTTGAGAATGGCAACCCACAAACAAATTTCACGAAACATAACACTGACTGCACATTCCTTTTATCTTAAATCTCTCAGACTATTATTAAAAGTGCAAAACAATATCAGTGCTCAAACATGAAAATGATATAATTTTACTGGCGCTGCTCTAATAGAGACAGCTAACTGGCGCCCATGCAATATCATTGCAAGCCCCACATAGCGTGTTAAAACTTTTAAGGGTGCCAGAAATTTTGCCGCACTCACGTATGCTGCATCCGTGTTAGTGGGGCCCACATATAGGTAGAACACCATCTAAGAAGTTCAATTGCAATGCTAAATCTTGCTAATTAGCGCTTCACCCTTGGGGCGAATCTGACAATTTTTTATTATAACAAGGGATCATTTCTCTGCCGAACAACACCTGGTAGGTTTCCGCAGAACAGAATACCAGTCAAACCTATGCTACGCCTTTCAAGGTCTACTTTCATGTCCATCTCACCGCGCATTTTTTTGCAATAGTGTCCAACACAGTTTGCTAATCATGTCAGAATAGCTGCTGCGGTATGGGAATTTGGTGATGTGATGCTAACAGAAACCAATAGACTGCTAAATAAAGCCTTAGAGGTGGAGACACAGACCAAAGCTGAACCTGAAAGAGTGGAAGAACGTCCACAGAGGAGGATGGACACTCCAGATACACTCAACCAGGATAAGCCATGCAAACATCAAGAAATTCACGAAAAAAAATACAACGTTGCTGCTTAACCAACCGAGAGCTTTCTGAAGCCCTTGACTGATTGTTGAGGACCTACCAATAATTTCTGATGGATGAACAGGTGCACCATATTGCAGAAACATTTGTGCCCTGTCTCAGTTCAGGTGTGTATGGCTGAAGTGAACAAGGAAGCTTGCTCACACACATTCACATTGAAAGATACACACATAAAGGCACATGCAAACAGGCATGCACAGATGCACACAGCTTATCAAGATCAATGCAGAACAGCATAATCATATTATTACAAAAGCACACGATGTGAATTAGTATTATCATTATCGTTGCCAATAAATGCTTCCACATTAGCTCATGATGATGATCACAAATGGCAGTTCCTTTGACTCGGGGTGGCAACAAATGGTTCATCTGTGTGAGCTAGTTACATGTTACTATATTATAAGCTTGCCTATAATCTGCTTCGTTTTGGGAAAGTTACCTATGCCTGTGGTGCACCCATTTGCACCTCCACCATGGTTTTTACGTCTAAGCATAATTGGCCAGCTGTTCAAATCAGCGATGTTGGTCTGAGGCCACGAAGGATTCTGTAGTACAGTGCTAAAGTTGCTCATACTTTGGCTTAAATTCTTACAAAGTTATTCCTCACAATTTTGAGAATGAAAGATTATAAACAAATGTCATGAACCAAAATGCCGACAATGCATGCGTTTTACGTTACATCTTCTCAGACTGAAATATTAGAAGTGTGAAACAATAACAAAAGATCGGCACAAGCAAGAGGTCGTGTTTCTACTTGGAATTCGCCTTCATGAATAGCATTTTGCTTAGACGCTGCGGTGCTCGCTGTGCATGTTCGCGGCGTTTCTTCTTTACATATGTAGCAATGGCACGTTCCCTGTGGCAAACCAGGTGTTGCAATGTTTAGATCAATGTAGCGACCGCATTCGTGCCCTTTCAGTTTGTGCTTCGATGCAGTGGTGCTCAATGTGCATGTTCGCAGTGTCCATATGCTTGCATGCAACTCCCATTCCCTAAGTGAAACATCACTGTAATTTTTTTTTCCCAACAATACTCTTGCTTACCTCAGCTGCCAACTAGTTAATGTTTCCCTCACCTTTGAATCACGGCACTTGTGGAAAGTTCGCGTTCCCTATGGAACGCTCAATTGGTGAATAGGTGGGTGAATAGCATTCTGTTGCAATGTGCTGAGTTCCCAGATAATTACTGCAACGGACACATGCCTCAACCTGTTGTGAATATACTCATACACTCATACTCACGGCGGAGCACATCCTTAAAAGGCAAAGATCCAGGCTTGTCTCATGACCGTGTCGCACGTCACTGGCAGGGACCGATCACGCATTTCGGCGACAGATGCCGCAAGCTTGGCCTTCAGCTCCGGAAAGCATCCCGACTTCGACCCGCAGAAACCTCTTTGCTTGCTGTCACAGGTGAAAATTTTGCTTCACTGCCGTCGCCACTCTCACACCACCCATTAAACATCAAACTTGTGGTCCACTGCGCAGTTATTCATTTCTTCAGCATAAAGGATGGTAGCTCTCTTCAACGCCACTGCAAACGTGCGGCGAATGTTTAGTGGACTCGGAGCACTCATGACAACTTAGGAAGCATGAAAGTAGCATGTGGCCGGCAGTCAAATCGTACGCATGAAACTACAGGGAAAGAAAAACACGCGAGCCACGAGCGGTGTCTGCTCTTCCATGAACTATCGATACTCCCTGCAAGCGTCGCTGTTCTGAGGGTGCCGCCGCAAATTGAACAGTGCCACTTCCATGAACTATCGACACACCCACATCAGTGCTGTGTGAGCTGTAAAACTCTCAAAAATGTTGAAAAACCCTTCCGAAAAGCGAACAAACTTGCGGGATAGGGGAAAGCTACGGGTGGAGCGTTAGAGCAAACATAAAATTGGAACTACTTTGTAGCTCTCCTGATATCCCGTTGGTCGTGCTTTTTTTTTTTTTTTCGGTGCCATGTTTTGGTTTCGATTGTAAGTCAACCCCCCACTTCAGATTTTAAAATTTAAAGAATGATCGACTTACGATTGTGTAAATACGGTACATCCGTCCGTGCAAAATAAGGTGTTAGTGAATTCGGATGGTGGTGTCGAGTAAGCCTAGACGTTTAACTAGACAGATAGGATGCAGGATTAATTGAAAAATCTCCATTAAAAAGCATGGAAAGAAATAGAATTCTTAAGTTTTCCCTTTGGCGCTCAAGGATTTCGATGCCATTATCACGCATTATTTGTGAGGGGGAGCCATATCGAGAGAATATTGAATATATGAATCGCACAGCTTTCTTCTGTACCCTTTCGAGACATTTAATATTTTGTTTAGTAAATGGATCCCAAACAACACATGCATATTCAAGTTTCAGCCTAATTAATGAATAATAAGCAAGCAGTATTACGTTGGGTGGGGAATTTTTAAGTTTATGTCGCAAAAAATATTATTTACGCAAGGCCAAAGAACAAATTATCAGTGTGTAAATTCCATGAAAGATTATTAGTAATTGTGACACCCAAATACTTATACTTTGTTTCTTCCTGCAAAGACAACGAACCTAACATTTACCTAAAAGGTTAGTCCAGCCTTCTGACGAGTGAAGCGAAGAAAGACCGTCTTTTCAGCGTTAAGCCGCATTCCCGACATTTTGCACCAATCAATAATGCCAGCAAGAAAAGTATTTAAATCAATTTGATCACGTGTTGAAGTGATTGCTCTAAAAAGCACACACTCGTCCTCAAACAACCTAATTTGCACACTGGAATGAATTGCAGTAATAATATGATTTAGTAAAGTAAAAAGAGCCTCCCGCAAGTTTGTTAAAGTAAAAACCTATCCCGCAAGTTTGTTCACTTTTCGGAAGGGTTTTTCAACATTTTTGAGAGTTTTACAGCTCACACAGCACTGATGTGGGTGTGTCGATAGTTCATGGAAGTGGCACTGTTCAATTTGCGGCGGCACCCTCAGAACAGCGACACTTGCAGGGAGTATCGATAAATCATGGAAGAGCAGACACCGCTCGTGGCTCGTATGTTTTTCTTTCCCTGTAGTTTCATGCGTTCGATTTGACTGCCGGCCAGGTGCTACTTTCGTGCTTCCTAAGTCATCATGAGTGCTCCGAGTCCACTAAACATTCGCCGCACATTCACAGCGGCATTGAAGAGAGCTTCCATCCTTTACGCTGAAGAAATGAATAACTGCGCAGTGGGCCAAAAGTTTGATGTTTAATGGGTGGTGTGAGAGTGGCGACGGCAGTGAAGCAAAATTTTCACCTGTGATGGCAAGCAAAGAGGTTTCCGCGGGTTGAAGTCGGGACGCTTTCGGAGCTGAAGGCCAAGCTTATGGCGTCTGTCGCCGAAATGCGTGATCGGTCCCTGCCAGTGACGTGCAACATGGTCATGAGACAAGCCTGGATCTTCGCCTTTTAAGGACGTGCTCCGCCGTGAGTATGAGTTGCTGGCAGCAGAAGACCGCGAACTTACGCCGACCAAACATGTCAAAAGCGCCTCCCTGACGGCTCTGTGTCGTTGGGTGCTTTCAGCATGGACTTGTGTACGTATGCAAATGCGGAATTTCACTGGACGGCGACGTACCGTGGGACCATAGCAGCAATGACAATGGCAGCACTAGTGAGTAGTAGTAGTCTAGTGACCATGCAAGCTACTAATAAATTTTCATTGTGGAATGTGCCCATGGGTATGCTCTTCTTTTTTTTTTTCCTGTCGCACGGGATATGGTGGGGGTCGACTTACATTCGAGTCAACTTACAGTCGTGTAAATACGGTATTCAAGTATTTTTTTTCCCCGAACTATAACAGACTAGAATAACTCGTTGCCTGTTTCAACTGACTGACGCATTGTATTACTGTTGTGTCTTACCACCCTGCTTGATTGATTGATGCATTGTATTATTGTTGTGTTTTACCACCCTGCTTGGACCTGATCTAGGCCTGCAGTATGAAATAAATAAACACAAATAAATATATACGTCTCACTGCAGGAAGTGATCATTGCAACATGCTCATAAAAACGTGTGCTCGGTGTGTGCCACATTTCCGGTAATCTTAGTTAGAAACAGACGTAAAAATCAGGCCCATTAAGTGAGGTGAGAGACGAAATGCAGCTCATAGCAATCAAAAAAGACAAGAAGAATAAAAATGATAGACCTTTGTGCGAGTCTGGCACCCTGCGGGAGCCACACAGAAAGACTGTTTACAGTTTTACTAATTTTGCTTTATGCTTCTGAGAGGCCCAATCTATGGTACCTTGCAGTGCCTGCATTGAGGTTTTACCGTGTGCTTCCAAAGTCATCAGTGATAGTAGTACAGGCGCCCTCTAGCAGCGGGGCAGCTAACAACACTCTTTACCTGCTTGTGTGCTTTATTATTCTGACCAAAAGTGACCTTATTTTTTTTTTATGGCACATATTCAAACTTCCCTTTTCCCACACACTTTCGAAAGTGTTTTCAACTAATTTACTTCAAACTTTATGTGTGCAAACCTCATTTTACCTCTTTACTAAGCACTATACAGATTAACCCCACAATAACGAAATCGTCGGGGACAGCAATTTTTTTCGTTCTCACGAGAATTTCGTTATTGCGAAAATGAGAGAAGGCAGACAAAAAAGGTACATAACACAGGAATCACATTTTATTGAAAAAATTCGCAATCTCGGTCTGCTATCCACGGCCTCGGAGGAGTTTTAACACTTGATCCTCACAGCTCAGAATATGTTGCATCGTCATCATGTGTTGCGAGGAATGACCACACGGTGTTGAGTGCATCCAGCACATCTCGCGGGCTCGCTTGCTTGGTCGCGGTTTCGTCACCATCATCACTGTCGTCAGTGCTTCACATGCTGCTGACTATGGTCTCATCCGTTAATTCCTCGTGGACGACCAAGTCATCGTCAACAGACAGGAAGTCATGTAGACCCAAGCCGTCCGGCACAGTTTCGTTCACAGACCAAAGCGCATCCTATGCCTTGCTCAGTGTGGAAAGTTCGCCTGTGTCAGAAGACACACTTCCACCTCCTTCTGCTGGTTGCTCAGACTCTGATGATGCAGCTGACTCCTGCTCGTTATTAAAGCTCGCATGTTCAAAGCAGTTTCTGATCACACTCGCTTTCGCTGTCATCCATGCTGCAGCAACCATTTCTAGGGCCATGAAAAGGTACACCTCCGTCGTGCATTTGTACTGAATGTTCAGCAGCATCCTCTGAATAAACCTTTGACGGTAGGCACATTTCAAGCTTCTGATGATACCTTGGTCGAGATGCTGAAGGACCGTGGTGTAGTTCACTAGGGAAAATACCAGTCGGACGTTCGTAAAAGTGGCATCAACACAATGGGCACTGCAGTTGTCCATGAAAAGGCACATGGACCTACCTGCTCTTCGCATGCTCACGTTGAAGGCTTCCAGCCAGGTGGCAAAGATGGCGCGGGTAATCCATGATTTTTGGTTGGCTGTGTATTCAACAGGCAGCCTGCCATGCGCCACAAAACACCGTGGCTTTTTCTCCTGCCAATGACAAGGAGCGGATGCTTATCGGAGCCGTCCATGTTCGCACAGCGAGAAATTGTTACGCACTTCTTGCTCTACTTGCCGCCGTGATATTTTTGGCCCTTCAAACCTAGCGTCGTGACGAAAGCATCTCACAAAACAATCCCGTCTCGTTGCCGTTGTATACGTCGCTGGGTTCGTACTCATTCGTGGTGGCTTCCTGAGTCTCTCACATCCAGTTTACTGCATCTTCCTTGTTAACGCTTGTGCATTCTCCAGAAATCACTTTGGCGGCGGAGTTGAGTCGTGCTTTAAAATTGCTCAGCCAGCTGGCACTCGCTTTAAAGTCACTGTGCTCCAGAAGGCATGCAAAATCGACGGCTTTCTGCTGTAACAATCTGCCGGACAGCGGTATGCTGTTTGCACGCTTGTCCAGGAACCACTTGTACACAGCCTGATCCACGTCTTCAAAAGCCGGAGCGGCCACAGTCTTGTGCTCCCCAAGTGCTCCATTCTCCAGCACCACCATGATGCTGTCTGTATTTTAATATGGTCAACAGGGAGCTGCATGGTATCCCGAAATTGACAGCGATATCCATCTTCTTTTTTCTGGGTGCAGCTTCCGCGATGATTTGAGATTTCTCTAAGAGTGTGAGAAACTTGCGTTTCTTAACTGGAGAAAGCATTTCGCAAGGCTTACTACAGCACACTATGGCCAAGCACAACGAGGAGTACGAAACAAGTCACCTGGCCCCTTCTGTCAGAGACACAGCCAAAGGTCAAGCGGCATCGTATGGTTGCCAGCAAAAACGAGTTATGTGCTACAACTAGCCTCTAAGCAAGCAACAACAGGTGGCAGCAAGCAAGTTTCCGAAGTAATTAAAAAACATGTTTTAGCACATTTTTTATCAGGATTTCACTTTTTGATGTTATGTTGAGACTATGCGAAGAAAACTCGTGACCCGCTATGGCAGAAATTTTTGTTATCGTGGCGCTGCCGGTTGAAGATGTGTCGTTGTTGAGGGATATGAAATACACGTACTCCTATATACCTCCACCGGGAACCCCGAAATATTTCTGTGAGAATTTTGTTGTTGAGGGCTTTTGTTATCGCGGGGTTTGACTGCATATGTATTTGTCATTGCCACAAACGGTACTGTTGGAAATTAGGAAAAGGCTGTGCTTTATAGCGCTTTAAAATCAACTATTCTGCAAAAAAAGTTTGGCACCGAAGCTTGTTTTCCAGATATTCTTTCGCTCCTAAGGCAGGTCTAAGGTGTGTGAAATTTTATAATGAATGGAATGGCAATGAGCACTTTGCCGCAGGGCTCAGGCCATCTTTCAAAAACTCCAGTGAGAAGGCACCCAAATAGCGCAATTTCAAAACCATGGCCTTAGAATTACGACACTCTGCAGCTATCTATGTAGCAGAAAAAAAACCAAGTGTATGCACTTCGTTTGTCCAAATGGATTTGAAAATGGGAATACTGGTGCGAACGAGAGCTCGTCCAAACCAAAGTTTACCAGTACTGCATTGACCAGCTAAGCTTTCATAAAGTGCTTAAAGCTGAGCAGCTTGTCTCTGGGACAATTCAATTATCTCTCGTGTGCCCACTGTCTTGAAAGGTAGCAGAAAAAGCCGAGGCTTAAGTTTCTCAGCCATAGCTCCAGCTCTACAGAAAAAAAAAAGGGGGGGAGTGGGGTGGGGGTAATGTGCAATGTTGGAACGCTCCTCCACAAAAGTATACCATAAAACAAAGTCATAATGTTTGGTTTGTCTCTTGCCCTTCTTCTTGTATGGCAAGCAGTATTGCTACAGAAGAAACCTGAGACAAAAATGCTCAGTTCGCACTCACCGTGCCATTGGGCACCGTCTTGACCACTTGGTCAAGCCATGCGTGAACAAACTTGGCTGTGCCAGGGTCCAGGCAACGCACGCTGCTGTCACCGGCCGAATTACTCCATTCCACTGCCTGACGCAGCTCTGCCAAGAGCCTGTCGATGCCACTGTGGCCATTGCAGTTCTCATCTGCTGCACAGTCTAGCGTGGCACCTTGAAGAGAGAAAGGATGATGTACCACCAAACAATTCGGATCACAAAGTGGCACAAGTACCAGTGGGACACCGCACCTGGGCGCAGCAAAAAGTTCATTGCTAAACTAAAGTAGTGAACTGAATAGTGGGTAAAAAATATCCTTGATAAGCTGACCTTTAACCTTCTCTCAAGTGGTGCATCTAGTAAACATGCAAATGTTAGGGATGTGCAAATCGTGCAATTTCTGAATCCACAGCTGCCAACCTTTTAAAATGTAGAAAATAAATACAGCTGTCGAAGCCAAAAAATCTTAAAAATTGCTTTATTACTAGAGATGCACACTGTATCCTTAAAAAAAGATTAGCTGACTTTCTTCTGTAGGGACTCTGTAAGAAGGTGTGCTGCTCTGTATTCACAGTATAAATTATCTCCGCCACAGAAAAACGAAAATGTTCATATTGTTTATTTGTGAAATGCTTATGTAACAGCAGCCAATAGTTCACCTGCCGTTTCAGCAGTGGCACTGTTGCCGGTAGGTCTGAATAATCAAGCGGATACAAATAGTCGGGGTCTCAAAAATAGGTCGACAACTATATTTGCATTCTGTTGAGACTAGTTCTGCCCTCAATTGAACACCACCGAGAAATTGTACATTTACTGCCATCAATATGACAATTATAAGCAAGCTCTAGAAATCGGGCATTTTACGATAAAATTGTAAAGGTTGGCAGGTATGCGAACTGAATACAAATATTAGAGGAAAATGACCCCCATTATATAATATTTTCTCATTTCTGAAGCGATATCAAATGTGAAGCTTGTGCAGAGTCCGTTTGATAACAGAAGAAATCAGGTTTACACCTGTGACATATATATGTAATACCATTCACAATTATATGTTCAAGTAACCGGGGTTCTTGTAATTGACAATCAACTGCTTTCACATGTCTGGAACACAATGGCTATGACAGTGAAACAAGGGAACAGCATGTTACCAATAGCATGCACAGAGTTGGTCCACTGTTAAAGGGAATACTTATGTGCATGGCACATCCAGATTTTTCTTCCCACAAGAGTAGAATCGCATAGATTTGCAGCACCCAATGTGGTGACATAGTGGCTTTGGTGTCACGCTGTTAAGCCCCAGGCGTGGGATCGAATCCCAGCTGTCGCGGCTGCATTTCGGTGTGGACGAAATGCAAAAACGCTCATGTAACATGCATTGTGCGCAAGTTAAAGAACTCCAGGTGGTCAAACTAATACTATGGTGTGCCTCATAATCAGATCGTGATTTTGGCATGTGAAATCCCAGAATTCATTTTAATTTTTTGATTTGCTGTATTTGCAGGAATTCTTAGAATTGTTGAAAAGAGCCAGAGCTACCAACCACAAGATGCCTAAGTACGAGGCAAAACATTGACTTCGTCGTCAACGTTCCGCTTCCAATCCAGGTACTTTGTGGTTAATAGCTCTTCGACACATCTCTGACTCTTTCAACACATAGCATAGATTCTATTCAAGTTAACATGATAATATGTAGTATTCTGTGCACCTGATCAGATGTTTAACATCGTGTTGATGGGTGATGGATGCAAGAAAAGGTGTGCAATTCGCACCCTTCCTGCACATGCACACATGTTTAATGGAGCCACAACATGCACCGGGTGTCAAACATTCAAGTCAGTGCGTTCCATTTGTTGTATGCCATAGCTGCTGAGGAGACTGCCAAGTTCAAATGCACGACCCATACATTAGTATTTTACAATATAAGCACTCAATTTCAGCCTCTCCTTGTGCAGAGAGGACAGTGACATGTGTGTATGTCAGCACTAGTGCGTCTAAGCAGCCTCCCACCAACACAGAAAGAGAAGCTGACATGCACCTCAATAATGTAGAAACTCAGGCCAGTTAGTGAAGCATATAGTTGAGATTTTGCAGAACCAGTACTTAGACAAAGCACGAGCAAAAGGACAGGCATTGCGCTGTGACCAGCAATACATATTGTGTCTTAGACACATGTGCTGCTTGCAACTATGGCTGAATACTTTTACAAGCAACAGCGGAGAGAGTTCTTCAAGTAACGAGACCTGATGAACCTTCAGTTTCACATGTTGCAAACAAAAGTGACACTGTTACACTTGCACGTAAAGCTGCTTTAAATCTGGGCAGCTACAAACACTTCCAGCAGTGCAGCGTCAGCGAGCAGCCGCCCTTCGCTTCGCGGGCACGCAGGGCTGCAAGTGGCGCACTCACTGGAGATGATGCCGTCCATCTGCTCCAGCGCTGCCGCCAACACCTGGCTGGCGTCGCACTCTCGGTCCATGTATGCCTGCGTGCGAGCACACAAGGCGTCAGCCCGCGCACGCTCCGTCACTCGGGCCTCAACAGCCGACAAGCAGGAACGACAACTCGGCACAGCAGGGATGCACATGCCGCGACCGATCGACGAGGCGACTACACTTACACAAACGACTCGGTCGACGCCGACGAAGTACATTGTGTGAGGCCAGGCGGCAGCGAAAGCGGTGTGTACAGGTCAACACAAGTCAACTACGCGCAGGGTTTCGGAACACCGTACCGACGGCTAGCTTGGTATGGCTTAGACCGCGTTCGATCGCTCTGTGTTTGCCGAGACCCAGAACCTCACTGCAACAACGAAACGCCTTCGAGACAGCTTCGCAGCTTTAGATGCAGCCAGTCCGCGACATGAGTAAATTTCGCTCACCCAACTGAGCTGTTTTAGACGCGCCTCCTTCGAGTGTAACTAACGCCATTACAGACCAACGCTTGCTGCGCCTGCTAGCGTAGTACTTAAATCGAGTATGTTTACACGCTCTGTCCCTACGTGGTCAGTGTTGCGGGTGAATGCCGCGCCCTCAAAGATGCCTGTTTTCGCTGCCTAGCGAAGCGTGTGGCCGGAAGCTACGATCGCTCGCCCACGACACTTGCGACGAAGAAGCGTCGCCTCGGTGCGATTCCCACGGTCGAGAAAAAAATATAATAGTAATGTGTAACCAGGAAACAGCGCGGGCAGCTGCTTCAGAACCAAGTGACAGACACACGGACAAATATAACTCAAGAGTAGGGGGAATCAAAAGCTTATGCGATATGCGATCCATGCATCGTTACGTCTGCAACGCGAATGTGCAGTCACCGTGATCGGACAGACGCGCACGAGGCCGTCACGCTAAAACTGGGTAACCCCGATAAGCGTTGCTTGAGCGCATCTTTAATAAGTGGCATCGAAGGGGCGCAAAGGCCACGGTATTCCGAGTCACGCCCGAACTATTAGCACGAACGAAAACCTACTGATAAGCATGAAAAAAATAACAGTGCTATAAAATAGTATACCAGCCCAACAATGAAATCGTACGCTATACTGTTTGGTTGCGGCCTCACAGCGTAACATAAGGCGACACGGATTTCATAAACACGCTTACCTGTCGTTGTTTCGGAGTTTCCGGAAGAAGAAATACGATATAACTACTATAAACAAGAGCCAACGTCAAGAACTTGCTGTTGAGTCGTCTGCCACAAAATCAGCCATTTGTAACGCCCTGCAGGATCGATGGATGAATGAGACTCAACCCTTTGAATCGATGGATGGATGGATGGAAGGTAGGAGCGTCCGCTTTGAAACGGGGCGATGGCAGTTGCCACCATGCTCAGATTTTTATTTTGCCTTTCATTTTTATTTTTATCTGTGTTGTGTGTTATTGAATTTCTCGATTTTCTTTAAATACGTCTTCCTACCCTTTTAACCTTATGTCACATCTCTGCTTTTGAGCCACCAATCCTCCAATCGCCTTTTCATAATTTCCAGCGCATATTTATTTACATGACTATCATTATCTCTGAACCCTACACTCTAAGAACAGTTTACACCCTTTGGCTTGCCCCTTCTGCCACACAAAAATAATCGTCATCTGCCTTGATGCGTTTCCTTTCTTTATCGCTGCGAGCCCGGAACTTTCCAGTAACGAACGGCACGCGCGTTACCAGCATAGAACAGTTTACACCCTTTGGAGTGCCTCTTCTGATAACGCGCGTGCCGTTCGTCACTGGAAAGTTCCGGGCTCGCAGCGATAAAGAAAGGAAACGCATGAAGGCAGATGACGATTATTTTTGTGTGGCAGAAGGGGCAAGCCAACACTCTTAGAAAAATTTACACCCTTTGGGGCTTATCTTGTCACACAACAATAATCGTCATCCGTCTTGCCCGCGTTTCCTTTTTCTAACGCGGCGAGGCCGGTACTTCCCAGTCACGAACGGCATACGCGTTATCAGTGTGACGCAGCATTCTCGACAGGAAAGAAGCGAGCGCCGAGTTTTCAGGAAAGGAAACGCAAGCAAGGCAGATGACGATTATTGTTGTGGGACAAATTTACACCCCAAAGGGCGCAACAGTTTTAAGAGTGAAGGGTGTAAACTGTTCTTACACTCTTAAAACGGTTGCACCCTTTGGGGTGTAAATTTGTCCCACAACAATAATCGTCATCAGCCTTGCTTGCGTTTCCTTTCCTGAAAACACGGCGCTCGCTACTTTCCTGTCGAGAATGCTGCGTCACACTGATAGCGCGCATGCCGTTCGTGACTGGGAAGTACCGGGCTCGCCGCGTTAGAGAAAGGAAACGGGGGCCAGACGGATGACGATTATAGTTGTGGGACAAGATAAGCCCCAAAGGGTGTAAATTTTTCTAAGAGTGTAGAGTGTAGGGCCTCAGGAAGGGTGACTGTGGCCGCATCACGGAGGAAGGAAACTCAGGAGACGCGTGCCCTGACGTCACTCTTTGAGAAGCGAAAGTGAAGCCGGAAGTTGGCATTGCTCATGGCGTTGCTCCGCCTATCGGGCCAGCTCTCCTCTCTTGTTTACATTTCTCGCGAAACCACGCCGCGCTGCGCGCAACCGTGCTGCTCGGACCCGCGCGCTCCACAGCAATACTAAACAATCGTTAGCACGTTAGCATGATTCCGCCAAAGAGGGCAAAATTTCCCGCGGATATTCCTTCGTCCGTCGCCATTGCCGTGGCGCGGTACATTGCGTACAGCGTTGCATGCGCGTTCATTTCACGAACTTTAGTTCCCCCTGTCCCACCTGGCCACAACATCCGGTCGAGCACGGTCCAGATAACGCAGCGCAACAAAACACGGAGACCAACGCAAACCTGCCCGCACGGCGCCTTTGACACGGTACGAAACCTACGGAGCAACACGTGTGAGCGCACAGAACAATAACAAAGCCGCCATTGTGGCCCGAAAGGCGGGGCCACTACAGCAAAAAAGTAAAAAAAACAGCAAAACAAAGGAGAACCTACTACGTCATTTCCTCCACACTTTTCTCCCAGCGCGTGGAGCGGGTAGGGCCTCTCCTCAGTTTCCTTCCTCCATGGGCCGCATCGACATCGGGCTTGATACCATAACATTTTATTATGAGGTGTTCCATTGTTTCTACATATTCACCACACACACAGTACACGTGTCTTCTTCGTTAAATTTCTTTTTATAGCTCCGCGTTCTAAGACATCCTGATCTAGCTTCAAAGAGTAGGGCACTGCCTCTTGAGTTATCATAAAATGCTTCCTTCCTATCTGCTGTTTCCAGTATCGATATAGTTCCACACTATGCTTCTTTTACATTGAATTTATCCAATTTTTACCTTCCGCGTTTTTAACCTGTCGTTTAATGCTCTGTCTTTCTTCGTCCTCGTGTCTGGCATACTTACTGGTTAGCTTCCTAGTTCTTATCCGCCATTGTGAGTCAACGCTCTTTCTGTATAGGTATTTAAACACCTTAGCTGCCCACCTGTTATCGTCCAATTTCCTCAGACGTTTTTCGTATAGGATTTTACTCTGAGCTTCCCGTGCTTCGAACGATGCCCAGCCCAAATCTCCCTGTACTGCTTCGTTTGTGGTTTTCCCGTGGGCACCTAGTGCTAACTTTCCCACAGCTCTGATTTACTTCTAGTCGCGGCTGAACATCTGCCCTTAAACACAGGACCGCATTCCCGAAAGTAAGCCCCGGCACCATTACTCCCTTCCAAATACCTCTCAGTACCTCATACCTGTTGTACCCCCACAATGCCCTATGTTTCATTACCCCGGCATCTCTTCGCCCTTTTGCTATGAGAGACTGTTCGTGCTTTTCCGTGTACATCTGCCCTTTGTTTATCCATACCCCGAGATATTTGTATTCGGCCACTCGGGGTATTTCATGGCCTTGTATTGTAAGCTCCTGATCAGTTGTATCGTTGAAAAACATCCCACCGGACTTAGCTGCACTAAAACTGAAACCTAGACTGTCTCCTTCGTCCCCACAGTAATTAACCAGAGTTTGCAAATCTTCCTGGCTATCTGCTAACAGTACAATATCGTCCGCATACATTAAACCCGGTACTCGTTGCTCAACAACCTTTTCGCCTAATCTGTACGACAGATTATACCCTAGATTGCTTTGTTGTAACCTTCTTTCCATGCTTATCATATAAAGCATGAACAGCAGCGGTGATAGAGGACAACCTTGCCTTAATCCTTTGTGAAGCTCAACAGTTGTCGTACTCTTAATTCCTTCCCATGTTATTTCAACATTATTTTCTCGATATAGTTCCTCTAGAAAATCAAATACCTCATGACCGATTCCTTCAGCTTTTAATATGTTCCACAGGAGTTCCCTGTTCACGTTGTCGTATGCACCACTTATGTCCAGGAAGGCTAAATACAGAGGTCAATTTTCCGCCTTAGCTATTTCTATGCACTGGGTAAGCACAAACAGGCTATCATCTAAGCGCCTACCACTTCTGAACCCGTTCTGAAGTTCTCCGAGTATTCTATTACTTTCTACCCATGACTGCATTTTTAATTTCACCGCCTACATAGCCAACCTATATATAACTGATGTTATCGTAATTGGCCGGAAGGATTTTATGTTCTTCTTATCACTTTTCCCTTTATAAATCAAACTCATTTTACTCTGTTTCCAGCTGTGCGGAATTTGCTTATTTGTTATGACTGCCTCCAATGCCTTTATCAGCGTTTCCTTGCTTCTTGGGCCAAGTTCAATAATTAACTTGATTGGAATTTCGTCTATACCCGCGGACGTGCATTTTGGAACATTTGCTTCCGCCTTTTGCCAGTTAAGATGGGTCATGTTCTAAGCTGTTTTCTATTATGCTATTCTGTGTTGCTCCTTCATTTGGGGCGATTACCCTATCGTCTTTCCTAAATGACTCTGCTATAAGTGAACCAATGTAGTTCACAGCTTCATCTCCCTCTAAACAATTTCCTTCGGCATCGTGAATCTGTTCCTGTTTTCTGTGATTAGCTTTACCGAGCCAGCTTATATGGTTCCAGAAATTTCTTGACCCTCCTTTAGTTGCACCGCGAACTTCAGCCAGCCAGCGATCAGAGGACTGCTTTATTTTAGCCTGGACGAGGCCCTGCACTTGTTTCTTTTGTCGATAATATTCCCATTTTTGGCCTATTCCTCTTCAGATAACTACGCCCTGTTTGCTTCTCTGTGTTCCCGAGATGCCCACCGTCGTTGTTCGATGGCCTCTCTAATTTCCTTATTCCACCAACTTCGTGGCTTCCTCTTTCCTCTCCAGCGGTTTACTCCTTTTACTTCTTTTATTTTTGTACTAATGAGTAGTTCTAACTGATTATAATCCCACCTTTCCATGGGATGTTTCTCTATTGCTTCCTCTACGCCGGCCGCTATTTGCGCTTATTGTTCGTCATTTAATTTTGCGTATTCTTTTTGACTTCCCTGCATTTCTCTTTTGAGCAGGACTCCCAACTGTAGACTAATACGCTTATGGTCACTTTCGAGGCTTTACTTCTCCTCTTCGTCTATTTCCATTATTGCGAGTTTGCTATACAACCCCTTCGGCATTAAGCAGTAGTCAATGGTCGTTTGTCTGTTACGGGACTCCCAAGTGATTTGTCCCTCACACTTAGTTTCTCTATTTACTATAACTAGGTTGTGTCGCTCACAGAAGTATAGTATCAACCTCCCAGTACAATCTGTGTATCCATCCAGATCCTCGATGTGGCCGTTCATGTCACCCAGGAGACAAATTTCGGTACCTTCTCCAAACTGTTTTATATCGTCATCGAGACACTTCACTAAATCCTTGTTCTCTTGCCTGCATTTGGCCCCTGTCCCTAAATAAACTACTACTAGCCATGTCTCTTTACCGGCAATTGTAACTGATACCCAGACCCGTTCTTTACAGTTAACTTTATTCTTTGCCAATTTGTTCCTTGATGTATCAGCATACCTACTCCTCCTGCCTTCCTCTCCGTTGTTGTTCTATTGCTCCCTTCCCAGACGTAGCCTTCAATAAACGGTGGGTCTTCTAAATCCCTGAGATGTGTTTCGCATAGTGCGTATACACCTACTTCTTCGTCCTTTAACTGCTGTTGTATTTCTAACTACTTCGCTCTCTTTCTACCGCCTTGCATGTTTATGTACCTGATTCTGATATTAAATTTATTTTTTGTAGTTTTTTTCCTGGACCTCCTAGTGGCCATTTTATTGGCGTCAGCCTCTATTGTTGCACTACTACACTGTTTCTGCCTACCCCTACGCAGTGGACCCGCTAAAAAAGCTAGTGGCCGACCTGCCAGGCGCGAGCCGATCTCGGCTCCTAGCCTTCCATTAAAGTGGATGCCATCTCGTGTAAAGCCTCCGCCAAAGCCTGCTCTATGCACTTCTCTGTTTATGTCTGCCACTTCAAATCCTTTCTCCTGGCTTAGCTTCCTTATCTCACGATTAACAGCCACAACGTCCTTGGCAATTTCTCCGATCCGTCCTTGCACCTCAGGCACTGTGCATACCACGATCTGGACTTGCTGTGTTATCACCCTTAAATCGTCAACTCCCTCCGCTAATCTTTCCACTACTTTTGCGGCTTCACCATTCAAGACATCATTTAGCCCCGCCGCTACCACTACCAAATTGTGCTCTGCAACGTTCTCAGAAAGCTCGCTTTTTGTTTCTCTCAGTACTGCGTCCATTGTCCTGCCTGGGAACGTCCCGACTGCTACCCGCTCATCACCCTTTGCACGCTCCATTATAGCTCTTTTGCACCTGCTCATATTTGAATCGCCACCGATAAGTACTAGGGCATTATTTCCCTCCCTCCTAACTTCCAGGTTATGCTAATCATTGGCTATGAGCTCATTCCTTGGGGTAGCTTGTTCCCCTCCTCTCCTCGCGCTCGGTGGCGCCCCTGTGGCTGCAGCGTCGCCTCACTCGGGGCGTGTTGCGCTGCTTCACTATAACTATGCCGATTCACCGGTGGCGAGCCGGCTCCCGCTTGCTCTGGCTCCCTGCCTCCCACTTCGCCTGCAGGGTCTACCCTACTTTCTGTGCTTTTGCCACCGGCTTGGTGTCCCGACCCATCATTCTCCGCTGCCCGCGTCTCAAGCGCATCAAGCCGCCTATGCAGTTCTGCTCTCCTTTCCCTCTCTTCTCCAAGCTCGGCCACGGTTCTTACTAATTGCGCGGCCTGGACCGCTTCCACCTTGACCAACTCGGCGACTTTCGCCTGCAAAGCTACCCGCTTCTCCCGCTCCTCCCTCAGGTCTGCTTTCAGCTCTTTGACCTTGGCTGTCCAATTTCCTTCCAGTTTTTGGACTGCTTCCCTGACCCCTACGCACAGCCTGCACGTAAAGCTAGACTCCTCCGCGTCTGCTAAGCTCTGGAAACTGGTCTCGTCGAGAGAGCACCAGCGCAGGAACTCGTCGCATTGCACTTGCTCCGTGTCCCCCGCGGCCTTCCCTTTCTTTGGTTTCATCGCTAGGCCTACGTCCTTAGGCTCAACGAGCAAATCCGCCAAATCACTCCGATCGAAGAGCTAGCTGAGATAGTTAAATAAGCCTATCAAATAGGTCCCGCCTAGCACCTAGGCCTAACGAGGGAAGCCGCCAGACCTAGAGAAAGCCGGTACGTTTACCACGCTTACCACGAATTCAAAATTTGCGCTCCTGCTCCATGCAAAAGAAAACACTTCAAAAACATCAGCTAATAAAAAGAAAAAAGAGTACTTAGCTACGAACGAAGTCGCTGAAGCCTCGACACAGGAGCGTCCGCGGCATCCACCCAACACCTCAACCAACCAGATCAATCGGGCGGCGGCGGCGCGCGCCACCTAGCCTTGAATGGTATTATATGCATGAATACCTATGTATTTACTCCTTTACTTTTGCGTTGATATTAGCCACCAATCAGATAGTCTGCGTTTAGCTATTCCTACCTTTTCAAAGTCTATTTTACTTTCACTGTCTTTAAAACCCGAAGGTTTGAATAGTTCCCCGTTACATTCAACTGCAGCGTGAAGTTGTTTACAAGCAAGTATCAGGTGTTCAGCCGTTTCCTCCTCCTCTCCACATGCCCCGCACAAGTCTATCGACTGGTATCTGGCTCGGTACATTTTAGACCGCAGTACACATGTCCTGGCCTCAAACAACAATGAGCTTCCCTTAGAGTTATCGCAAATATTTTCTTTGGCTATTTCTTGCTTAAACGTCCTGTATGTTTCTAATGCTGATTTGGTTTGCATCTCTGTTTTCCACATACCCCTCTCTGTCTCCTTAACCTTTTCCTTGGCGAATGATACCTTACCTGTCCCCCCACTGCTGCCCAAGTATTTGCTTGACAATTTTCTAGTTCGCTTCCTCCACTTTGTGCCAACATTCCTCGTGTATAAGTAACTGAGAACCTTCCTCGCCCACCGCGTTTGCCCAATTTTTCTCAATCGCTCCTCAAATGCTATCTTGCTACTAGCATCTCTGCCCTCGAAAGAAGACCATCCCAGATACCCCTGCACCCCAAGATTTGGTGTCTTGACATGTGCTCCCAGAGCGAGCCTACCCACACCACGTTGCCTATAGTTTCCAACTGTGCCCGGATCTCTGCTCTCATACATAGAACAACTGCATTGGCAAAAGTCAGGCCCGGAACCATTACCCCCTTCCATATCCCTCGTACTACCGGCCTCGTAGCTATTGTTGTTCCACAGTGCCCTGCTCTTCATAATCGCTGCACTTCTGTTACCTTTAGTCGTTACATATTTTTCGGACTCTGTCAGCTACTCAATTTCATTATTTATCCACACCCCAAGATACTTGTACTTATCGACTATCTCAAGCGTGGCCTCCTAGTATCTTATGTTAGCCGCAAATGTTATCATTAAAAATCATGACTGCTGATTTTTCTTTGCTAAACAAGCCTAATCTGTCTCCTTCTGTACCACATATGTGCATCAATCCCTGCAGATCTTCTGTATTGTCAGCCATTAAGACAATATCATCCGCATACATCATTCCTGGTAATGACTGTTCAATCAATTTTCCTTGTTTGAAAAATGCTAGGTTGAAGCCGAGTCCGCTTTGCTGTATTTTGGCCTCTAATCCTTGCAGGTACAGCATAAACAACATAGGTGACAATGGACACTTCTGCCTAAGCCCATTACATGCTACGAAACCTGCTTTGCCCATTGTATATAATCACCCGGTTACCTTTATAGATATCTATTAAGAAATTGGTTACTCCATCTTGCACTCCTAAAGTTTCCAGAATGCCCCACAAGCCTTCTTGAAGTACACTGTCATAGGCTCCCTTGATATCCAAAAAAGCCAGCCATAGGGGTCTGTGTTCCTTTTCAGCTATTTCAGTGCACTGTGTCACTGAGAACAGATTGTCTTCTAGCCTCAATCCTATGCTTCCGGAACCCATTTTGTAGTTCTCCAAGCACCCCTTCGTTATCTACCCATGCCTGCAGTCTGTCCTTTATAATCTGCATAACCACCCTGTAAACCACTGACGTCACTGTTATAGGCCGGTAGTTATTTATGTCAGCTTTGCCCCCCTTTCCCTTATATATCATTCTCATCCCACTTAGCCTCCATTCGTCAGGTACTTTACCATCCATTAGCATTGTGCTCACAACCTCCCTTAATGCTTTCTTAAATTTCGGGCCCAATTTCTTTATTAACATAATTGGAATACCATCGGGGCCTGCCGATGTGCTACTTGGTACCCTCTTCTCAGCCCTTTCCCACTCTTTTTGTCCAAGCGAAAGCAGTGGGTTGACCGGGCTATCCCTCTCCGACGTACTGCATGTACCATTTCTCTGTTTTGTAAAATTTTCCCCTCATCATGGTTCCTATATGCTCCATTGCCTCCTCTCCTTCTAACCGAGTACCTTGAGCTGTTACTATATACCTCTGCTCTAGGCTTGTCCTATTACCCATGGAGTTCAGATGTTGCCAGAATTTTCTAGCTGCCTGTTTATCTTTTTTACTGCTTATTTTTGACAGCCATTGGGACCCTTTTGTCTTGATTTTCTCGTTGATCAAATAGGAGGCTTCCCTTTTGCATTTTATGTAGTTTACCCATTTCCTCTCTACTTCTGCTTCAGGTTCTCCCTTACTTTTGGAATACCTGTGTTCCCTGGAGGCTTCCTGACCTTTCTTTATGGCCTTTTTAACCTCTTCATCCCACCAGCGCTTGAGTTTTCGTATCCCTTGCCTTGTTCTTCTGACTCGCACGTTACCTAGTTCACGCTCAAATAGTCTCATTAACTTTGGGTAAGTCCAATCAGTTTCAGTACCCTCTGATATTTCCTCTTCCATTTGTTTGGCCGCTATTTCCACGTGCTCTTCCGAATAAAAAATCCCATCTGGCTGTTTCTCACGTCTCGTTCGTGCTTTAGTTTCCCTCCTAAAACTCAACTTGATACGTTTGTGGTCGCTACCTATACTTCTGGAGCCCTGTTGATCTATAATCATGGTTCCTAATCTATCGTACATCCTATGTGACATTAATGCATAATCTATTGTCGAGCGTCGACTCCCTACCTCCCATGTTCTTACTTCGCCTGCGCAGTCTTTACTTCGCCTGCGCCACCGTACGTTCAACTGATGAACGAAAACGTAATCGTCGAAACCAAAACTGCGGCCTAACATCGATACGCGAAGTTGGTTAAAGGTAGTATTTGGGTGAGTTCCTTTTGTTTCAGCTCCTTAACATGTGTTTAATAGTTTTAAACTTTATGAACGTGGCAGGGCTTTCCATCACTTTGTAGGGATGCAACGAATACAAATAAGATGTGAACTCATGATTCAATCCAGTACAGTGCGGTGACGGACCAATGGGTCATAATACACTTTTTACTTAGTTTTTCATTTACTTATAAATAAATAAATGAATAAACTTTCCTGCAGCTGACACTAGAAGCATAACCCTGTACATTCCGCGTTGCATGAACCCAATATTTCTCCGATGAAATTCAAACACGAACGGCGAAACAGTGGAAACTGCTGTTCTCGTTTAGATGTAAAATTCTAACAATTTCTAACCCCCCACCTCGCGTTCATACGCATATCTAAATCGCACGGCTATTTAGCTGTCTCAAACAAGGTTATTATTTCATCCTTCACATTTTAATGCCTTTCTACGCACGCCGCAGTACACAAGACTCACCTGAATTACGTTTGGTTTTCCAGAAGAATGCCGGGATACTTTCGAACGATGAAGGTTGCGGCCATGGTTGCTGCGAGCGAACGAACCTAGGGAACTTTGCCATTTGCGCACGCGTTACATTCCCTTTTCTCCGGCGAACAGATTTGTAGAACAGAGCCTCTGTCGGGCATGAGTCGGCGTTTCACGCACGCTCCGTGCATGCTTCCCGCCGACAGCACGGGCTTTCTCGGCGGCGCGATCTGTCTTGCCGACGGAAGTCAGCTGAAGCAGGAGCGCGACGGCCGCGCGCAAACTCGTCGCGAAACAAAAATAGGACCGTCGCGTGCGATGCACGTTGCACCTTCGATGTGACATCCACGTCGACTACAGCCTGCGCGCGCCGCTCGCCGTCTTGGCGTGTCTATGGAAGCTCCATTAGAGATATGCAGCTCCTTTACTTAAAGAGAACCGTACGGTGGGCGTGGTAATTGTGTATTAATAAAGGGAGGGGGGATGAGACATCCAAACGTAGAAAATTGCTACCAAGGAAACTATACTGGTTCCTCGAAAGAAAATACTCGCAGTTGAAGAAGTAGCAGTTTGTAGCAATTTGCTACGTTTGGGTGGATGTCTCATTTTCTCTGGATGGATGGATGTTATGAGCGTCCCCTTTGGAACTGGGCGGTGGGTTGCGCCACCAAGCACTTGCTACTATGCTGCCTAATATTCTACCTAGGTTAAACAATGAAAAAACGAAAAAAAAACACTATCAACTACCACGCCCAAATTTTCTGATCCCCTATTGCGAACTGTGCTTTTGTTCGTCTCCGTCTTTTGTCGTTTCCCTACTTTTCTTCCACCAATCCTCCAGTCGCCTCTTACTAATGTCTATTGCGGACATGTTTGCTTTACCACTGCTCCCTCTGAACCCAAGGGCTGCAAAGAGGCCAGTGGTGCCTAAATCGACCGCTGGCTAGACGTCTTCACATTCTAATAAAACATGCTCCGTAGTTTCCCTAGCTTTACCACAGCAAGCACATGCTTCTTCTTCCTTCTTATATCTCGCTTTATAGGTGCGTGTTCTAAGGCATCCTGATCTCGCTTCGAAAAGTAATGAGCTTCCCTTTGAGTTATCATTAATGGTTTCTTTCCTGATTTCGTTTTTTCCTCTTATGTAGTTACTCATGGCAGGTTCCTTTTCCATTGCCGCCACCCATGAGATTAATTCAGCTTCTCTGACTTTCCGCTTGACCTTTGTTGTTGTGTTGTCCACCCTACAGGCCGCATACTTGCTGGTAAGCTTCCTAGTTCTTTTCCTCCACTGTGAATCAATGTTTTTCCTGTACAGATACCTGAACACTCTCCCAGCCCATTTACTTTCTTCCATATTCCTCAGCCGTTCTTCATACTCAATTTTACTGCAAGCTTCCCTCACTTCAAAACTAGTCCAGCCCATATCACCCTGCATAGCTTCATTTGTAGTCTTCCCGTGAGCGCCCAATGCGAGGCGACCCACTGACCTTTGGTTCCCGTCGAGCCCTGATTGTACCCCTAATTTACAGCCTTCATATACATATACCCTTCATTAATTACTTCTCTCCACCTTGCGGGCTTCCGCAGAACTATTACGTCTAATTGTGTATTAACAGTGTATGCTGGGCTCCTTCAATTGCTTTAGGCGATTTAATTGTCATAATGTCAGTACTTCGTCCATGCATACATTCATAGGCGGAAGGTTTCAATTTTCCCGGCGGTGGCTGGAGCCCTGACAGATGCAATCTTCCTTCATAAAATATTTTTATCCTTCGCTATCACTAATACTGCTTCGCCTTACCGGAGAAACTGCAGCATCTCTCTCTCTCTCTCTCTTTATTTGTTTCTGTGAGTCCGAGTATAAGCGCTGCTGCGCATTACTGCTGTTGATTCTGTTATTGCTGTTATTCTGTTATGCTGTTATTGTGTGCACTCTTCTCGCAGTCTTTATCAACTAACACTATTCCGCATTACTGGAAAGTGGCAAAAGTCATACCCATTTTTAAGTCTGGAGACCGAACTCGCCCATTAAATTAACTAGTACCATTTGTAAATTACTTGAACACATCTTGTATACTGAAATCATTAACTACTTAGAAGACCACAAAATTATTGTTGATTACCAACATGGCTTTCGTCCTGGTTATTCATGCGACACACACTTAGCCGGCTTTTTACATGACTTACATTCATACCTAGACCTAGGGTTTCAAGTTGATGCTATCTTCCTGGATTTCTCTAAAGCTTTCGATCGCGTTGCTCGCCATAGACTAGTACTGAAGCTAATGAACTTTAACATACACCCAACCGTTGTTGGATGGATTAAAGATTTCCTCTCATCCAGAGTACAATATACGTCTGTTAACAACAGTAATTCCTCTTCTACCAAAGTAACCTCCGGTGCTCCGCAAGGCAGCGTTCTTGGCCCTTTACATTTCTTAATCCATATTAATGACCTGCCTAACTGTGTATTTTCCCACATCAGACTTTTTGCCGATGACTGCGTAATATATCGAATAATTTCATGCGACAATGACAAAGATATTCTTCAAACCGATCTTAACGCTATTAACACATGGTGTTCAACATTATTATCATTTACTAGGCGCAACCACCGTATTCCAACATCGTATGTGATATATAACAACATAATTGAACTTACAACTTCATATAAGTACCTTGGTGTTCACTTACAGTCTGATCTAACGTGGCATCATCACATCCGCCTGACGTTGGCATCAGCTAACCGCTCCTTAGGCCTCCTCAAACGCAACCTTAAGCATGCTCCAGCTAAACTACGCAGACTAGCATACATCACATTATTACGCCCCAAGATCGAGTATGCATTAGCTATCTGGAATCCTTGTCAAACATATATCACACAGAAATCGAATCACTGCAAAACCGCGCGGCCTGTTTCACGTTTTTCTGATTACCCTGATTGCCCTGATTACTGACCCTATACTAGCATTTCAGCACTAAAAGCTCGCGCTCAGCTTGACAACTTATCTCGTCGCCGCAGAATTGCCTGCCTCTCGCTGCTGCATAAACTTTATCATCATCCGCACCTTCACCATGTCTTCGAACCAGCGACAGCCTTCTTTCCGCGCATAGACCAATTCTTCAAGATAAAACGCATCAGTTGTCGCTCAACTAACTATGCTAACTCCTTCGTTCCCCGAACAATTGTTGCATGGAATAACCTACCATCCCACATTGCTACTCAAGCCGATTTCGCAACCTTTCAGGAACTTTTACGCAATGCTTACGTGTAAATATCCATCATGTACTGTTTCTTCATACGTTGTTCAGTGTATATATTGTTTTGATCATTTGTCTTACCGTTCTGCGTGCACATTGTACAAGTGTATTCATGTCTCATCAATTTGTTAATGTGACAACTGACGCAGTTTCGAGCAACACCTCGTTTTACTTCTTTTACATTGTGCCTTTTTAATTCCCTTACTTTGGTTTCTCAGACAGTTTTGTATTTTCTATCTGAGTTTTACTTGACTAATGTATTTTGTATGCTGTTTAACTTGTGTATTTTGCTAGACATCGTACTTTTGTATAACTTTTGTGTTTCTTTTTTCTCAAATTTTTTGTATAATTTTGTGTACTTTAGTTTTTTTCCGTAACGCGCAAAGCCCACATTGTTTCATGTATCGGTTCCCCCTAAGTAATACCCCTTCGAAGGCCTTTAGGGGTATTGTGAAATAAATAAATGAAATAAATAAATGAAATAAATTCTGATGTCGAGTGAGTCCGGCTTGGCCTCATTAAGGTTACTCAATGAATTATACAGGGTGTCCCAACTATCTAGCACCAAGACTTAAAAAAAGAGCAATTGTGTTACTTGAAGAAAAAATAGTACATATTGTTTCCTGTACAATAGAGCAGCCACCAGTAACAATTTCCTTACTTAATTAGCTAATTATAATTATTTATCAAACTCGAGAAGCAGGCAATTAGTTCGTTGCTGAATAGTAGCGCAGTTAGACGTGCCTTGGCTGTGCCTACAAATGCCTCGCTGACTTTGATAATTAGGATAGTATGTCTCGAGTTAGAAGATTATTACAATTACCTAATTGAATCTCAGTAATGAAAAAATTACTGATAGCTACTGCACCACATCGGAAAATTATGCAACAGGTTTTCATCGAGTAACGCAATTGCGCTTCTTTTTTTTTTATCTGGGGTATGATAGTCAATTGGGACGCCCTATATATATATATATATATATATATATATATAAATATATATATATATATATATATATATATATATATATATATATATATATATATATATATATATCCTCTGCGTGCCGATGGCGCTGTTGCCAGCCTTAATAAATGTAAATTATGAATTTTTTTTGAATGAGTCGTTAGCGTTGCTTACTGGAAAGAGAAGCAATGCTGCTACACAGATCAATCACGAGCATTTCACACGCCGTTGATAAAAGACCCTACCGAAGGGGTCACTGATGTCTGCAGGTTTTTCACAGAGTCAAAAGACTACGCAAAGCAATTTGAAGCGAGGTGAACATACAACAACATATTCATTCTCTAGGCATAGGCTATCCATACCTTTAGAAATAGTTTTTAATTCGCAACCTCATTCTCTTTGAAAATATAGTACACCTTATCCTGTGCGTATACATAAATATATTGTACATGTGCACTTAAAATTTAAAGCAATGTTGGAGTGAGAAAATGCGAATGAGGCAGCCGCCGCTTGTGCTTCTAATCTGCTTGTCCTCCTATTGTCAGGATTTACAGAAATGAAGCGAAATTATCAATTAAAAGCCGTGCACGTTCGCTCCAACAATGATGTAGTAAACTATTAGCCACAATAAAATTCTAAGTGAAAAGGTCGAGGCAAGTAAAAAGAAACCTCAACTGATCTGGGTGATAAAACTCTGGTAATGACATCGTGTGTGTAGGAGGGAGGTACACGCTTTGGCATCAGCGGGGAAAGGGGGTAGTGTCTGCCCCCTCCGGGAAACTCCGTAGGGGGCTCCGGCTCCGGAGCCCCCCCGTAATCGGCACCTATGCATACTTTTACGTTGCATACGTTTGTACGTTTACTCAGCCGAAAATGATGCATGTGGTCGAAACCGCATTGATTTTACTTCTTACAAAATCAGTGATGTGTGGTTAGCTTACCAGCAGAGGCGTAGCATTGATGCACCATACAAAAAAGAAAAGAGAAAAAGAGGCGACCAAGAAAGGGAGCTCTAGGGCTTATAAGGGGAGGGCTAACAAGCAATCAATCATTATAGTCTGGCGACTCTTGTTGTGTACGTATTCATGATATCTAATGACATCCCCTTCGAAACGGGGTGGCTGCCGGCACAGAATAATTGAATAAAACTTTTAATTATCGATCGGGTTTTACGTGCTGAAACCACGATCCGCATTATGCGCGCCGTAGTAGGGGGGGGATGTGTTCCATATTATTTTGGCCGTCTGGAGTTCTTTATTCTGTGCGTAAATTTAGGTACTCGAGCGTCTTTGGTTTACGCCAACGTCGAAGCAGGGCCGGGATAGAGCCCGCAACCTCAGCAGCGCATCGCCATACTGGACTATACCGCAGCGGGTGTATTTGCAAATATTTGCCATCAGCGTCTTTCTCCCTCCGCTACGACCTAAATAAATGAACCCCCCCCCCCCCGTCGTGCAGCATACATACACCCCCCAGGTGATTATCACACAATTCTCGGCGTTCTATAGCGACAAGCAGGGTGAAGTCATACAGTACTCCGGATGAACAATATACTCCGATATAATTTATTTATTTATTTACCCTCAGGGCCTTCCGGCATTAGCGAGGGGAGTGGGTTATACAACAAATCAGATGGAAATAAATCCTGAGCTTATACACCATATTTGCTAATTATACAATGTTAGCAGAACGTATGATAAATGTAGTAATAGAGACATATAAAAGTAACATTAAACAATAAAAAGGAAAACACCAACAGCAGTTCGCACAAATGTTTGCTGTTATACATTGTTAGCTACAGCTTTTCGAAAATTATCATTGTTATTAATGGAAACAATGTCAGAAGGAAGTTCATTCCAATCTTTCGAGGTAGGTGGCAAAAATGAGTGATAAAGAAGTATGTCGTGCTACATGCACCAATTCTAACTTCTAGCTCGCTGTGCATGTTCGCGGCGCCTCTTCTTAGCATGGGTAGAAATTAATAGGTGTTTGGAGGTGGAGAAGAGAATCGCCGCGTCCGGTCCCTTTCCATTTGTGCTTCGACGCCACGGTGCTCGCTGTGCATGTTCCCAGCGTCTCTTCTTAGCATGTGTAGAAATTAATAGGAGTTTGGAGGTGGAGAAGAGAATCGCCGCGTCCGGTCCCTTTCCATTTGTGCTTCGACGCCACGGTGCTCGCTGTGCATGTTCCCAGCGTCTCTTCTTAGCATGTGTAGAAATTAATAGGTGTTTGGAGGTGGAGAAGAGAATCGCCGCGTCCGGTCCCTTTCCATTTGTGCTTCGACGCCACGGTGCTCGCTGTGCATGTTCCCAGCGTCTCTTCTTAGCATGTGTAGAAATTAATAGGTGTTTGGAGGTGGAGAAGAGAATCGCCGCGTCCGGTCCCTTTCCATTTGTGCTTCGACGCCACGGTGCTCGCTGTGCATGTTCCCAGCGTCTCTTCTTAGCATGTGTAGAAATTAATAGGTGTTTGGAGGTGGAGAAGAGAATCGCCGCGTCCGGTCCCTTTCCATTTGTGCTTCGACGCCACGGTGCTCGCTGTGCATGTTCCCAGCGTCTCTTCTTAGCATGTGTAGAAATTAATAGGTGTTTGGAGGTGGAGAAGAGAATCGCCGCGTCCGGTCCCTTTCCATTTGTGCTTCGACGCCACGGTGCTCGCTGTGCATGCTCCTAGCGTCTCTTCTTAGCATGTGTAGAAATTAATAGGAGTTTGGAGGTGGAGAAGAGAATCGCCGCGTCCGGTCCCTTTCCATTTGTGCTTCGACGCCACGGTGCTCGCTGTGCATGCTCCCAGCGTCTCTTCTTTGCATGTGTAGAAATTAATAGGAGTTTGGAGGTGGAGAAGAGAATCGCCGCGTCCGGTCCCTTTCCATTTGTGCTTCGACGCCACGGTGCTCGCTGTGCATGTTCCCAGCGTCTCTTCTTAGCATGTGTAGAAATTAATAGGTGTTTGGAGGTGGAGAAGAGAATCGCCGCGTCCGGTCCCTTTCCATTTGTGCTTCGACGCCACGGTGCTCGCTGTGCATGTTCCCAGCGTCTCTTCTTAGCATGTGTAGAAATTAATAGGTGTTTGGAGGTGGAGAAGAGAATCGCCGCGTCCGGTCCCTTTCCATTTGTGCTTCGACGCCACGGTGCTCGCTGTGCATGTTCCCAGCGTCTCTTCTTAGCATGTGTAGAAATTAATAGGTGTTTGGAGGTGGAGAAGAGAATCGCCGCGTCCGGTCCCTTTCCATTTGTGCTTCGACGCCACGGTGCTCGCTGTGCATGTTCCCAGCGTCTCTTCTTAGCATGTGTAGAAATTAATAGGTGTTTGGAGGTGGAGAAGAGAATCGCCGCGTCCGGTCCCTTTCCATTTGTGCTTCGACGCCACGGTGCTCGCTGTGCATGCTCCTAGCGTCTCTTCTTAGCATGTGTAGAAATTAATAGGAGTTTGGAGGTGGAGAAGAGAATCGCCGCGTCCGGTCCCTTTCCATTTGTGCTTCGACGCCACGGTGCTCGCTGTGCATGCTCCCAGCGTCTCTTCTTTGCATGTGTAGAAATTAATAGGAGTTTGGAGGTGGAGAAGAGAATCGCCGCGTCCGGTCCCTTTCCATTTGTGCTTCGACGCCACGGTGCTCGCTGTGCATGTTCCCAGCGTCTCTTCTTAGCATGTGTAGAAATTAATAGGTGTTTGGAGGTGGAGAAGAGAATCGCCGCGTCCGGTCCCTTTCCATTTGTGCTTCGACGCCACGGTGCTCGCTGTGCATGTTCCCAGCGTCTCTTCTTAGCATGTGTAGAAATTAATAGGAGTTTGGAGGTGGAGAAGAGAATCGCCGCGTCCGGTCCCTTTCCATTTGTGCTTCGACGCCACGGTGCTCGCTGTGCATGTTCCCAGCGTCTCTTCTTAGCATGTGTAGAAATTAATAGGTGTTTGGAGGTGGAGAAGAGAATCGCCGCGTCCGGTCCCTTTCCATTTGTGCTTCGACGCCACGGTGCTCGCTGTGCATGTTCCCAGCGTCTCTTCTTAGCATGTGTAGAAATTAATAGGTGTTTGGAGGTGGAGAAGAGAATCGCCGCGTCCGGTCCCTTTCCATTTGTGCTTCGACGCCACGGTGCTCGCTGTGCATGTTCCCAGCGTCTCTTCTTAGCATGTGTAGAAATTAATAGGAGTTTGGAGGTGGAGAAGAGAATCGCCGCGTCCGGTCCCTTTCCATTTGTGCTTCGACGCCACGGTGCTCGCTGTGCATGTTCCCAGCGTCTCTTCTTAGCATGTGTAGAAATTAATAGGTGTTTGGATGTGGAGAAGAGAATCGCCGCGTCCGGTCCCTTTCCATTTGTGCTTCGACGCCACGGTGCTCGCTGTGCCTGTTCCCAGCGTCTCTTCTTAGCATGTGTAGAAATTAATAGGAGTTTGGAGGTGGAGAAGAGAATCGCCGCGTCCGGTCCCTTTCCATTTGTGCTTCGACGCCACGGTGCTCGCTGTGCATGTTCCCAGCGTCTCTTCTTAGCATGTGTAGAAATTAATAGGTGTTTGGAGGTGGAGAAGAGAATCGCCGCGTCCGGTCCCTTTCCATTTGTGCTTCGACGCCACGGTGCTCGCTGTGCATGTTCCCAGCGTCTCTTCTTAGCATGTGTAGAAATTAATAGGAGTTTGGAGGTGGAGAAGAGAATCGCCGCGTCCGGTCCGTTTCCATTTGTGCTTCGACGCCACGGTGCTCGCTGTGCATGCTCCCAGCGTCTCTTCTTTGCATGTGTAGAAATTAATAGGAGTTTGGAGGTGGAGAAGAGAATCGCCGCGTCCGGTCCCTTTCCATTTGTGCTTCGACGCCACGGTGCTCGCTGTGCATGCTCCTAGCGTCTCTTCTTAGCATGTGTAGAAATTAATAGGAGTTTGGAGGTGGAGAAGAGAATCGCCGCGTCCGGTCCCTTTCCATTTGTGCTTCGACGCCACGGTGCTCGCTGTGCATGTTCCCAGCGTCTCTTCTTAGCATATGTAGAAATTAATAGGAGTTTGGAGGTGGAGAAGAGAATCGCCGCGTCCGGTCCCTTTCCATTTGTGCTTCGACGCCACGGTGCTCGCTGTGCATGTTCCCAGCGTCTCTTCTTAGCATGTGTAGAAATTAATAGGTGTTTGGAGGTGGAGAAGAGAATCGCCGCGTCCGGTCCCTTTCCATTTGTGCTTCGACGCCACGGTGCTCGCTGTGCATGTTCCCAGCGTCTCTTCTTAGCATGTGTAGAAATTAATAGGTGTTTGGAGGTGGAGAAGAGAATCGCCGCGTCCGGTCCCTTTCCATTTGTGCTTCGACGCCACGGTGCTCGCTGTGCATGTTCCCAGCGTCTCTTCTTAGCATGTGTAGAAATTAATAGGTGTTTGGAGGTGGAGAAGAGAATCGCCGCGTCCGGTCCCTTTCCATTTGTGCTTCGACGCCACGGTGCTCGCTGTGCATGCTCCTAGCGTCTCTTCTTAGCATGTGTAGAAATTAATAGGAGTTTGGAGGTGGAGAAGAGAATCGCCGCGTCCGGTCCCTTTCCATTTGTGCTTCGACGCCACGGTGCTAGCTGTGCATGTTCCCAGCGTCTCTTCTTAGCATGTGTAGAAATTAATAGCAGTTTGGAGGTGGAGAAGAGAATCGCCGCATGCGGTCCCTTTCCATTTGTGCTTCGACGCCACGGTGCTCGCTGTGCATGTTCCCAGCGTCTCTTCTTAGCATGTGTAGAAATTAATAGGTGTTTGGAGGTGGAGAAGAGAATCGCCGCGTCCGGTCCCTTTCCATTTGTGCTTCGACGCCACGGTGCTCGCTGTGCATGTTCCCAGCGTCTCTTCTTAGCATGTGTAGAAATTAATAGGAGTTTGGAGGTGGAGAAGAGAATCGCCGCGTCCGGTCCCTTTCCATTTGTGCTTCGACGCCACGGTGCTCGCTGTGCATGTTCCCAGCGTCTCTTCTTAGCATGTGTAGAAATTAATAGGTGTTTGGAGGTGGAGAAGAGAATCGCCGCGTCCGGTCCCTTTCCATTTGTGCTTCGACGCCACGGTGCTCGCTGTGCCTGTTCCCAGCGTCTCTTCTTAGCATGTGTAGAAATTAATAGGAGTTTGGAGGTGGAGAAGAGAATCGCCGCGTCCGGTCCCTTTCCATTTGTGCTTCGACGCCACGGTGCTCGCTGTGCATGTTCCCAGCGTCTCTTCTTAGCATGTGTAGAAATTAATAGGTGTTTGGAGGTGGAGAAGAGAATCGCCGCGTCCGGTCCCTTTCCATTTGTGCTTCGACGCCACGGTGCTCGCTGTGCATGTTCCCAGCGTCTCTTCTTAGCATGTGTAGAAATTAATAGGTGTTTGGAGGTGGAGAAGAGAATCGCCGCGTCCGGTCCCTTTCCATTTGTGCTTCGACGCCACGGTGCTCGCTGTGCATGTTCCCAGCGTCTCTTCTTAGCATGTGTAGAAATTAATAGGAGTTTGGAGGTGGAGAAGAGAATCGCCGCGTCCGGTCCGTTTCCATTTGTGCTTCGACGCCACGGTGCTCGCTGTGCATGCTCCCAGCGTCTCTTCTTTGCATGTGTAGAAATTAATAGGGGTTTGGAGGTGGAGAAGAGAATCGCCGCGTCCGGTCCCTTTCCATTTGTGCTTCGACGCCACGGTGCTCGCTGTGCATGCTCCTAGCGTCTCTTCTTAGCATGTGTAGAAATTAATAGGAGTTTGGAGGTGGAGAAGAGAATCGCCGCGTCCGGTCCCTTTCCATTTGTGCTTCGACGCCACGGTGCTCGCTGTGCATGTTCCCAGCGTCTCTTCTTAGCATGTGTAGAAATTAATAGGAGTTTGGAGGTGGAGAAGAGAATCGCCGCATCCGGTCCCTTTCCATTTGTGCTTCGACGCCACGGTGCTCGCTGTGCCTGTTCCCAGCGTCTCTTCTTAGCATGTGTAGAAATTAATAGGAGTTTGGAGGTGGAGAAGAGAATCGCCGCGTCCGGTCCCTTTCCATTTGTGCTTCGACGCCACGGTGCTCGCTGTGCATGTTCCCAGCGTCTCTTCTTAGCATGTGTAGAAATTAATAGGTGTTTGGAGGTGGAGAAGAGAATCGCCGCGTCCGGTCCCTTTCCATTTGTGCTTCGACGCCACGGTGCTCGCTGTGCATGTTCCCAGCGTCTCTTCTTAGCATGTGTAGAAATTAATAGGTGTTTGGAGGTGGAGAAGAGAATCGCCGCGTCCGGTCCCTTTCCATTTGTGCTTCGACGCCACGGTGCTCGCTGTGCATGTTCCCAGCGTCTCTTCTTAGCATGTGTAGAAATTAATAGGAGTTTGGAGGTGGAGAAGAGAATCGCCGCGTCCGGTCCCTTTCCATTTGTGCTTCGACGCCACGGTGCTCGCTGTGCATGTTCCCAGCGTCTCTTCTTAGCATGTGTAGAAATTAATAGGTGTTTGGAGGTGGAGAAGAGAATCGCCGCGTCCGGTCCCTTTCCATTTGTGCTTCGACGCCACGGTGCTCGCTGTGCATGTTCCCAGCGTCTCTTCTTAGCATGTGTAGAAATTAATAGGAGTTTGGAGGTGGAGAAGAGAATCGCCGCGTCCGGTCCGTTTCCATTTGTGCTTCGACGCCACGGTGCTCGCTGTGCATGCTCCCAGCGTCTCTTCTTTGCATGTGTAGAAATTAATAGGGGTTTGGAGGTGGAGAAGAGAATCGCCGCGTCCGGTCCCTTTCCATTTGTGCTTCGACGCCACGGTGCTCGCTGTGCATGCTCCTAGCGTCTCTTCTTAGCATGTGTAGAAATTAATAGGAGTTTGGAGGTGGAGAAGAGAATCGCCGCGTCCGGTCCCTTTCCATTTGTGCTTCGACGCCACGGTGCTCGCTGTGCATGTTCCCAGCGTCTCTTCTTAGCATGTGTAGAAATTAATAGGAGTTTGGAGGTGGAGAAGAGAATCGCCGCATCCGGTCCCTTTCCATTTGTGCTTCGACGCCACGGTGCTCGCTGTGCATGTTCGCAGCATCTCTTCTTAGCATGTGTAGAAATTAATAGGAGTTTGGAGGTGGAGAAGAGAATCGCCGCGTCCGGTCCCTTTCCATTTGTGCTTCGACGCCACGGTGCTCGCTGTGCATGTTCCCAGCGTCTCTTCTTAGCATGTGTAGAAATTAATAGGTGTTTGGAGGTGGAGAAGAGAATCGCCGCGTCCGGTCCGTTTCCATTTGTGCTTCGACGCCACGGTGCTCGCTGTGCATGCTCCCAGCGTCTCTTCTTTGCATGTGTAGAAATTAATAGGAGTTTGGAGGTGGAGAAGAGAATCGCCGCGTCCGGTCCCTTTCCATTTGTGCTTCGACGCCACGGTGCTCGCTGTGCATGTTCCCAGCGTCTCTTCTTAGCATGTGTAGAAATTAATAGGTGTTTGGAGGTGGAGAAGAGAATCGCCGCGTCCGGT
The DNA here is from genome assembly GCF_038994185.2 of Dermacentor albipictus. Lineage (NCBI taxonomy): Eukaryota > Metazoa > Arthropoda > Arachnida > Ixodida > Ixodidae > Dermacentor > Dermacentor albipictus. The sequence continues at coordinate 171,405,219 of NC_091823.1, forward strand.
CCCTTTCCATTTGTGCTTCGACGCCACGGTGCTCGCTGTGCATGTTCCCAGCGTCTCTTCTTAGCATGTGTAGAAATTAATAGGTGTTTGGAGGTGGAGAAGAGAATCGCCGCGTCCGGTCCCTTTCCATTTGTGCTTCGACGCCACGGTGCTCGCTGTGCATGTTCCCAGCGTCTCTTCTTAGCATGTGTAGAAATTAATAGGAGTTTGGAGGTGGAGAAGAGAATCGCCGCGTCCGGTCCCTTTCCATTTGTGCTTCGACGCCACGGTGCTCGCTGTGCATGTTCCCAGCGTCTCTTCTTAGCATGTGTAGAAATTAATAGGTGTTTGGAGGTGGAGAAGAGAATCGCCGCGTCCGGTCCCTTTCCATTTGTGCTTCGACGCCACGGTGCTCGCTGTGCATGTTCCCAGCGTCTCTTCTTAGCATGTGTAGAAATTAATAGGAGTTTGGAGGTGGAGAAGAGAATCGCCGCGTCCGGTCCGTTTCCATTTGTGCTTCGACGCCACGGTGCTCGCTGTGCATGTTCCCAGCGTCTCTTCTTAGCATGTGTAGAAATTAATAGGTGTTTGGAGGTGGAGAAGAGAATCGCCGCGTCCGGTCCCTTTCCATTTGTGCTTCGACGCCACGGTGCTCGCTGTGCATGTTCCCAGCGTCTCTTCTTAGCATGTGTAGAAATTAATAGGTGTTTGGAGGTGGAGAAGAGAATCGCCGCGTCCGGTCCCTTTCCATTTGTGCTTCGACGCCACGGTGCTCGCTGTGCATGTTCCCAGCGTCTCTTCTTAGCATGTGTAGAAATTAATAGGAGTTTGGAGGTGGAGAAGAGAATCGCCGCGTCCGGTCCCTTTCCATTTGTGCTTCGACGCCACGGTGCTCGCTGTGCATGTTCCCAGCGTCTCTTCTTAGCATGTGTAGAAATTAATAGGTGTTTGGAGGTGGAGAAGAGAATCGCCGCGTCCGGTCCCTTTCCATTTGTGCTTCGACGCCACGGTGCTCGCTGTGCATGTTCCCAGCGTCTCTTCTTAGCATGTGTAGAAATTAATAGGTGTTTGGAGGTGGAGAAGAGAATCGCCGCGTCCGGTCCCTTTCCATTTGTGCTTCGACGCCACGGTGCTCGCTGTGCCTGTTCCCAGCGTCTCTTCTTAGCATGTGTAGAAATTAATAGGAGTTTGGAGGTGGAGAAGAGAATCGCCGCGTCCGGTCCCTTTCCATTTGTGCTTCGACGCCACGGTGCTCGCTGTGCATGTTCCCAGCGTCTCTTCTTAGCATGTGTAGAAATTAATAGGTGTTTGGAGGTGGAGAAGAGAATCGCCGCGTCCGGTCCCTTTCCATTTGTGCTTCGACGCCACGGTGCTCGCTGTGCATGTTCCCAGCGTCTCTTCTTAGCATGTGTAGAAATTAATAGGTGTTTGGAGGTGGAGAAGAGAATCGCCGCGTCCGGTCCCTTTCCATTTGTGCTTCGACGCCACGGTGCTCGCTGTGCATGTTCCCAGCGTCTCTTCTTAGCATGTGTAGAAATTAATAGGAGTTTGGAGGTGGAGAAGAGAATCGCCGCGTCCGGTCCGTTTCCATTTGTGCTTCGACGCCACGGTGCTCGCTGTGCATGCTCCCAGCGTCTCTTCTTTGCATGTGTAGAAATTAATAGGGGTTTGGAGGTGGAGAAGAGAATCGCCGCGTCCGGTCCCTTTCCATTTGTGCTTCGACGCCACGGTGCTCGCTGTGCATGCTCCTAGCGTCTCTTCTTAGCATGTGTAGAAATTAATAGGAGTTTGGAGGTGGAGAAGAGAATCGCCGCGTCCGGTCCCTTTCCATTTGTGCTTCGACGCCACGGTGCTCGCTGTGCATGTTCCCAGCGTCTCTTCTTAGCATGTGTAGAAATTAATAGGAGTTTGGAGGTGGAGAAGAGAATCGCCGCATCCGGTCCCTTTCCATTTGTGCTTCGACGCCACGGTGCTCGCTGTGCCTGTTCCCAGCGTCTCTTCTTAGCATGTGTAGAAATTAATAGGAGTTTGGAGGTGGAGAAGAGAATCGCCGCGTCCGGTCCCTTTCCATTTGTGCTTCGACGCCACGGTGCTCGCTGTGCATGTTCCCAGCGTCTCTTCTTAGCATGTGTAGAAATTAATAGGTGTTTGGAGGTGGAGAAGAGAATCGCCGCGTCCGGTCCCTTTCCATTTGTGCTTCGACGCCACGGTGCTCGCTGTGCATGTTCCCAGCGTCTCTTCTTAGCATGTGTAGAAATTAATAGGTGTTTGGAGGTGGAGAAGAGAATCGCCGCGTCCGGTCCCTTTCCATTTGTGCTTCGACGCCACGGTGCTCGCTGTGCATGTTCCCAGCGTCTCTTCTTAGCATGTGTAGAAATTAATAGGAGTTTGGAGGTGGAGAAGAGAATCGCCGCGTCCGGTCCCTTTCCATTTGTGCTTCGACGCCACGGTGCTCGCTGTGCATGTTCCCAGCGTCTCTTCTTAGCATGTGTAGAAATTAATAGGTGTTTGGAGGTGGAGAAGAGAATCGCCGCGTCCGGTCCCTTTCCATTTGTGCTTCGACGCCACGGTGCTCGCTGTGCATGTTCCCAGCGTCTCTTCTTAGCATGTGTAGAAATTAATAGGAGTTTGGAGGTGGAGAAGAGAATCGCCGCGTCCGGTCCGTTTCCATTTGTGCTTCGACGCCACGGTGCTCGCTGTGCATGCTCCCAGCGTCTCTTCTTTGCATGTGTAGAAATTAATAGGGGTTTGGAGGTGGAGAAGAGAATCGCCGCGTCCGGTCCCTTTCCATTTGTGCTTCGACGCCACGGTGCTCGCTGTGCATGCTCCTAGCGTCTCTTCTTAGCATGTGTAGAAATTAATAGGAGTTTGGAGGTGGAGAAGAGAATCGCCGCGTCCGGTCCCTTTCCATTTGTGCTTCGACGCCACGGTGCTCGCTGTGCATGTTCCCAGCGTCTCTTCTTAGCATGTGTAGAAATTAATAGGAGTTTGGAGGTGGAGAAGAGAATCGCCGCATCCGGTCCCTTTCCATTTGTGCTTCGACGCCACGGTGCTCGCTGTGCATGTTCGCAGCATCTCTTCTTAGCATGTGTAGAAATTAATAGGAGTTTGGAGGTGGAGAAGAGAATCGCCGCGTCCGGTCCCTTTCCATTTGTGCTTCGACGCCACGGTGCTCGCTGTGCATGTTCCCAGCGTCTCTTCTTAGCATGTGTAGAAATTAATAGGTGTTTGGAGGTGGAGAAGAGAATCGCCGCGTCCGGTCCCTTTCCATTTGTGCTTCGACGCCACGGTGCTCGCTGTGCATGTTCCCAGCGTCTCTTCTTAGCATGTGTAGAAATTAATAGGTGTTTGGAGGTGGAGAAGAGAATCGCCGCGTCCGGTCCCTTTCCATTTGTGCTTCGACGCCACGGTGCTAGCTGTGCATGTTCCCAGCGTCTCTTCTTAGCATGTGTAGAAATTAATAGGAGTTTGGAGGTGGAGAAGAGAATCGCCGCATCCGGTCCCTTTCCATTTGTGCTTCGACGCCACGGTGCTCGCTGTGCATGTTCGCAGCGTCTCTTCTTAGCATGTGTAGAAATTAATAGGAGTTTGGAGGTGGAGAAGAGAATCGCCGCATCCGGTCCCTTTCCATTTGTGCTTCGACGCCACGGTGCTCGCTGTGCATGTTCGCAGCGTCTCTTCTTAGCATGTGTAGAAATTAATAGGAGTTTGGAGGTGGAGAAGAGAATCGCCTCATCCGGTCCCTTTCCATTTGTGCTTCGACGCCACGGTGCTCGCTGTGCATGTTCGCAGCGTCTCTTCTTAGCATGTGTAGAAATTAATAGGAGTTTGGAGGTGGAGAAGAGAATCGCCGCATCCGGTCCCTTTCCATTTGTGCTTCGACGCCACGGTGCTAGCTGTGCATGTTCCCAGCGTCTCTTCTTAGCATGTGTAGAAATTAATAGGAGTTTGGAGGTGGAGAAGAGAATCGCCGCATCCGGTCCCTTTCCATTTGTGCTTCGACGCCACGGTGCTCGCTGTGCATGTTCGCAGCATCTCTTCTTAGCATGTGTAGAAATTAATAGGAGTTTGGAGGTGGAGAAGAGAATCGCCGCGTCCGGTCCCTTTCCATTTGTGCTTCGACGCCACGGTGCTCGCTGTGCATGTTCCCAGCGTCTCTTCTTAGCATGTGTAGAAATTAATAGGTGTTTGGAGGTGGAGAAGAGAATCGCCGCGTCCGGTCCCTTTCCATTTGTGCTTCGACGCCACGGTGCTCGCTGTGCATGTTCCCAGCGTCTCTTCTTAGCATGTGTAGAAATTAATAGGTGTTTGGAGGTGGAGAAGAGAATCGCCGCGTCCGGTCCCTTTCCATTTGTGCTTCGACGCCACGGTGCTAGCTGTGCATGTTCCCAGCGTCTCTTCTTAGCATGTGTAGAAATTAATAGGAGTTTGGAGGTGGAGAAGAGAATCGCCGCATCCGGTCCCTTTCCATTTGTGCTTCGACGCCACGGTGCTCGCTGTGCATGTTCGCAGCGTCTCTTCTTAGCATGTGTAGAAATTAATAGGAGTTTGGAGGTGGAGAAGAGAATCGCCGCATCCGGTCCCTTTCCATTTGTGCTTCGACGCCACGGTGCTCGCTGTGCATGTTCGCAGCGTCTCTTCTTAGCATGTGTAGAAATTAATAGGAGTTTGGAGGTGGAGAAGAGAATCGCCTCATCCGGTCCCTTTCCATTTGTGCTTCGACGCCACGGTGCTCGCTGTGCATGTTCGCAGCGTCTCTTCTTAGCATGTGTAGAAATTAATAGGAGTTTGGAGGTGGAGAAGAGAATCGCCGCATCCGGTCCCTTTCCATTTGTGCTTCGACGCCACGGTGCTAGCTGTGCATGTTCCCAGCGTCTCTTCTTAGCATGTGTAGAAATTAATAGGAGTTTGGAGGTGGAGAAGAGAATCGCCGCATCCGGTCCCTTTCCATTTGTGCTTCGACGCCACGGTGCTCTCTGTGCATGTTCGCAGCGTCTCTTCTTAGCATGTGTAGAAATTAATAGGAGTTTGGAGGTGGAGAAGAGAATCGCCGCATCCGGTCCCTTTCCATTTGTGCTTCGACGCCACGGTGCTCGCTGTGCATGTTCGCAGCATCTCTTCTTAGCATGTGTAGAAATTAATAGGAGTTTGGAGGTGGAGAAGAGAATCGCCGCATCCGGTCCCTTTCCATTTGTGCTTCGACGCCACGGTGCTCGCTGTGCATGTTCCCAGCGTCTCTTCTTAGCATGTGTAGAAATTAATAGGTGTTTGGAGGTGGAGAAGAGAATCGCCGCGTCCGGTCCCTTTCCATTTGTGCTTCGACGCCACGGTGCTCGCTGTGCATGTTCCCAGCGTCTCTTCTTAGCATGTGTAGAAATTAATAGGAGTTTGGAGGTGGAGAAGAGAATCGCCGCGTCCGGTCCGTTTCCATTTGTGCTTCGACGCCACGGTGCTCGCTGTGCATGCTCCCAGCGTCTCTTCTTTGCATGTGTAGAAATTAATAGGAGTTTGGAGGTGGAGAAGAGAATCGCCGCGTCCGGTCCCTTTCCATTTGTGCTTCGACGCCACGGTGCTCGCTGTGCATGCTCCTAGCGTCTCTTCTTAGCATGTGTAGAAATTAATAGGAGTTTGGAGGTGGAGAAGAGAATCGCCGCGTCCGGTCCCTTTCCATTTGTGCTTCGACGCCACGGTGCTCGCTGTGCATGTTCCCAGCGTCTCTTCTTAGCATATGTAGAAATTAATAGGAGTTTGGAGGTGGAGAAGAGAATCGCCGCGTCCGGTCCCTTTCCATTTGTGCTTCGACGCCACGGTGCTCGCTGTGCATGTTCCCAGCGTCTCTTCTTAGCATGTGTAGAAATTAATAGGTGTTTGGAGGTGGAGAAGAGAATCGCCGCGTCCGGTCCCTTTCCATTTGTGCTTCGACGCCACGGTGCTCGCTGTGCATGTTCCCAGCGTCTCTTCTTAGCATGTGTAGAAATTAATAGGTGTTTGGAGGTGGAGAAGAGAATCGCCGCGTCCGGTCCCTTTCCATTTGTGCTTCGACGCCACGGTGCTCGCTGTGCATGTTCCCAGCGTCTCTTCTTAGCATGTGTAGAAATTAATAGGTGTTTGGAGGTGGAGAAGAGAATCGCCGCGTCCGGTCCCTTTCCATTTGTGCTTCGACGCCACGGTGCTCGCTGTGCATGCTCCTAGCGTCTCTTCTTAGCATGTGTAGAAATTAATAGGAGTTTGGAGGTGGAGAAGAGAATCGCCGCGTCCGGTCCCTTTCCATTTGTGCTTCGACGCCACGGTGCTAGCTGTGCATGTTCCCAGCGTCTCTTCTTAGCATGTGTAGAAATTAATAGCAGTTTGGAGGTGGAGAAGAGAATCGCCGCATGCGGTCCCTTTCCATTTGTGCTTCGACGCCACGGTGCTCGCTGTGCATGTTCCCAGCGTCTCTTCTTAGCATGTGTAGAAATTAATAGGTGTTTGGAGGTGGAGAAGAGAATCGCCGCGTCCGGTCCCTTTCCATTTGTGCTTCGACGCCACGGTGCTCGCTGTGCATGTTCCCAGCGTCTCTTCTTAGCATGTGTAGAAATTAATAGGAGTTTGGAGGTGGAGAAGAGAATCGCCGCGTCCGGTCCCTTTCCATTTGTGCTTCGACGCCACGGTGCTCGCTGTGCATGTTCCCAGCGTCTCTTCTTAGCATGTGTAGAAATTAATAGGTGTTTGGAGGTGGAGAAGAGAATCGCCGCGTCCGGTCCCTTTCCATTTGTGCTTCGACGCCACGGTGCTCGCTGTGCCTGTTCCCAGCGTCTCTTCTTAGCATGTGTAGAAATTAATAGGAGTTTGGAGGTGGAGAAGAGAATCGCCGCGTCCGGTCCCTTTCCATTTGTGCTTCGACGCCACGGTGCTCGCTGTGCATGTTCCCAGCGTCTCTTCTTAGCATGTGTAGAAATTAATAGGTGTTTGGAGGTGGAGAAGAGAATCGCCGCGTCCGGTCCCTTTCCATTTGTGCTTCGACGCCACGGTGCTCGCTGTGCATGTTCCCAGCGTCTCTTCTTAGCATGTGTAGAAATTAATAGGTGTTTGGAGGTGGAGAAGAGAATCGCCGCGTCCGGTCCCTTTCCATTTGTGCTTCGACGCCACGGTGCTCGCTGTGCATGTTCCCAGCGTCTCTTCTTAGCATGTGTAGAAATTAATAGGAGTTTGGAGGTGGAGAAGAGAATCGCCGCGTCCGGTCCGTTTCCATTTGTGCTTCGACGCCACGGTGCTCGCTGTGCATGCTCCCAGCGTCTCTTCTTTGCATGTGTAGAAATTAATAGGGGTTTGGAGGTGGAGAAGAGAATCGCCGCGTCCGGTCCCTTTCCATTTGTGCTTCGACGCCACGGTGCTCGCTGTGCATGCTCCTAGCGTCTCTTCTTAGCATGTGTAGAAATTAATAGGAGTTTGGAGGTGGAGAAGAGAATCGCCGCGTCCGGTCCCTTTCCATTTGTGCTTCGACGCCACGGTGCTCGCTGTGCATGTTCCCAGCGTCTCTTCTTAGCATGTGTAGAAATTAATAGGAGTTTGGAGGTGGAGAAGAGAATCGCCGCATCCGGTCCCTTTCCATTTGTGCTTCGACGCCACGGTGCTCGCTGTGCCTGTTCCCAGCGTCTCTTCTTAGCATGTGTAGAAATTAATAGGAGTTTGGAGGTGGAGAAGAGAATCGCCGCGTCCGGTCCCTTTCCATTTGTGCTTCGACGCCACGGTGCTCGCTGTGCATGTTCCCAGCGTCTCTTCTTAGCATGTGTAGAAATTAATAGGTGTTTGGAGGTGGAGAAGAGAATCGCCGCGTCCGGTCCCTTTCCATTTGTGCTTCGACGCCACGGTGCTCGCTGTGCATGTTCCCAGCGTCTCTTCTTAGCATGTGTAGAAATTAATAGGTGTTTGGAGGTGGAGAAGAGAATCGCCGCGTCCGGTCCCTTTCCATTTGTGCTTCGACGCCACGGTGCTCGCTGTGCATGTTCCCAGCGTCTCTTCTTAGCATGTGTAGAAATTAATAGGAGTTTGGAGGTGGAGAAGAGAATCGCCGCGTCCGGTCCCTTTCCATTTGTGCTTCGACGCCACGGTGCTCGCTGTGCATGTTCCCAGCGTCTCTTCTTAGCATGTGTAGAAATTAATAGGTGTTTGGAGGTGGAGAAGAGAATCGCCGCGTCCGGTCCCTTTCCATTTGTGCTTCGACGCCACGGTGCTCGCTGTGCATGTTCCCAGCGTCTCTTCTTAGCATGTGTAGAAATTAATAGGAGTTTGGAGGTGGAGAAGAGAATCGCCGCGTCCGGTCCGTTTCCATTTGTGCTTCGACGCCACGGTGCTCGCTGTGCATGCTCCCAGCGTCTCTTCTTTGCATGTGTAGAAATTAATAGGGGTTTGGAGGTGGAGAAGAGAATCGCCGCGTCCGGTCCCTTTCCATTTGTGCTTCGACGCCACGGTGCTCGCTGTGCATGCTCCTAGCGTCTCTTCTTAGCATGTGTAGAAATTAATAGGAGTTTGGAGGTGGAGAAGAGAATCGCCGCGTCCGGTCCCTTTCCATTTGTGCTTCGACGCCACGGTGCTCGCTGTGCATGTTCCCAGCGTCTCTTCTTAGCATGTGTAGAAATTAATAGGAGTTTGGAGGTGGAGAAGAGAATCGCCGCATCCGGTCCCTTTCCATTTGTGCTTCGACGCCACGGTGCTCGCTGTGCATGTTCGCAGCATCTCTTCTTAGCATGTGTAGAAATTAATAGGAGTTTGGAGGTGGAGAAGAGAATCGCCGCGTCCGGTCCCTTTCCATTTGTGCTTCGACGCCACGGTGCTCGCTGTGCATGTTCCCAGCGTCTCTTCTTAGCATGTGTAGAAATTAATAGGTGTTTGGAGGTGGAGAAGAGAATCGCCGCGTCCGGTCCCTTTCCATTTGTGCTTCGACGCCACGGTGCTCGCTGTGCATGTTCCCAGCGTCTCTTCTTAGCATGTGTAGAAATTAATAGGTGTTTGGAGGTGGAGAAGAGAATCGCCGCGTCCGGTCCCTTTCCATTTGTGCTTCGACGCCACGGTGCTAGCTGTGCATGTTCCCAGCGTCTCTTCTTAGCATGTGTAGAAATTAATAGGAGTTTGGAGGTGGAGAAGAGAATCGCCGCATCCGGTCCCTTTCCATTTGTGCTTCGACGCCACGGTGCTCGCTGTGCATGTTCGCAGCGTCTCTTCTTAGCATGTGTAGAAATTAATAGGAGTTTGGAGGTGGAGAAGAGAATCGCCGCATCCGGTCCCTTTCCATTTGTGCTTCGACGCCACGGTGCTCGCTGTGCATGTTCGCAGCGTCTCTTCTTAGCATGTGTAGAAATTAATAGGAGTTTGGAGGTGGAGAAGAGAATCGCCTCATCCGGTCCCTTTCCATTTGTGCTTCGACGCCACGGTGCTCGCTGTGCATGTTCGCAGCGTCTCTTCTTAGCATGTGTAGAAATTAATAGGAGTTTGGAGGTGGAGAAGAGAATCGCCGCATCCGGTCCCTTTCCATTTGTGCTTCGACGCCACGGTGCTAGCTGTGCATGTTCCCAGCGTCTCTTCTTAGCATGTGTAGAAATTAATAGGAGTTTGGAGGTGGAGAAGAGAATCGCCGCATCCGGTCCCTTTCCATTTGTGCTTCGACGCCACGGTGCTCTCTGTGCATGTTCGCAGCGTCTCTTCTTAGCATGTGTAGAAATTAATAGGAGTTTGGAGGTGGAGAAGAGAATCGCCGCATCCGGTCCCTTTCCATTTGTGCTTCGACGCCACGGTGCTCGCTGTGCATGTTCGCAGCATCTCTTCTTAGCATGTGTAGAAATTAATAGGAGTTTGGAGGTGGAGAAGAGAATCGCCGCATCCGGTCCCTTTCCATTTGTGCTTCGACGCCACGGTGCTAGCTGTGCATGTTCCCAGCGTCTCTTCTTAGCATGTGTAGAAATTAATAGGAGTTTGGAGGTGGAGAAGAGAATCGCCGCATCCGGTCCCTTTCCATTTGTGCTTCGACGCCACGGTGCTCGCTGTGCATGTTCGCAGCGTCTCTTCTTAGCATGTGTAGAAATTAATAGGAGTTTGGAGGTGGAGAAGAGAATCGCCGCATCCGGTCCCTTTCCATTTGTGCTTCGACGCCACGGTGCTCGCTGTGCATGTTCGCAGCGTCTCTTCTTAGCATGTGTAGAAATTAATAGGAGTTTGGAGGTGGAGAAGAGAATCGCCGCATCCGGTCCCTTTCCATTTGTGCTTCGACGCCACGGTGCTCGCTGTGCATGTTCGCAGCGTCTCTTCTTAGCATGTGTAGAAATTAATAGGAGTTTGGAGGTGGAGAAGAGAATCGCCGCATCCGGTCCCTTTCCATTTGTGCTTCGACGCCACGGTGCTCGCTGTGCATGTTCGCAGCGTCTCTTCTTAGCATGTGTAGAAATTAATAGGAGTTTGGAGGTGGAGAAGAGAATCGCCGCATCCGGTCCCTTTCCATTTGTGCTTCGACGCCACGGTGCTCGCTGTGCATGTTCCCAGCGTCTCTTCTTTGCATGTGTAGAAATTAATAGGAGTTTGGAGGTGGAGAAGAGAATCGCCGCATCCGGTCCCTTTCCATTTGTGCTTCGACGCCACGGTGCTCGCTGTGCATGTTCGCAGCGTCTCTTCTTAGCATGTGTAGAAATTAATAGGAGTTTGGAGGTGGAGAAGAGAATCGCCGCATCCGGTCCCTTTCCATTTGTGCTTCGACGCCACGGTGCTCACTGTGCATGTTCCCAGCGTCTCTTCTTAGCATGTGTAGAAATTAATAGGAGTTTGGAGGTGGAGAAGAGAATCGCCGCATCCGGTCCCTTTCCATTTGTGCTTCGACGCCACGGTGCTCGCTGTGCATGTTCCCAGCGTCTCTTCTTAGCATGTGTAGAAATTAATAGGAGTTTGGAGGTGGAGAACAGAATCGCCGCATCCGGTCCCTTTCCATTTGTGCTTCGACGCCACGGTGCTCGCTGTGCATGTTCGCAGCGTCTCTTCTTAGCATGTGTAGAAATTAATAGGAGTTTGGAGGTGGAGAAGAGAATCGCCGCATCCGGTCCCTTTCCATTTGTGCTTCGACGCCACGGTGCTCGCTGTGCATGTTCCCAGCGTCTCTTCTTTGCATGTGTAGAAATTAATAGGAGTTTGGAGGTGGAGAAGAGAATCGCCGCATCCGGTCCCTTTCCATTTGTGCTTCGACGCCACGGTGCTCGCTGTGCATGTTCCCAGCGTCTCTTCTTAGCATGTGTAGAAATTAATAGGAGTTTGGAGGTGGAGAAGAGAATCGCCGCATCCGGTCCCTTTCCATTTGTGCTTCGACGCCACGGTGCTAGCTGTGCATGTTCCCAGCGTCTCTTCTTAGCATGTGTAGAAATTAATAGGAGTTTGGAGGTGGAGAAGAGAATCGCCGCATCCGGTCCCTTTCCATTTGTGCTTCGACGCCACGGTGCTCGCTGTGCATGTTCGCAGCGTCTCTTCTTAGCATGTGTAGAAATTAATAGGAGTTTGGAGGTGGAGAAGAGAATCGCCGCATCCGGTCCCTTTCCATTTGTGCTTCGACGCCACGGTGCTCGCTGTGCATGTTCGCAGCGTCTCTTCTTAGCATGTGTAGAAATTAATAGGAGTTTGGAGGTGGAGAAGAGAATCGCCGCATCCGGTCCCTTTCCATTTGCGCTTCGACGCCACGGTGCTCGCTGTACACGTTCGTGGCGTCTCTGCATGTGTAGCAATTAATAAGCGCTGTAGGAGTTGAGGAGGACTTTGGGATGAAAACTTGGAAGGTTTATTTACATTATTTACAGTGAGAGTCAATTAACAATCTTAGAGTCATTACGGGCCGGCAGCAACTCGGACACTGCGGCCCGTGGCAAGAAGCTCGAAAGAGATGAATCAAGGAATGCTCTACGAATGCTCTCTTCTGCTGCTCCCGGTCTGCATCTTTAAGACCTTCAGTGTCTCGAAGACACGTCACGTTCGGCCAATGGGAGAGCCCGCTCAGGTGACGCCGATCGGGTGTCGTCGTTTCCGGCCAATGGTAGGCGCCCGTGCGATGGTGTCACACCCGGCGACGAGAGTCGCTACTTGGTCCCACATTGTCCGAGGGTTTACTTCTCCGTGCGGTCTTGCGTTGCTGACTTGCAATGCGCCGTCAAAATAGCCAGGTGGGGGCGACGCCGCCAGGTTTTCACGGCGCATTACAGCCGTCTTGCTTAGGGACTCACGTTACCTGGAACAGTACCAGGCTCTCGCTTCACTTTCGGGAATAGTCAAGCAGTGAATAGCTCCACCTGCGGCACACGAAGTGGGGGCCGCCAACTTGTTTGCACGTGCGCGTCTCAGGAATGTGGTATCGTGCTTCTGCGCTCCCCAATTGGCTGGTGAACTTGAAGTAGCCTCAGGAACCGGCGCCATATCTAACAGCTCGTCCTCGCCCCGGTTGTTCTGAATGGCCGGTGAACTCAATTCGCTGGCCATGAGGAACGCTGAAAGAACCTGCAGGGTATTGGTGTCGAGCCTCGTTTGACGAACTTCGGGATCCTAGGCCCTGGAGAACGTACGTGAAACAAACAAAACAACACAGTGCTGCACCACGCGTAAGCGCAGGCTCTTCACCCCTGACTCGCCAGGCTATTACTGAGTCAAAATGAACCCTGATCTTTTATTTCCCCAATTTCGACAAAGCAGTTCCAACCAACTTTCCAAACCGCTATCCATTTCTCCCCGAATGCCGACAAGGCCAGATTGACATTTTTGTTGCAAAACAAAAGGTCGTCGTCGTTGGAAACAATTAATGAAAACAGCTGAACATTACTTAAGTGGCCTAACTACTCGAACAGCATGTTTCCAATCTATCGCAGTGGCGTACTTATCACACGTATTGGTGCCACTGAACAGTCTGGTCAACTTCACAAGTACGTAATCACAAGCGCGCTAGCCTAGTGGTCACTAATCAGAACGCGTACTTGCGTCGTAGGCAAACTTTTTATTACGCTTACTCACGTTTCTTCCTTTAGTCCCTACAGGACACGTAACCTAAACGAACAATTAAACTTGCGTGACTTACGCACTCCGCAGAACCTTTTTAAAAAATGTTTCTCCTAATTACTAGTTCTACGCATGCTCACCGAAGAAGTCAGAATACGGCTGCCCTCAACACACACGAGCAACCCAGTCATAAGTCTGCTTCCTTCCGTCCACAGAGGACACGTGCTAATGGAACTAAGAACGCTTCTCGGTGCAAATCATGCACTCACTGAAAACCTACGCGGTTAACCTTAGAAAGAATTTTAAAAACGCATAAAAAAGGAAGGGTAACTAATACGATACGATACGCCTAGCGTTACGATACGCCTCTCACCGATAACCTTAACACTCAGGTTAGTTGCTCACACAAAAAAGCCTATCTACTTGTTAATGAACACCTCGCGATACTACATGTTTACAAAAAAACGCGCCTTTCAAATCTAGAGCTTCTCAAACAAAACAAACAGAGCTCACACCTTACAAATTGAAAGAAACCTAAATCGCGAAAATTATCCGAGTGCTCAAAAATAAAACAAACCAACATGCATTACTTCCACGGAAGTTCTCTTGGCCTCCCATTCCAAACGATTACAACTGACTCATACTATTTGAGCCGCACTCGAGGTGGTCGCGGTCCGAAAGCTACTCTGGCTACGGAGGAACAACAAAAGGGCTGACTCACTATCAGCTCCCCCAAGATGTTACAGTCCCCTGCCAATTTGCGTCCTGGCGCCCCACTTTCATCACGACCTCGATAGACCGCGTCGCTACTCCCCACCTGGTCTCGTCTTGCCACCTTGCGCTTCTTTGTACTACACGCTGAGCTTCGAAAAGAACGACGGAACGACGAGGAATTTAACTGCCCCGTGCCCTTTGTCCGCGTCCGTGCAGAACATGCTTCACGGTTTCTCTTTGGCCGGTGGTTCGAACGTGTTGGATGCGTCAACATCTTCAGTGACGACCGCACCTTTCGTTTTCTTGCGCCCTACCCTTTTGGGTCTCGCCGTCTTTGGCGGTGCTACATTAGTCACCGAATTCCTACCTTTAGCGCGCATCTTTCTGCGGCGCTTTTTCTGTGAATTCTCTTTGATGTCGCTCACTCGCGCCTCGTGCTGGCCGTTACACATCTCGTCCGCCCGGATCGGTCTCTTACCCCCACAGTCTGATTGATTTTCATTTAAATCAACACTCTCTCTGCCTCGACTAGCGGACAGCTCAACCGACTCTTGAACAATGCAGCAGGCTTTACTCGAGTTATGCAACTCGCACTCTTGCGAACTGCCCTCTACTGCATTGCCCAGCTCACGCTGTGCATCGGCACACAGCCCGTCGGTATCGATCGCTGTCTCCCGCGCACAGTCCGAATGATTAATAACTGAATCATCCCTATCTAGGCTATCTAGACTGGTGGAGAGCTGCACCGATCCCTGAACAATGCAGTTGTATTCTCTTGAGCTACGCAGCTCGCAATCCTGAGATTTACCCTCAACTGCATTGTCCAGCTGGCACTTCACTTCGGCACGCAGATCTGACCTGACATGGGTGCTCAGGTTTGTCGGGTCAGCGGTATTCTGTGCTTCGTTAACTACCTCGTTAACGTTACATGCGACGCACACGCGCCGTAACTGTGCCAGTTTGTTCGCAGGTGGCCCAGCTGTCTCTACAGTCCTCTGTTGGCACAGCACCTTGTCCCTCTCACTGCGGCCTTTAACGGCCTCTGTTGCCACTAAGGCATCGTTAGCAGCTACCCTTTTCCCTTCACCTATGAATATGGTGCTACTCTCGCGGGTACTACTCTTCTCGTCGGCTTTTTGTGAAAATCCGCCAGATACTTCCTCATTCTTTTGCTCTCTACTGCCTACAGAATTCTCAGACAGCCGTTGTCTCTGTGCCTTTAACTGGTCACAATATTGTATCTGTTTGATCAATGCTGCCTTCTCTCTCTCGTACTTTTGCTCACGCTCACGCTTACGTTCTTGATACGCACGTTCACGTTCATTCTCACGTTCTTGACGCTCACACCTAAGAGTAATATCTTGAAGCTCACGCTTCCGTTCATTCTAGCGTTCTTCACGCTTACGTTCACGACGCTCACGCTCCCGTGGTTCTTGTATCACCTCCCAAGCAAGCTCAATGCTTTTATCATCCTTGCCACTATCTTGAATCGCCTTTATGATAGCTGGCCTTTTCATCTGTTCGTCCGCCTCAACTCCCAAATCGTCGCACACCAATAAGAAGTCTAACCTCGTCAACCTTCAAATATACATGGCAGCTGCCTGACTGGTGGTTAGAACTGTTTTCCCTAATTTGTTCAGACACACAATGCAACAAATTGCCGATTCCCAGAACTATCAAAATGAACACACAACATTTGAGTCTGGCGAATCAGAAGGGAAAAAAAAACGCGCTCACTTACGGTTGCAGCACCCTGCCATCTGGCTCATTGGTCCGCTGTTCCCGGTTCCTCAGGACTCCCTGGATCGAAGGCTCGCTCTTCTTCGCTATTCCCAGTTCCTCAGGACTTCTTTCGACGAAGGCTCTCTCTTCTTCGCTCTTCCCGGTTCCTCGCGACTCCTTTGGACGAAGGCTCTTTTTCGCTGTTCCGGGTTCCTCAGGATTTCTCTCAACGAAGGTTGATCCGTAGCGCTGCCACCAGTTGTTGCATTTGGAGGCGATCCCACCGCTATCAACCAGTTGTAGGAGTTGAGGAAGACTTTGGGATGAAAATTTGGAAGATTATTTACATTACTTACAGTCAGAGTCAATTAACAGTCTTAGAGTCATTACGGGCCGGCAGCAACTCGGACACTGCGGCCTGTGGCAAGAAGCTCGAAAGAGATGAATCAAGGAATGCTCTAGGAATGCTCTCTTCTGCTGCTCCCGGTCTGCGTCTTTTAAGCCCTTCGGTGTCTCGAAGACACGTCACGTTCAGCCAATGGGAGAGCCCGCTCAAGTGACGCCATTTTCGGCCAATCGGTGAGCATGCTTGGGTGTAGTCATTTTCGGCCAATGGTAGGCGCCCGTGCGATGGTGTCACACCCGGCGAAGACAGTCGCTACTTCGTCCCACATTGTCCCAGGGTTTATTTCTCCCTGCGGTCTTGCCTTGCTGACTTGCAATGCACCGTCAAAATAGCCAGGTAGGGGCAACGCCGCCAGGTTTTCACGGCGCATTACAGCCATCTTGCTTCGGGAGTCACGTTACCTGGAACAGTGCCATGCTCTCGCTTCACTTTCGGGAATAGTCAAGCAGTGAATAGCTCCACCTGCGGCACACGAAGTGGGGGCCGCCAACTTGTTTGCACGTGCGCGCCTCAGGAATGTGGTATCCGTGCTTCTGCTCTCCTTAATTAGATATGGTGCGATTCGATGTGGTCTGATGAACTCGAAGCAGGCGCAGGAAACGGTCCCGTATTTAACAGCGCCTGGAGGTGGCGAAGAAAATCGTCGGGTCCGCGCACCATTCGTTCTTCTTATTGACGCCGCGGTGCTCGCACTGCATGTTGGCGGCGTGTCTTCTTTGCATGTGTAGCAAGTAATAGGCGCCTGTAGGCGGAGAAGAAAACCGCCGCGTCCGCGTCCATCCGTTTGTGCTTCGACGCCAGGGTGATCGCTGTGCGTGTTCGCGGTGTCTCTTCTTTGCATTTGTAGAAATTATTAGGCGCTATGTGGTGGAGAAGAGAATCGCTGCACCTGCTCCCTTTCCATATGTGCTTCGGCGCCACGGTGCTCGCTGTGCATGTTCGCAGCGTCTCTTGTTTGCATTTGTAGAAATTATGAGGCGCCTGGAGGTGGAGAAGAGTCGCCGGGTCCCATTAGTTTGTGCTTCAACACCACGGTGCAGTCGGTGCTAGTTGCGTCTCTTCTTTGCATGTGTAGCAATTAATAGGCGCCTGGAGGTGGAGAAGAGAATCGCCGCGTCCGCGTGCATCCGTTTGTGCTTCGCCGCCAGGGTGCTCGCGATGCATGTTCGCGGCGTCTTTTCTTTGCATTAGTAGAAATTATTAGGCGCCTGGAGGTGGAGAGGAGAATCGCCGCGTCTGGGCCCTTTATATTTGTGCTTCGACGCCAGGGTGCTCGCGATGCATGTTCGCGGCGTCTCTTCTTTGCATTAGTAGAAATTATTAGGCGCCTGGAGGTGGAGAGGAGAATCGCCGCGTCCGGGCCCTTTATATTTGTGCTTCGACGCCAGGGTGCTCGCGATGCATGTTCGCGGCGTCTTTGCATTAGTAGAAATTATTAGGCGCCTGGAGGTGGAGAGGAGAATCGCCGCGTCCGGGCCCTTTATATTTGTGCTTCGACGCCAGGGTGCTCGCGATGCATGTTCGCGGCGTCTTTGCATTAGTAGAAATTATTAGGCGCCTGGAGGTGGAGAGGAGAATCGCCGCGTCCGGGCCCTTTATATTTGTGCTTCGACGCCAGGGTGCTCGCGATGCATGTTCGCGGCGTCTTTTCTTTGCATTAGTAGAAATTATTAGGCGCCTGGAGGTGGAGAGGAGAATCGCCGCGTCCGGGCCCTTTATATTTGTGCTTCGACGCCAGGGTGCTCGCGATGCATGTTCGCGGCGTCTTTTCTTTGCATTAGTAGAAATTATTAGGCGCCTGGAGGTGGAGAGGAGAATCGTCGCGTCCGGGCCCTTTATATTTGTGCTTCGACGCCAGGGTGCTCGCGATGCATGTTCGCGGCGTCTTTTCTTTGCATTAGTAGAAATTATTAGGCGCTGGAGGTGGAGAGGAGAATCGCCGCGTCCGGGCCCTTTATATTTGTGCTTCGACGCCAGGGTGCTCGCGATGCATGTTCGCGGCGTCTTTGCATTAGTAGAAATTATTAGGCGCCTGGAGGTGGAGAGGAGAATCGCCGCGTCCGGGCCCTTTATATTTGTGCTTCGACGCCAGGGTGCTCGCGATGCATGTTCGCGGCGTCTTTTCTTTGCATTAGTAGAAATTATTAGGCGCCTGGAGGTGGAGAGGAGAATCGCCGCGTCCGGGCCCTTTATATTTGTGCTTCGACGCCAGGGTGCTCGCGATGCATGTTCGCGGCGTCTTTTCTTTGCATTAGTAGAAACTATTAGGCGCCTGGAGGTGGAGAGGAGAATCGCCGCGTCTGGGCCCTTTATATTTGTGCTTCGACGCCAGGGTGCTCGCGATGCATGTTCGCGGCGTCTTTGCATTAGTAGAAATTATTAGGCGCCTGGAGGTGGAGAGGAGAATCGCCGCGTCCGGGCCCTTTATATTTGTGCTTCGACGCCAGGGTGCTCGCGATGCATGTTCGCGGCGTCTTTTCTTTGCATTAGTAGAAACTATTAGGCGCCTGGAGGTGGAGAGGAGAATCGCCGCGTCCGGGCCCTTTATATTTGTGCTTCGACGCCAGGGTGCTCGCGATGCATGTTCGCGGGGTCTTTTCTTTGCATTAGTAGAAATTATTAGGCGCCTGGAGGTGGAGAGGAGAATCGCCGCGTCCGGGCCCTTTATATTTGTGCTTCGACGCCAGGGTGCTCGCGATGCATGTTCGCGGCGTCTTTGCATTAGTAGAAATTATTAGGCGCCTGGAGGTGGAGAGGAGAATCGCCGCGTCCGGGCCCTTTATATTTGTGCTTCGACGCCAGGGTGCTCGCGATGCATGTTCGCGGCGTCTTTTCTTTGCATTAGTAGAAATTATTAGGCGCTTGGAGGTGGAGAGGAGAATCGCCGCGTCTGGGCCCTTTATATTTGTGCTTCGACGCCAGGGTGCTCGCGATGCATGTTCGCGGCGTCTTTGCATTAGTAGAAACTATTAGGCGCCTGGAGGTGGAGAGGAGAATCGCCGCGTCCGGGCCTTTTATATTTGTGCTTCGACGGCAGGGTGCTCGCGATGCATGTTCGCGGCGTCTCTTCTTTGCATTAGTAGAAATTATTAGGCGCCTGGAGGTGGAGAGGAGAATCGCCGCGTCTGGGCCCTTTACATTTGTGCTTCGACGCCAGGGTGCTCGCGATGCATGTTCGCGGCGTCTTTGCATTAGTAGAAACTATTAGGCGCCTGGAGGTGGAGAGGAGAATCGCCGCGTCCGGGCCCTTTATATTTGTGCTTCGACGCCAGGGTGCTCGCGATGCATGTTCGCGGCGTCTTTTCTTTGCATTAGTAGAAACTATTAGGCGCCTGGAGGTGGAGAGGAGAATCGCCGCGTCTGGGCCCTTTACATTTGTGCTTCGACGCCAGGGTGCTCGCGATGCATGTTCGCGGCGTCTTTTCTTTGCATTAGTAGAAACTATTAGGCGCCTGGAGGTGGAGAGGAGAATCGCCGCGTCTGGGCCCTTTACATTTGTGCTTCGACGCCAGGGTGCTCGCGATGCATGTTCGCGGCGTCTTTTCTTTGCATTAGTAGAAACTATTAGGCGCCTGGAGGTGGAGAGGAGAATCGCCGCGTCCGGGCCCTTTATATTTGTGCTTCGACGCCAGGGTGCTCGCGATGCATGTTCGCGGCGTCTTTTCTTTGCATTAGTAGAAATTATTAGGCGCCTGGAGGTGGAGAGGAGAATCGCCGCGTCCGGGCCCTTTATATTGTCACGTGGTAGTGACGGTAAAGAGAGAACACAGTAGCAGTACTGTGAAAGACAAAGCTAGCTTTTATTGGGCAAACCTGTGCCCACAAAACAGGCTACACTTAAAGCACAACCATAGCGGCGAACACAGACGGCGATCGTCGAAAATCTGATCAGCGGGTCAAGCGCGTCGGCTTTTATACAGCAGTCATCGAATGTTCCAGACTAATCGTTGGGACCCGCATGCCTTCTACAAAGTTCTACACCATTCGCGTCAAGCGACGAAATCAGATAACACAAGGTTCGGCGACAACAGACAGCGGATAGAAGCATCGATAACTTTCCAGAAAGTTCGGATACATGCAAGCACGTCCAGCGCTGTGCGATAACAGTTGTTAAGCGGCGAAACGTGGTCGCCCGATAAAGATAAGTACACGTGTCAATACCCCCCTCTTAAAAAGCATCGACCCGATGCTACATACAAGCGAAATAAAAACACCCGTAGCAAAGAAAACAACAACAACAAAAAATAAGGAATTTCGTCAGCGTCCGTAAAAGGGTTTAAGGCGCACCACGTGGACCACTTCAGATCGTGCGCGGCGCCGCTGTGAATGCGAAATGCCGTCTGGCACGACCTCATAGTCCAGAGCGCCAATACGTCGGATGACCTTGTAGGATCCGAAATAGCGTCGGAGTAGTTTCTCACTGAGTCCTCGTCGGCGTATCGGTGTCCAAACCCAAACACGGTCACCGGGCTGGTACTGAACAAAGCGTCGTCGGAGGTTGTAGTGTCGGCTGTCGGTCCTCTGTTGGTTCTTGATCCGTAGGCGGGCGAGCTGTCGGGCTTCTTCGGCGCGCTGGAGATAGCTAGCGACGTCAACATTCTCTTCGTCAGTGACGTGGGGCAGCATGGCGTCGAGCGTCGTCGTCGGGTTCCTGCCGTAAACCAGCTTAAACGGCGTGATCTGTGTTGTTTCTTGCACCGCCGTGTTGTAAGCGAATGTTACGTACGGCAGGACGGCATCCCACGTCTTGTGTTCGACGTCGACGTACATCGCTAGCATGTCGGCGAGGGTCTTATTCAGCCGCTCCGTAAGACCATTCGTCTGCGGGTGGTAGGCCGTGGTCCTCCTGTGCCTTGTCTGACTGTATTTCAGAATGGCTTGGGTGAGCTCCGCTGTAAAGGCCGTTCCTCTGTCGGTGATGAGGACTTCTGGGGCGCCATGTCGAAGCAGGATGTTTTCGACAAAGAATTTCGCCACTTCGGCTGCGCTACCTTTCGGCAGTGCTTTAGTTTCAGCGAAGCGGGTGAGGTAGTCTGTCGCCACGACGATCCACTTATTTCCGGTTGTTGACGTCGGAAAGGGTCCCAGGTCGTTAACGTGGCTTCTCTGTTCTCGAACCACGTCCTGGCAGCGTCTTCCAATGCGAAGAAGACATGTCGCAGTTTGTCGTCGCTGTTCCAGCTGTTAAATGCAGCGACCCTCTCGTACGTCTCGAGCCAGGTTTCCGGATCCTCGAATGTTGAACCGCGGAACGTGGGGGGCTCCCTGGGCTGCTGCAGCACGATGGGGGATGCTGGGGCTGCCATTGGGGAGGACTTGGTGGCAATCTTCCTGCTCGTCTCAGGTAGGAGTCCGTGCTCTGGGGGCAGTCCTTGCAGCCGGCGGCTAGCTCGCTGGTCTTGGTTGGCTGGTGGCTTTTCTTGGTCGACGTTGGTTTTGTCCTCGGGCTTCGGACTTGGATCGCGGCTTTGCGGGGGCGTTCGGTACATGAACGCACAAGCACCTCCACCAGATGTCACGTGGTAGTGACGGTAAAGAGAGAACACAGTAGCAGTACTGTGAAAGACAAAGCTAGCTTTTATTGGGCAAACCTGTGCCCACAAAACAGGCTACACTTAAAGCACAACCATAGCGGCGAACACAGACGGCGATCGTCGAAAATCTGATCAGCGGGTCAAGCGCGTCGGCTTTTATACAGCAGTCATCGAATGTTCCAGACTAATCGTTGGGACCCGCATGCCTTCTACAAAGTTCTACACCATTCGCGTCAAGCGACGAAATCAGATAACACAAGGTTCGGCGACAACAGACAGCGGATAGAAGCATCGATAACTTTCCAGAAAGTTCGGATACATGCAAGCACGTCCCGCGCTGTGCGATAACAGTTGTTAAGCGGCGAAACGTGGTCGCCCGATAAAGATAAGTACACGTGTCAATATTTGTGCTTCGACGCCAGGGTGCTCGCGATGCATGTTCGCGGCGTCTTTTCTTTGCATTAGTAGAAATTATTAGGCGCCTGGAGGTGGAGAGGAGAATCGCCGCGTCTGGGCCCTTTACATTTGTGCTTCGACGCCAGGGTGCTCGCGATGCATGTTCGCGGCGTCTTTTCTTTGCATTAGTAGAAACTATTAGGCGCCTGGAGGTGGAGAGGAGAATCGCCGCGTCCGTGCCCTTTATATTTGTGCTTCGACGCCAGGGTGCTCGCGATGCATGTTCACGGCGTCTTTTCTTTGCATTAGTAGAAATTATTAGGCGCCTGGAGGTGGAGAGGAGAATCGCCGCGTCCGGGCCCTTTATATTTGTGCTTCGACGCCAGGGTGCTCGCGATGCATGTTCGCGGCGTCTTTTCTTTGCATTAGTAGAAACTATTAGGCGCCTGGAGGTGGAGAGGAGAATCGCCGCGTCCGGGCCCTTTACATTTGTGCTTCGACGCCAGGGTGCTCGCGATGCATGTTCGCGGCGTCTCTTCTTTGCATTAGTAGAAATTATTAGGCGCCTGGAGGTGGAGAGGAGAATCGCCGCGTCCGGGCCCTTTATATTTGTGCTTCGACGCCAGGGTGCTCGCGATGCATGTTCGCGGCGTCTTTGCATTAGTAGAAATTATTAGGCGCCTGGAGGTGGAGAGGAGAATCGCCGCGTCCGGGCCCTTTATATTTGTGCTTCGACGCCAGGGTGCTCGCGATGCATGTTCGCGGCGTCTTTTCTTTGCATTAGTAGAAATTATTAGGCGCTTGGAGGTGGAGAGGAGAATCGCCGCGTCTGGGCCCTTTATATTTGTGCTTCGACGCCAGGGTGCTCGCGATGCATGTTCGCGGCGTCTTTGCATTAGTAGAAACTATTAGGCGCCTGGAGGTGGAGAGGAGAATCGCCGCGTCCGGGCCTTTTATATTTGTGCTTCGACGGCAGGGTGCTCGCGATGCATGTTCGCGGCGTCTCTTCTTTGCATTAGTAGAAATTATTAGGCGCCTGGAGGTTGAGAGGAGAATCGCCGCGTCTGGGCCCTTTACATTTGTGCTTCGACGCCAGGGTGCTCGCGATGCATGTTCGCGGCGTCTTTGCATTAGTAGAAACTATTAGGCGCCTGGAGGTGGAGAGGAGAATCGCCGCGTCCGGGCCCTTTATATTTGTGCTTCGACGCCAGGGTGCTCGCGATGCATGTTCGCGGCGTCTTTTCTTTGCATTAGTAGAAACTATTAGGCGCCTGGAGGTGGAGAGGAGAATCGCCGCGTCTGGGCCCTTTACATTTGTGCTTCGACGCCAGGGTGCTCGCGATGCATGTTCGCGGCGTCTTTTCTTTGCATTAGTAGAAACTATTAGGCGCCTGGAGGTGGAGAGGAGAATCGCCGCGTCTGGGCCCTTTACATTTGTGCTTCGACGCCAGGGTGCTCGCGATGCATGTTCGCGGCGTCTTTTCTTTGCATTAGTAGAAACTATTAGGCGCCTGGAGGTGGAGAGGAGAATCGCCGCGTCCGGGCCCTTTATATTTGTGCTTCGACGCCAGGGTGCTCGCGATGCATGTTCGCGGCGTCTTTTCTTTGCATTAGTAGAAATTATTAGGCGCCTGGAGGTGGAGAGGAGAATCGCCGCGTCCGGGCCCTTTATATTTGTGCTTCGACGCCAGGGTGCTCGCGATGCATGTTCGCGGCGTCTTTTCTTTGCATTAGTAGAAATTATTAGGCGCCTGGAGGTGGAGAGGAGAATCGCCGCGTCTGGGCCCTTTACATTTGTGCTTCGACGCCAGGGTGCTCGCGATGCATGTTCGCGGCGTCTTTTCTTTGCATTAGTAGAAACTATTAGGCGCCTGGAGGTGGAGAGGAGAATCGCCGCGTCCGGGCCCTTTATATTTGTGCTTCGACGCCAGGGTGCTCGCGATGCATGTTCACGGCGTCTTTTCTTTGCATTAGTAGAAATTATTAGGCGCCTGGAGGTGGAGAGGAGAATCGCCGCGTCCGGGCCCTTTATATTTGTGCTTCGACGCCAGGGTGCTCGCGATGCATGTTCGCGGCGTCTTTTCTTTGCATTAGTAGAAACTATTAGGCGCCTGGAGGTGGAGAGGAGAATCGCCGCGTCCGGGCCCTTTACATTTGTGCTTCGACGCCAGGGTGCTCGCGATGCATGTTCGCGGCGTCTCTTCTTTGCATTAGTAGAAATTATTAGGCGCCTGGAGGTGGAGAGGAGAATCGCCACGTCTGGGCCCTTTACATTTGTGCTTCGACGCCAGGGTGCTCGCGATGCATGTTCGCGGCCTCTTTGCATTATTAGAAATTATTAGGCGCCTGGAGGTGGAGAGGAGAATCGCCGCGTCCGGGCCCTTTATATTTGTGCTTCGACGCCAGGGTGCTCGCGAAGCATGTTCGCGGCGTCTTTTCTTTGCATTAGTAGAAATTATTAGGCGCCTGGAGGTGGAGAGGAGAATCGCCGCGTCTGGGCCCTTTACATTTGTGCTTCGACGCCAGGGTGCTCGCGATGCATGTTCGCGGCGTCTTTTCTTTGCATTAGTAGAAACTATTAGGCGCCTGGAGGTGGAGAGGAGAATCGCCGCGTCCGGGCCCTTTATATTTGTGCTTCGACGCCAGGGTGCTCGCGATGCATGTTCACGGCGTCTTTTCTTTGCATTAGTAGAAATTATTAGGCGCCTGGAGGTGGAGAGGAGAATCGCCGCGTCCGGGCCCTTTATATTTGTGCTTCGACGCCAGGGTGCTCGCGATGCATGTTCGCGGCGTCTTTTCTTTGCATTAGTAGAAACTATTAGGCGCCTGGAGGTGGAGAGGAGAATCGCCGCGTCCGGGCCCTTTACATTTGTGCTTCGACGCCAGGGTGCTCGCGATGCATGTTCGCGGCGTCTCTTCTTTGCATTAGTAGAAATTATTAGGCGCCTGGAGGTGGAGAGGAGAATCGCCACGTCTGGGCCCTTTACATTTGTGCTTCGACGCCAGGGTGCTCGCGATGCATGTTCGCGGCGTCTTTGCATTAGTAGAAATTATTAGGCGCCTGGAGGTGGAGAGGAGAATCGCCGCGTCCGGGCCCTTTATATTTGTGCTTCGACGCCAGGGTGCTCGCGAAGCATGTTCGCGGCGTCTTTTCTTTGCATTAGTAGAAATTATTAGGCGCCTGGAGGTGGAGAGGAGAATCGCCGCGTCCGGGACCTTTATATTTGTGCTTCGACGCCAGGGTGCTCGCGATGCATGTTCGCGGCGTCTTTTCTTTGCATTAGTAGAAATTATTAGGCGCCTGGAGGTGGAGAGGAGAATCGCCGCGTCCGGGCCCTTTATATTTGTGCTTCGACGCCAGGGTGCTCGCGATGCATGTTCGCGGCGTCTTTTCTTTGCATTAGTAGAAATTATTAGGCGCCTGGAGGTGGAGAGGAGAATCGCCGGGTCTGGGCCCTTTACATTTGTGCTTCGACGCCAGGGTGCTCGCGATGCATGTTCGCGGCGTCTTTTCTTTGCATTAGTAGAAACTATTAGGCGCCTGGAGGTGGAGAGAATCGCCGCGTCTGGGCCCTTTACATTTGTGCTTCGACGCCAGGGTGCTCGCGATGCATGTTCGCGGCGTCTTTTCTTTGCATTAGTAGAAACTATTAGGCGCCTGGAGGTGGAGAGGAGAATCGCCGCGTCCGGGCCCTTTATATTTGTGCTTCGACGCCAGGGTGCTCGCGATGCATGTTCGCGGCGTCTTTTCTTTGCATTAGTAGAAATTATTAGGCGCCTGGAGGTGGAGAGGAGAATCGCCGTGTCCGGGCCCTTTATATTTGTGCTTCGACGCCAGGGTGCTCGCGATGCATGTTCGCGGCGTCTCTTCTTTGCATTAGTAGAAATTATTAGGCGCCTGGAGGTGGAGAGGAGAATCGCCGCGTCTGGGCCCTTTACATTTGTGCTTCGACGCCAGGGTGCTCGCGATGCATGTTCGCGGCGTCTTTTCTTTGCATTAGTAGAAACTATTAGGCGCCTGGAGGTGGAGAGGAGAATCGCCGCGTCCGGGCCCTTTATATTTGTGCTTCGACGCCAGGGTGCTCGCGATGCATGTTCGCGGCGTCTTTTCTTTGCATTAGTAGAAATTATTAGGCGCCTGGAGGTGGAGAGGAGAATCGCCGCGTCCGGGCCCTTTATATTTGTGCTTCGACGCCAGGGTGCTCGCGATGCATGTTCGCGGCGTCTCCTCTTTGCATTAGTAGAAATTATTAGGCGCCTGGAGGTGGAGAGGAGAATCGCCGCGTCTGGGCCCTTTACATTTGTGCTTCGACGCCAGGGTGCTCGCGATGCATGTTCGCGGCGTCTTTGCATTAGTAGAAATTATTAGGCGCCTGGAGGTGGAGAGGAGAATCGCCGCGTCTGGGCCCTTTACATTTGTGCTTCGACGCCAGGGTGCTCGCGATGCATGTTCGCGGCGTCTTTTCTTTGCATTAGTAGAAATTATTAGGCGCCTGGAGGTGGAGAGGAGAATCGCCGCGTCTGGGCCCTTTATATTTGTGCTTCGACGCCAGGGTGCTCGCGATGCATGTTCGCGGCGTCTTTTCTTTGCATTAGTAGAAACTATTAGGCGCCTGGAGGTGGAGAGGAGAGTCGCCGCGTCCGGGCCCTTTATATTTGTGCTTCGACGCCAGGGTGCTCGCGACGCATGTTCGCGGCGTCTCTTCTTTGCATTAGTAGAAATTATTAGGCGCCTGGAGGTGGAGAGGAGAATCGACGCGTCCGGGCCCTTTATATTTGTGCTTCGACGCCAGGGTGCTCGCGATGCATGTTCGCGGCGTCTTTGCATTAGTAGAAATTATTAGGCGCCTGGAGGTGAAGAGGAGAATCGCCGCGTCCGGGCCCTTTATATTTGTGCTTCGACGCCAGGGTGCTCGCGATGCATGTTCGCGGCGTCTCTTCTTTGCATTAGTAGAAATTATTAGGCGCCTGGAGGTTGGGAGGAGAATCGCCGCGTCTGGGCCCTTTACATTTGTGCTTCGACGCCAGGGTGCTCGCGATGCATGTTCGCGGCGTCTTTTCTTTGCATTAGTAGAAACTATTAGGCGCCTGGAGGTGGAGAGGAGAATCGCGGCGTCCGGGCCCTTTATATTTGTGCTTCGACGCCAGGGTGCTCGCGATGCATGTTCGCGGCGTCTTTTCTTTGCATTAGTAGAATCTATTAGGCGCCTGGAGGTGGAGAGGAGAATCGCCGCGTCCGGGCCCTTTATATTTGTGCTTCGACGCCAGGGTGCTCGCGATGCATGTTCGCGGCGTCTCTTCTTTGCATTAGTAGAAATTATTAGGCGCCTGGAGGTGGAGAGGAGAATCGCCGCGTCTGGGCCCTTTATATTTGTGCTTCGACGCCAGGGTGCTCGCGATGCATGTTCGCGGCGTCTTTTCTTTGCACTAGTAGAAACTATTAAGCGCCTGGACGTGGAGAGGAGAATCGCCGCGTCTGGGGCCTTTACATTTGTGCTTCGACGCCAGGGTGCTCGCGATGCATGTTCGCGGCGTCTTTTCTTTGCATTAGTAGAAATTATTAGGCGCCTGGAGGTGGAGAGGAGAATCGCCGCGTCTGGGCCCTTTATATTTGTGCTTCGACGCCAGGGTGCTCGCGATGCATGTTCGCGGCGTCTTTTCTTTGCATTAGTAGAAACTATTAGGCGCCTGGAGGTGGAGAGGAGAATCGCCGCGTCCGGGCCCTTTATATTTGTGCTTCGACGCCAGGGTGCTCGCGATGCATGTTCGCGGCGTCTCTTCTTTGCATTAGTAGAAATTATTAGGCGCCTGGAGGTTGGGAGGTGTATCGCCGCGTCTGGGCCCTTTACATTTGTGCTTCGACGCCAGGGTGCTCGCTATGCATGTTCGCGGCGTCTTTGCATTAGTAGAAATTATTAGCCGCCTGGAGGTGAAGAGGAGAATCGCCGCGTCCGGGCCCTTTATATTTGTGCTTCGACGCCAGGGTGCTCGCGATGCATGTTCGCGGCGTCTCTTCTTTGCATTAGTAGAAATTATTAGGCGCCTGGAGGTTCGGAGGAGAATCGCCGCGTCTGGGCCCTTTATATTTGTGCTTCGACGCCAGGGTGCTCGCGATGCATGTTCGCGGCGTCTTTTCTTTGCATTAGTAGAAGCTATTAGGCGCCTGGAGGTGGAGAGGAGAATCGCCGCGTCCGGGCCCTTTATATTTGTGCTTCGACGCCAGGGTGCTCGCGATGCATGTTCGCGGCGTCTTTTCTTTGCATTAGTAGAAACTATTAGGCGCCTGGAGGTGGAGAGGAGAATCGCCGCGTCCGGGCCCTTTATATTTGTGCTTCGAAGCCAGGGTGCTCGCGATGCATGTTCGCGGCGTCTCTTCTTTGCATTAGTAGAAATTATTAGGCGCCTGGAGGTGGAGAGGAGAATCGCCGCGTCTGGGCCCTTTATATTTGTGTTTCGACGCCAGGGTGCTCGCGATGCATGTTCGCGGCGTCTTTTCTTTGCATTAGTAGAAACTATTAGGCGCCTGGAGGTGGAGAGGAGAATCGCCGCGTCTGGGCCCTTTATATTTGTGCTTCGACGCCAGGGTGCTCGCGATGCATGTTCGCGGCGTCTTTTCTTTGCATTAGTAGAAACTATTAGGCGCCTGGAGGTGGAGAGGAGAATCGCCGCGTCCGGGCCCTTTATATTTGTGCTTCGACGCCAGGGTGCTCGCGATGCATGTTCGCGGCGTCTTTTCTTTGCATTAGTAGAAACTATTAGGCGCCTGGAGGTGGAGAGGAGAATCGCCGCGTCCGGGCCCTTTATATTTGTGCTTCGACGCCAGGGTGCTCGCGATGCATGTTCGCGGCGTCTCTTCTTTGCATTAGTAGAAATTATTAGGCGCCTGGAGGTTGGGAGGAGAATCGCCGCGTCTGGGCCCTTTACATTTGTGCTTCGACGCCAGGGTGCTCGCGATGCATGTTCGCGGCGTCTTTTCTTTGCATTAGTAGAAATTATTAGGCGCCTGGAGGTGGAGAGGAGAATCGCCGCGTCCGGGCCCTTTATATTTGTGCTTCGACGCCAGGGTGCTCGCGATGCATGTTCGCGGCGTCTTTTCTTTGCATTAGTAGAAACTATTAGGCGCCTGGAGGTGGAGAGGAGAATCGCCGCGTCCGGGCCCTTTATATTTGTGCTTCGACGCCAGGGTGCTCGCGATGCATGTTCGCGGCGTCTTTTCTTTGCATTAGTAGAAATTATTAGGCGCCTGGAGGTTGGGAGGAGAATCGCCGCGTCTGGGCCCTTTATATTTGTGCTTCGACGCCAGGGTGCTCGCGATGCATGTTCGCGGCGTCTTTACTTTGCATTAGTAGAAACTATTAGGCGCCTGGAGGTGGAGAGGAGAATCGCCGCGTCCGGGCCCTTTATATTTGTGCTTCGACGCCAGGGTGCTCGCGATGCATGTTCGCGGCATCTTTTCTTTGCATTAGTAGAAACTATTAGGCGCCTGGAGGTGGAGAGGAGAATCGCCGCGTCTGGGCCCTTTACATTTGTGCTTCGACGCCAGGGTGCTCGCGATGCATGTTCGCGGCGTCTTTTCTTTGCATTAGTAGAAACTATTAGGCGCCTGGAGGTGGAGAGGAGAATCGCCGCGTCCGGGCCCTTTATATTTGTGCTTCGACGCCAGGGTGCTCGCGATGCATGTTCGCGGCGTCTCTTCTTTGCATTAGTAGAAATTATTAGACGCCTGGAGGTTGGGAGGAGAATCGCCGCGTCTGGGCCCTTTACATTTGTGCTTCGACGCCAGGGTGCTCGCGATGCATGTTCGCGGCGTCTTTTCTTTGCATTAGTAGAAATTATTAGGCGCCTGGTTGTGGAGAGGAGAATCGCCGCGTCCGGGCCCTTTATATTTGTGCTTCGACGCCAGCGTGCTCGCGAAGCATGTACGCGGCGTCTTTTCTTTGCATTAGTAGAAACTATTAGGCGCCTGGAGGTGGAGAGGAGAATCGCCGCGTCCGGGCCCTTTATATTTGTGCTTCGACGCCAGGGTGCTCGCGATGCATGTTCGCGGCGTCTCTTTTTTGCATTAGTAGAAATTATTAGGCGCCTGGAGGTTGGGAGGAGAATCGCCGCGTCTGGGCCCTTTACATTTGTGCTTCTACGCCAGGGTGCTCGCGATGCATGTTCGCGGCGTCTTTTCTTTGCATTAGTAGAAATTATTAGGCGCCTGGAGGTGGAGAGGAGAATCGCCGCGTCCGGGCCCTTTATATTTGTGCTTCGACGCCAGGGTGCTCGCGATGCATGTTCGCGGCGTCTCTTCTTTGCATTAGTAGAAATTATTAGGCGCCTGGAGGTGGAGAGGAGAATCGCCGCGTCTGGGCCCTTTATATTTGTGCTTCGACGCCAGGGTGCTCGCGATGCATGTTCGCGGCGTCTTTTCTTTGCATTAGTAGAAACTATTAGGCGCCTGGAGGTGGAGAGGAGAATCGCCGCGTCTGGGCCCTTTACATTTGTGCTTCGACGCCAGGGTGCTCGCGATGCATGTTCGCGGCGTCTTTTCTTTGCATTAGTAGAAATTATTAGGCGCATGGAGGTGGAGAGGAGAATCGCCGCGTCTGGGCCCTTTATATTTGTGCTTCGACGCCAGGGTGCTCGCGATGCATGTTCGCGGCGTCTTTTCTTTGCATTAGTAGAAACTATTAGGCGCCTGGAGGTGGAGAGGAGAATCGCCGCGTCCGGGCCCTTTATATTTGTGCTTCGACGCCAGGGTGCTCGCGATGCATGTTCGCGGCGTCTCTTCTTTGCATTAGTAGAAATTATTAGGCGCCTGGAGGTTGGGAGGAGAATCGCCGCGTCTGGGCCCTTTACATTTGTGCTTCGACGCCAGGGTGCTCGCGATGCATGTTCGCGGCGTCTTTTCTTTGCATTAGTAGAAACTATTAGGCGCCTGGAGGTGGAGAGGAGAATCGCCGCGTCTGGGCCCTTTACATTTGTGCTTCGACGCCAGGGTGCTCGCGATGCATGTTCGCGGCGTCTTTTCTTTGCATTAGTAGAAACTATTAGGCGCCTGGAGGTGGAGAGGAGAATCGCCGCGTCCGGGCCCTTTATATTTGTGCTTCGAAGCCAGGGTGCTCGCGATGCATGTTCGCGGCGTCTCTTCTTTGCATTAGTAGAAATTATTAGGCGCCTGGAGGTGGAGAGGAGAATCGCCGCGTCTGGGCCCTTTATATTTGTGTTTCGACGCCAGGGTGCTCGCGATGCATGTTCGCGGCGTCTTTTCTTTGCATTAGTAGAAACTATTAGGCGCCTGGAGGTGGAGAGGAGAATCGCCGCGTCTGGGCCCTTTATATTTGTGCTTCGACGCCAGGGTGCTCGCGATGCATGTTCGCGGCGTCTTTTCTTTGCATTAGTAGAAACTATTAGGCGCCTGGAGGTGGAGAGGAGAATCGCCGCGTCCGGGCCCTTTATATTTGTGCTTCGACGCCAGGGTGCTCGCGATGCATGTTCGCGGCGTCTTTTCTTTGCATTAGTAGAAACTATTAGGCGCCTGGAGGTGGAGAGGAGAATCGCCGCGTCCGGGCCCTTTATATTTGTGCTTCGACGCCAGGGTGCTCGCGATGCATGTTCGCGGCGTCTCTTCTTTGCATTAGTAGAAATTATTAGGCGCCTGGAGGTTGGGAGGAGAATCGCCGCGTCTGGGCCCTTTACATTTGTGCTTCGACGCCAGGGTGCTCGCGATGCATGTTCGCGGCGTCTTTTCTTTGCATTAGTAGAAATTATTAGGCGCCTGGAGGTGGAGAGGAGAATCGCCGCGTCCGGGCCCTTTATATTTGTGCTTCGACGCCAGGGTGCTCGCGATGCATGTTCGCGGCGTCTTTTCTTTGCATTAGTAGAAACTATTAGGCGCCTGGAGGTGGAGAGGAGAATCGCCGCGTCCGGGCCCTTTATATTTGTGCTTCGACGCCAGGGTGCTCGCGATGCATGTTCGCGGCGTCTTTTCTTTGCATTAGTAGAAATTATTAGGCGCCTGGAGGTTGGGAGGAGAATCGCCGCGTCTGGGCCCTTTATATTTGTGCTTCGACGCCAGGGTGCTCGCGATGCATGTTCGCGGCGTCTTTACTTTGCATTAGTAGAAACTATTAGGCGCCTGGAGGTGGAGAGGAGAATCGCCGCGTCCGGGCCCTTTATATTTGTGCTTCGACGCCAGGGTGCTCGCGATGCATGTTCGCGGCATCTTTTCTTTGCATTAGTAGAAACTATTAGGCGCCTGGAGGTGGAGAGGAGAATCGCCGCGTCTGGGCCCTTTACATTTGTGCTTCGACGCCAGGGTGCTCGCGATGCATGTTCGCGGCGTCTTTTCTTTGCATTAGTAGAAACTATTAGGCGCCTGGAGGTGGAGAGGAGAATCGCCGCGTCCGGGCCCTTTATATTTGTGCTTCGACGCCAGGGTGCTCGCGATGCATGTTCGCGGCGTCTCTTCTTTGCATTAGTAGAAATTATTAGGCGCCTGGAGGTTGGGAGGAGAATCGCCGCGTCTGGGCCCTTTACATTTGTGCTTCGACGCCAGGGTGCTCGCGATGCATGTTCGCGGCGTCTTTTCTTTGCATTAGTAGAAATTATTAGGCGCCTGGTTGTGGAGAGGAGAATCGCCGCGTCCGGGCCCTTTATATTTGTGCTTCGACGCCAGCGTGCTCGCGAAGCATGTACGCGGCGTCTTTTCTTTGCATTAGTAGAAACTATTAGGCGCCTGGAGGTGGAGAGGAGAATCGCCGCGTCCGGGCGCTTTATATTTGTGCTTCGACGCCAGGGTGCTCGCGATGCATGTTCGCGGCGTCTCTTTTTTGCATTAGTAGAAATTATTAGGCGCCTGGAGGTTGGGAGGAGAATCGCCGCGTCTGGGCCCTTTACATTTGTGCTTCTACGCCAGGGTGCTCGCGATGCATGTTCGCGGCGTCTTTTCTTTGCATTAGTAGAAATTATTAGGCGCCTGGAGGTGGAGAGGAGAATCGCCGCGTCCGGGCCCTTTATATTTGTGCTTCGACGCCAGGGTGCTCGCGATGCATGTTCGCGGCGTCTCTTCTTTGCATTAGTAGAAATTATTAGGCGCCTGGAGGTGGAGAGGAGAATCGCCGCGTCTGGGCCCTTTATATTTGTGCTTCGACGCCAGGGTGCTCGCGATGCATGTTCGCGGCGTCTTTTCTTTGCATTAGTAGAAACTATTAGGCGCCTGGAGGTGGAGAGGAGAATCGCCGCGTCTGGGCCCTTTACATTTGTGCTTCGACGCCAGGGTGCTCGCGATGCATGTTCGCGGCGTCTTTTCTTTGCATTAGTAGAAATTATTAGGCGCATGGAGGTGGAGAGGAGAATCGCCGCGTCTGGGCCCTTTATATTTGTGCTTCGACGCCAGGGTGCTCGCGATGCATGTTCGCGGCGTCTTTTCTTTGCATTAGTAGAAACTATTAGGCGCCTGGAGGTGGAGAGGAGAATCGCCGCGTCCGGGCCCTTTATATTTGTGCTTCGACGCCAGGGTGCTCGCGATGCATGTTCGCGGCGTCTCTTCTTTGCATTAGTAGAAATTATTAGGCGCCTGGAGGTTGGGAGGAGAATCGCCGCGTCTGGGCCCTTTACATTTGTGCTTCGACGCCAGGGTGCTCGCGATGCATGTTCGCGGCGTCTTTTCTTTGCATTAGTAGAAACTATTAGGCGCCTGGAGGTGGAGAGGAGAATCGCCGCGTCTGGGCCCTTTACATTTGTGCTTCGACGCCAGGGTGCTCGCGATGCATGTTCGCGGCGTCTTTTCTTTGCATTAGTAGAAATTATTAGGCGCATGGAGGTGGAGAGGAGAATCGCCGCGTCTGGGCCCTTTATATTTGTGCTTCGACGCCAGGGTGCTCGCGATGCATGTTCGCGGCGTCTTTTCTTTGCATTAGTAGAAACTATTAGGCGCCTGGAGGTGGAGAGGAGAATCGCCGCGTCCGGGCCCTTTATATTTGTGCTTCGACGCCAGGGTGCTCGCGATGCATGTTCGCGGCGTCTCTTCTTTGCATTAGTAGAAATTATTAGGCGCCTGGAGGTTGGGAGGAGAATCGCCGCGTCTGGGCCCTTTACATTTGTGCTTCGACGCCAGGGTGCTCGCGATGCATGTTCGCGGCGTCTTTGCATTAGTAGAAATTATTAGCCGCCTGGAGGTGAAGAGGAGAATCGCCGCGTCCGGGCCCTTTATATTTGTGCTTCGACGCCAGGGTGCTCGCGATGCATGTTCGCGGCGTCTCTTCTTTGCATTAGTAGAAATTATTAGGCGCCTGGAGGTTCGGAGGAGAATCGCCGCGTCTGGGCCCTTTATATTTGTGCTTCGACGCCAGGGTGCTCGCGATGCATGTTCGCGGCGTCTTTTCTTTGCATTAGTAGAAACTATTAGGCGCCTGGAGGTGGAGAGGAGAATCGCCGCGTCCGGGCCCTTTATATTTGTGCTTCGACGCCAGGGTGCTCGCGATGCATGTTCGCGGCGTCTTTTCTTTGCATTAGTAGAAACTATTAGGCGCCTGGAGGTGGAGAGGAGAATCGCCGCGTCCGGGCCCTTTATATTTGTGCTTCGAAGCCAGGGTGCTCGCGATGCATGTTCGCGGCGTCTCTTCTTTGCATTAGTAGAAATTATTAGGCGCCTGGAGGTGGAGAGGAGAATCGCCGCGTCCGGGCCCTTTATATTTGTGCTTCGACGCCAGGGTGCTCGCGATGCATGTTCGCGGCGTCTTTTCTTTGCATTAGTAGAAACTATTAGGCGCCTGGAGGTGGAGAGGAGAATCGCCGCGTCCGGGCCCTTTATATTTGTGCTTCGACGCCAGGGTGCTCGCGATGCATGTTCGCGGCGTCTTTCCTTTGCATTAGTAGAAACTATTAGGCGCCTGGAGGTGGAGAGGAGAATCGCCGCGTCCGGGCCCTTTATATTTGTGCTTCGACGCCAGGGTGCTCGCGATGCATGTTCGCGGCGTCTTTTCTTTGCATTAGTAGAAACTATTAGGCGCCTGGAGGTGGAGAGGAGAATCGCCGCGTCCGGGCCCTTTATATTTGTGCTTCGACGCCAGGGTGCTCGCGATGCATGTTCGCGGCGTCTTTTCTTTGCATTAGTAGAAACTATTAGGCGCCTGGAGGTGGAGAGGAGAATCGCCGCGTCCGGGCCCTTTATATTTGTGCTTCGACGCCAGGGTGCTCGCGATGCATGTTCGCGGCGTCTCTTCTTTGCATTAGTAGAAATTATTAGGCGCCTGGAGGTTGGGAGGAGAATCGCCGCGTCTGGGCCCTTTACATTTGTGCTTCGACGCCAGGGTGCTCGCGATGCATGTTCGCGGCGTCTTTTCTTTGCATTAGTAGAAATTATTAGGCGCCTGGAGGTGGAGAGGAGAATCGCCGCGTCCGGGCCCTTTATATTTGTGCTTCGAC
This sequence comes from Dermacentor albipictus, assembly GCF_038994185.2. Classification (NCBI taxonomy): domain Eukaryota; kingdom Metazoa; phylum Arthropoda; class Arachnida; order Ixodida; family Ixodidae; genus Dermacentor; species Dermacentor albipictus. The sequence goes on from NC_091823.1 coordinate 171,440,370, forward strand.
GCCAGGGTGCTCGCGATGCATGTTCGCGGCGTCTTTTCTTTGCATTAGTAGAAACTATTAGGCGCCTGGAGGTGGAGAGGAGAATCGCCGCGTCCGGGCCCTTTATATTTGTGCTTCGACGCCAGGGTGCTCGCGATGCATGTTCGCGGCGTCTTTTCTTTGCATTAGTAGAAATTATTAGGCGCCTGGAGGTTGGGAGGAGAATCGCCGCGTCTGGGCCCTTTATATTTGTGCTTCGACGCCAGGGTGCTCGCGATGCATGTTCGCGGCGTCTTTACTTTGCATTAGTAGAAACTATTAGGCGCCTGGAGGTGGAGAGGAGAATCGCCGCGTCCGGGCCCTTTATATTTGTGCTTCGACGCCAGGGTGCTCGCGATGCATGTTCGCGGCATCTTTTCTTTGCATTAGTAGAAACTATTAGGCGCCTGGAGGTGGAGAGGAGAATCGCCGCGTCTGGGCCCTTTACATTTGTGCTTCGACGCCAGGGTGCTCGCGATGCATGTTCGCGGCGTCTTTTCTTTGCATTAGTAGAAACTATTAGGCGCCTGGAGGTGGAGAGGAGAATCGCCGCGTCCGGGCCCTTTATATTTGTGCTTCGACGCCAGGGTGCTCGCGATGCATGTTCGCGGCGTCTCTTCTTTGCATTAGTAGAAATTATTAGGCGCCTGGAGGTTGGGAGGAGAATTGCCGCGTCTGGGCCCTTTACATTTGTGCTTCGACGCCAGGGTGCTCGCGATGCATGTTCGCGGCGTCTTTTCTTTGCATTAGTAGAAATTATTAGGCGCCTGGTTGTGGAGAGGAGAATCGCCGCGTCCGGGCCCTTTATATTTGTGCTTCGACGCCAGCGTGCTCGCGAAGCATGTACGCGGCGTCTTTTCTTTGCATTAGTAGAAACTATTAGGCGCCTGGAGGTGGAGAGGAGAATCGCCGCGTCCGGGCGCTTTATATTTGTGCTTCGACGCCAGGGTGCTCGCGATGCATGTTCGCGGCGTCTCTTTTTTGCATTAGTAGAAATTATTAGGCGCCTGGAGGTTGGGAGGAGAATCGCCGCGTCTGGGCCCTTTACATTTGTGCTTCTACGCCAGGGTGCTCGCGATGCATGTTCGCGGCGTCTTTTCTTTGCATTAGTAGAAATTATTAGGCGCCTGGAGGTGGAGAGGAGAATCGCCGCGTCCGGGCCCTTTATATTTGTGCTTCGACGCCAGGGTGCTCGCGATGCATGTTCGCGGCGTCTCTTCTTTGCATTAGTAGAAATTATTAGGCGCCTGGAGGTGGAGAGGAGAATCGCCGCGTCTGGGCCCTTTATATTTGTGCTTCGACGCCAGGGTGCTCGCGATGCATGTTCGCGGCGTCTTTTCTTTGCATTAGTAGAAACTATTAGGCGCCTGGAGGTGGAGAGGAGAATCGCCGCGTCTGGGCCCTTTACATTTGTGCTTCGACGCCAGGGTGCTCGCGATGCATGTTCGCGGCGTCTTTTCTTTGCATTAGTAGAAATTATTAGGCGCATGGAGGTGGAGAGGAGAATCGCCGCGTCTGGGCCCTTTATATTTGTGCTTCGACGCCAGGGTGCTCGCGATGCATGTTCGCGGCGTCTTTTCTTTGCATTAGTAGAAACTATTAGGCGCCTGGAGGTGGAGAGGAGAATCGCCGCGTCCGGGCCCTTTATATTTGTGCTTCGACGCCAGGGTGCTCGCGATGCATGTTCGCGGCGTCTCTTCTTTGCATTAGTAGAAATTATTAGGCGCCTGGAGGTTGGGAGGAGAATCGCCGCGTCTGGGCCCTTTACATTTGTGCTTCGACGCCAGGGTGCTCGCGATGCATGTTCGCGGCGTCTTTTCTTTGCATTAGTAGAAACTATTAGGCGCCTGGAGGTGGAGAGGAGAATCGCCGCGTCTGGGCCCTTTACATTTGTGCTTCGACGCCAGGGTGCTCGCGATGCATGTTCGCGGCGTCTTTTCTTTGCATTAGTAGAAATTATTAGGCGCATGGAGGTGGAGAGGAGAATCGCCGCGTCTGGGCCCTTTATATTTGTGCTTCGACGCCAGGGTGCTCGCGATGCATGTTCGCGGCGTCTTTTCTTTGCATTAGTAGAAACTATTAGGCGCCTGGAGGTGGAGAGGAGAATCGCCGCGTCCGGGCCCTTTATATTTGTGCTTCGACGCCAGGGTGCTCGCGATGCATGTTCGCGGCGTCTCTTCTTTGCATTAGTAGAAATTATTAGGCGCCTGGAGGTTGGGAGGAGAATCGCCGCGTCTGGGCCCTTTACATTTGTGCTTCGACGCCAGGGTGCTCGCGATGCATGTTCGCGGCGTCTTTGCATTAGTAGAAATTATTAGCCGCCTGGAGGTGAAGAGGAGAATCGCCGCGTCCGGGCCCTTTATATTTGTGCTTCGACGCCAGGGTGCTCGCGATGCATGTTCGCGGCGTCTCTTCTTTGCATTAGTAGAAATTATTAGGCGCCTGGAGGTTCGGAGGAGAATCGCCGCGTCTGGGCCCTTTATATTTGTGCTTCGACGCCAGGGTGCTCGCGATGCATGTTCGCGGCGTCTTTTCTTTGCATTAGTAGAAACTATTAGGCGCCTGGAGGTGGAGAGGAGAATCGCCGCGTCCGGGCCCTTTATATTTGTGCTTCGACGCCAGGGTGCTCGCGATGCATGTTCGCGGCGTCTTTTCTTTGCATTAGTAGAAACTATTAGGCGCCTGGAGGTGGAGAGGAGAATCGCCGCGTCCGGGCCCTTTATATTTGTGCTTCGAAGCCAGGGTGCTCGCGATGCATGTTCGCGGCGTCTCTTCTTTGCATTAGTAGAAATTATTAGGCGCCTGGAGGTGGAGAGGAGAATCGCCGCGTCCGGGCCCTTTATATTTGTGCTTCGACGCCAGGGTGCTCGCGATGCATGTTCGCGGCGTCTTTTCTTTGCATTAGTAGAAACTATTAGGCGCCTGGAGGTGGAGAGGAGAATCGCCGCGTCCGGGCCCTTTATATTTGTGCTTCGACGCCAGGGTGCTCGCGATGCATGTTCGCGGCGTCTTTCCTTTGCATTAGTAGAAACTATTAGGCGCCTGGAGGTGGAGAGGAGAATCGCCGCGTCCGGGCCCTTTATATTTGTGCTTCGACGCCAGGGTGCTCGCGATGCATGTTCGCGGCGTCTTTTCTTTGCATTAGTAGAAACTATTAGGCGCCTGGAGGTGGAGAGGAGAATCGCCGCGTCCGGGCCCTTTATATTTGTGCTTCGACGCCAGGGTGCTCGCGATGCATGTTCGCGGCGTCTTTTCTTTGCATTAGTAGAAACTATTAGGCGCCTGGAGGTGGAGAGGAGAATCGCCGCGTCCGGGCCCTTTATATTTGTGCTTCGACGCCAGGGTGCTCGCGATGCATGTTCGCGGCGTCTTTTCTTTGCATTAGTAGAAACTATTAGGCGCCTGGAGGTGGAGAGGAGAATCGCCGCGTCTGGGCCCTTTACATTTGTGCTTCGACGCCAGGGTGCTCGCGATGCATGTTCGCGGCGTCTTTTCTTTGCATTAGTAGAAACTATTAGGCGCCTGGAGGTGGAGAGGAGAATCGCCGCGTCCGGGCCCTTTATATTTGTGCTTCGACGCCAGGGTGCTCGCGATGCATGTTCGCGGCGTCTTTTCTTTGCATTAGTAGAAACTATTAGGCGCCTGGAGGTGGAGAGGAGAATCGCCGCGTCCGGGCCCTTTATATTTGTGCTTCGACGCCAGGGTGCTCGCGATGCATGTTCGCGGCGTCTTTTCTTTGCATTAGTAGAAACTATTAGGCGCCTGGAGGTGGAGAGGAGAATCGCCGCGTCCGGGCCCTTTATATTTGTGCTTCGAAGCCAGGGTGCTCGCGATGCATGTTCGCGGCGTCTCTTCTTTGCATTGGTAGAAATTATTAGGCGCCTGGAGGTGGAGAGGAGAATCGCCGCGTCTGGGCCCTTTATATTTGTGCTTCGACGCCAGGGTGCTCGCGATGCATGTTCGCGGCGTCTTTTCTTTGCATTAGTAGAAACTATTAGGCGCCTGGAGGTGGAGAGGAGAATCGCCGCGTCTGGGCCCTTTATATTTGTGCTTCGACGCCAGGGTGCTCGCGATGCATGTTCGCGGCGTCTTTTCTTTGCATTAGTAGAAACTATTAGGCGCCTGGAGGTGGAGAGGAGAATCGCCGCGTCCGGGCCCTTTATATTTGTGCTTCGACGCCAGGGTGCTCGCGATGCATGTTCGCAGCGTCTCTTCTTTGCATTAGTAGAAATTATTAGGCGCCTGGAGGTGGAGAGGAGAATCGCCGCGTCTGGGCCCTTTACATTTGTGCTTCGACGCCAGGGGGCTCGCGATGCATGTTCGCGGCGTCTTTTCTTTGCATTAGTAGAAATTATTAGGCGCCTGGTTGTGGAGAGGAGAATCGCCGCGTCCGGGCCCTTTATATTTGTGCTTCGACGCCAGCGTGCTCGCGATGCATGTTCGCGGCGTCTTTTCTTTGCATTAGTAGAAACTATTAGGCGCCTGGAGGTGGAGAGGAGAATCGCCGCGTCCGGGCCCTTTATATTTGTGCTTCGACGCCAGGGTGCTCGCGATGCATGTTCGCGGCGTCTCTTCTTTGCATTAGTAGAAACTATTAGGCGCCTGGAGGTTGGGAGGAGAATCGCCGCGTCTGGGCCCTTTACATTTGTGCTTCGACGCCAGGGTGCTCGCGATGCATGTTCGCGGCGTCTTTTCTTTGCATTAGTAGAAATTATTAGGCGCCTGGTTGTGGAGAGGAGAATCGCCGCGTCCGGGCCCTTTATATTTGTGCTTCGATGCCAGCGTGCTCGCGATGCATGTTCGCGGCGTCTTTTCTTTGCATTAGTAGAAACTATTAGGCGCCTGGAGGTGGAGAGGAGAATCGCTGCGTCTGGGCCCTTTACATTTGTGCTTCGACGCCAGGGTGCTCGCGATGCATGTTCGCGGCGTCTTTTCTTTGCATTAGTAGAAACTATTAGGCGCCTGGAGGTGGAGAGGAGAATCGCCGCGTCTGGGCCCTTTACATTTGTGCTTCGCCGCCAGGGTGCTCGCGATGCATGTTCGCGGCGTCTTTTCTTTGCATTAGTAGAAATTATTAGGCGCATGGAGGTGGAGAGGAGAATCGCCGCGTCTGGGCCCTTTATATTTGTGCTTCGACGCCAGGGTGCTCGCGATGCATGTTCGCGGCGTCTTTTCTTTGCATTAGTAGAAACTATTAGGTGCCTGGAGGTGGAGAGGAGAATCGCCGCGTCCGGGCCCTTTATATTTGTGCTTCGACGCCAGGGTGCTCGCGATGCATGTTCGCGGCGTCTCTTCTTTGCATTAGTAGAAATTATTAGGCGCCTGGAGGTTGGGAGGAGAATCGCCGCGTCTGGGCCCTTTACATTTGTGCTTCGACGCCAGGGTGCTCGCGATGCATGTTCGCGGCGTCTTTGCATTAGTAGAAATTATTAGCCGCCTGGAGGTGAAGAGGAGAATCGCCGCGTCCGGGCCCTTTATATTTGTGCTTCGACGCCAGGGTGCTCGCGATGCATGTTCGCGGCGTCTCTTCTTTGCATTAGTAGAAATTATTAGGCGCCTGGAGGTTCGGAGGAGAATCGCCGCGTCTGGGCCCTTTATATTTGTGCTTCGACGCCAGGGTGCTCGCGATGCATGTTCGCGGCGTCTTTTCTTTGCATTAGTAGAAACTATTAGGCGCCTGGAGGTGGAGAGGAGAATCGCCGCGTCCGGGCCCTTTATATTTGTGCTTCGACGCCAGGGTGCTCGCGATGCATGTTCGCGGCGTCTTTTTGCATTAGTAGAAACTATTAGGCGCCTGGAGGTGGAGAGGAGAATCGCCGCGTCCGGGCCCTTTATATTTGTGCTTCGAAGCCAGGGTGCTCGCGATGCATGTTCGCGGCGTCTCTTCTTTGCATTAGTAGAAATTATTAGGCGCCTGGAGGTGGAGAGGAGAATCGCCGCGTCTGGGCCCTTTATATTTGTGCTTCGACGCCAGGGTGCTCGCGATGCATGTTCGCGGCGTCTTTTCTTTGCATTAGTAGAAACTATTAGGCGCCTGGAGGTGGAGAGGAGAATCGCCGCGTCTGGGCCCTTTATATTTGTGCTTCGACGCCAGGGTGCTCGCGATGCATGTTCGCGGCGTCTTTTCTTTGCATTAGTAGAAACTATTAGGCGCCTGGAGGTGGAGAGGAGAATCGCCGCGTCCGGGCCCTTTATATTTGTGCTTCGACGCCAGGGTGCTCGCGATGCATGTTCGCGGCGTCTTTTCTTTGCATTAGTAGAAATTATTAGGCGCCTGGAGGTGGAGAGGAGAATCGCCGCGTCCGGGCCCTTTATATTTGTGCTTCGACGCCAGGGTGCTCACGATGCATGTTCGCGGCGTCTTTTCTTTGCATTAGTAGAAATTATTAGGCGCCTGGAGGTTGGGAGGAGAATCGCCGCGTCTGGGCCCTTTACATTTGTGCTTCGACGCCAGGGTGCTCGCGATGCATGTTCGCGGCGTCTTTTCTTTGCATTAGTAGAAATTATTAGGCGCCTGGAGGTGGAGAGGAGAATCGCCGCGTCCGGGCCCTTTATATTTGTGCTTCGACGCCAGGGTGCTCACGATGCATGTTCGCGGCGTCTTTTCTTTGCATTAGTAGAAACTATTAGGCGCCTGGAGGTGGAGAGGAGAATCGCCGCGTCCGGGCCCTTTATATTTGTGCTTCGACGCCAGGGTGCTCGCGATGCATGTTCGCGGCGTCTCTTCTTTGCATTAGTAGAAATTATTAGGCGCCTGGAGGTGGAGAGGAGAATCGCCGCGTCCGGGCCCTTTATATTTGTGCTTCGACGCCAGGGTGCTCGCGATGCATGTTCGCGGCGTCTTTTCTTTGCATTAGTAGAAATTATTAGGCGCCTGGTTGTGGAGAGGAGAATCGCCGCGTCCGGGCCCTTTATATTTGTGCTTCGACGCCAGCGTGCTCGCGATGCATGTTCGCGGCGTCTTTTCTTTGCATTAGTAGAAACTATTAGGCGCCTGGAGGTGGAGAGGAGAATCGCCGCGTCCGGGCCCTTTATATTTGTGCTTCGACGCCAGGGTGCTCGCGATGCATGTTCGCGGCGTCTCTTCATTGCATTAGTAGAAACTATTAGGCGCCTGGAGGTGGAGAGGAGAATCGCCGCGTCCGGGCCCTTTATATTTGTGCTTCGACGCCAGGGTGCTCGCGATGCATGTTCGCGGCGTCTTTTCTTTGCATTAGTAGAAACTATTAGGCGCCTGGAGGTGGAGAGGAGAATCGCCGCGTCCGGGCCCTTTATATTTGTGCTTCGACGCCAGGGTGCTCGCGATGCATGTTCGCGGCGTCTTTTCTTTGCATTAGTAGAAACTATTAGGCGCCTGGAGGTGGAGAGGAGAATCGCCGCGTCCGGGCCCTTTATATTTGTGCTTCGAAGCCAGGGTGCTCGCGATGCATGTTCGCGGCGTCTCTTCTTTGCATTAGTAGAAATTATTAGGCGCCTGGAGGTGGAGAGGAGAATCGCCGCGTCTGGGCCCTTTATATTTGTGCTTCGACGCCAGGGTGCTCGCGATGCATGTTCGCGGCGTCTTTTCTTTGCATTAGTAGAAACTATTAGGCGCCCGGAGGTGGAGAGGAGAATCGCCGCGTCTGGGCCCTTTATATTTGTGCTTCGACGCCAGGGTGCTCGCGATGCATGTTCGCGGCGTCTTTTCTTTGCATTAGTAGACACTATTAGGCGCCTGGAGGTGGAGAGGAGAATCCCCGCGTCCGGGCCCTTTATATTTGTGCTTCGACGCCAGGGTGCTCGCGATGCATGTTCGCGGCGTCTTTTCTTTGCATTAGTAGAAATTATTAGGCGCCTGGAGGTGGAGAGGAGAATCGCCGCGTCCGGGCCCTTTATATTTGTGCTTCGACGCCAGGGTGCTCACGATGCATGTTCGCGGCGTCTTTTCTTTGCATTAGTAGAAATTATTAGGCGCCTGGTTGTGGAGAGGAGAATCGCCGCGTCCGGGCCCTTTATATTTGTGCTTCGACGCCAGGGTGCTCGCGATGCATGTTCGCGGCGTCTTTTCTTTGCATTAGTAGAAACTATTAGGCGCCTGGAGGTGGAGAGGAGAATCGCCGCGTCCGGGCCCTTTATATTTGTGCTTCGACGCCAGGGTGCTCGCGATGCATGTTCGCGGCGTCTCTTCTTTGCATTAGTAGAAATTATTAGGCGCCTGGAGGTGGAGAGGAGAATCGCCGCGTCCGGGCCCTTTATATTTGTGCTTCGACGCCAGGGTGCTCGCGATGCATGTTCGCGGCGTCTCTTCTTTGCATTAGTAGAAATTATTAGGCGCCTGGAGGTTGGGAGGAGAATCGCCGCGTCTGGGCCCTTTACATTTGTGCTTCGACGCCAGGGTGCTCGCGATGCATGTTCGCGGCGTCTTTGCATTAGTAGAAATTATTAGCCGCCTGGAGGTGAAGAGGAGAATCGCCGCGTCCGGGCCCTTTATATTTGTGCTTCGACGCCAGGGTGCTCGCGATGCATGTTCGCGGCGTCTCTTCTTTGCATTAGTAGAAATTATTAGGCGCCTGGAGGTTCGGAGGAGAATCGCCGCGTCTGGGCCCTTTATATTTGTGCTTCGACGCCAGGGTGCTCGCGATGCATGTTCGCGGCGTCTTTTCTTTGCATTAGTAGAAACTATTAGGCGCCTGGAGGTGGAGAGGAGAATCGCCGCGTCCGGGCCCTTTATATTTGTGCTTCGACGCCAGGGTGCTCGCGATGCATGTTCGCGGCGTCTTTTCTTTGCATTAGTAGAAACTATTAGGCGCCTGGAGGTGGAGAGGAGAATCGCCGCGTCCGGGCCCTTTATATTTGTGCTTCGAAGCCAGGGTGCTCGCGATGCATGTTCGCGGCGTCTCTTCTTTGCATTAGTAGAAATTATTAGGCGCCTGGAGGTGGAGAGGAGAATCGCCGCGTCCGGGCCCTTTATATTTGTGCTTCGACGCCAGGGTGCTCGCGATGCATGTTCGCGGCGTCTTTTCTTTGCATTAGTAGAAACTATTAGGCGCCTGGAGGTGGAGAGGAGAATCGCCGCGTCCGGGCCCTTTATATTTGTGCTTCGACGCCAGGGTGCTCGCGATGCATGTTCGCGGCGTCTTTCCTTTGCATTAGTAGAAACTATTAGGCGCCTGGAGGTGGAGAGGAGAATCGCCGCGTCCGGGCCCTTTATATTTGTGCTTCGACGCCAGGGTGCTCGCGATGCATGTTCGCGGCGTCTTTTCTTTGCATTAGTAGAAACTATTAGGCGCCTGGAGGTGGAGAGGAGAATCGCCGCGTCCGGGCCCTTTATATTTGTGCTTCGACGCCAGGGTGCTCGCGATGCATGTTCGCGGCGTCTTTTCTTTGCATTAGTAGAAACTATTAGGCGCCTGGAGGTGGAGAGGAGAATCGCCGCGTCCGGGCCCTTTATATTTGTGCTTCGACGCCAGGGTGCTCGCGATGCATGTTCGCGGCGTCTTTTCTTTGCATTAGTAGAAACTATTAGGCGCCTGGAGGTGGAGAGGAGAATCGCCGCGTCTGGGCCCTTTACATTTGTGCTTCGACGCCAGGGTGCTCGCGATGCATGTTCGCGGCGTCTTTTCTTTGCATTAGTAGAAACTATTAGGCGCCTGGAGGTGGAGAGGAGAATCGCCGCGTCCGGGCCCTTTATATTTGTGCTTCGACGCCAGGGTGCTCGCGATGCATGTTCGCGGCGTCTCTTCTTTGCATTAGTAGAAACTATTAGGCGCCTGGAGGTTGGGAGGAGAATCGCCGCGTCTGGGCCCTTTACATTTGTGCTTCGACGCCAGGGTGCTCGCGATGCATGTTCGCGGCGTCTTTTCTTTGCATTAGTAGAAATTATTAGGCGCCTGGTTGTGGAGAGGAGAATCGCCGCGTCCGGGCCCTTTATATTTGTGCTTCGACGCCAGCGTGCTCGCGATGCATGTTCGCGGCGTCTTTTCTTTGCATTAGTAGAAACTATTAGGCGCCTGGAGGTGGAGAGGAGAATCGCCGCGTCCGGGCCCTTTATATTTGTGCTTCGACGCCAGGGTGCTCGCGATGCATGTTCGCGGCGTCTCTTCTTTGCATTAGTAGAAATTATTAGGCGCGTGGAGGTTGGGAGGAGAATCGCCGCGTCTGGGCCCTTTACATTTGTGCTTCTACGCCAGGGTGCTCGCGATGCATGTTCGCGGCGTCTTTTCTTTGCATTAGTAGAAATTATTAGGCGCCTGGAGGTGGAGAGGAGAATCGCCGCGTCCGGGCCCTTTATATTTGTGCTTCGACGCCAGGGTGCTCGCGATGCATGTTCGCGGCGTCTCTTCTTTGCATTAGTAGAAATTATTAGGCGCCTGGAGGTGGAGAGGAGAATCACCGCGTCTGGGCCCTTTATATTTGTGCTTCGACGCCAGGGTGCTCGCGATGCATGTTCGCGACGTCTTTTCTTTGCATTAGTAGAAACTATTAGGCGCCTGGAGGTGGAGAGGAGAATCGCCGCGTCTGGGCCCTTTACATTTGTGCTTCGACGCCAGGGTGCTCGCGATGCATGTTCGCGGCGTCTTTTCTTTGCATTAGTAGAAACTATTAGGCGCCTGGAGGTGGAGAGGAGAATCGCCGCGTCCGGGCCCTTTATATTTGTGCTTCGACGCCAGGGTGCTCGCGATCCATGTTCGCGGCGTCTCTTCTTTGCATTAGTAGAAACTATTAGGCGCCTGGAGGTGGAGAGGAGAATCGCCGCGTCCGGGCCCTTTATATTTGTGCTTCGACGCCAGGGTGCTCGCGATGCATGTTCGCGGCGTCTTTTCTTTGCATTAGTAGAAACTATTAGGCGCCTGGAGGTGGAGAGGAGAATCGCCGCGTCTGGGCCCTTTACATTTGTGCTTCGACGCCAGGGTGCTCGCGATGCATGTTCGCGGCGTCTTTTCTTTGCATTAGTAGAAACTATTAGGCGCCTGGAGGTGGAGAGGAGAATCGCCGCGTCCGGGCCCTTTATATTTGTGCTTCGACGCCAGGGTGCTCGCGATGCATGTTCGCGGCGTCTCTTCTTTGCATTAGTAGAAATTATTAGGCGCCTGGAGGTTGGGAGGAGAATCGCCGCGTCTGGGCCCTTTACATTTGTGCTTCGACGCCAGGGTGCTCGCGATGCATGTTCGCGGCGTCTTTTCTTTGCATTAGTAGAAATTATTAGGCGCCTGGTTGTGGAGAGGAGAATCGCCGCGTCCGGGCCCTTTATATTTGTGCTTCGACGCCAGCGTGCTCGCGATGCATGTTCGCGGCGTCTTTTCTTTCCATTAGTAGAAACTATTAGGCGCCTGGAGGTGGAGAGGAGAATCGCCGCGTCCGGGCCCTTTATATTTGTGCTTCGACGCCAGGGTGCTCGCGATGCATGTTCGCGGCGTCTCTTCTTTGCATTAGTAGAAATTATTAGGCGCCTGGAGGTTGGGAGGAGAATCGCCGCGTCTGGGCCCTTTACATTTGTGCTTCGACGCCAGGGTGCTCGCGATGCATGTTCGCGGCGTCTTTTCTTTGCATTAGTAGAAACTATTAGGCGCCTGGAGGTGGAGAGGAGAATCGCCGCGTCCGGGCCCTTTATATTTGTGCTTCGACGCCAGGGTGCTCGCGATGCATGTTCGCGGCGTCTTTTCTTTGCATTAGTAGAAACTATTAGGCGCCTGGAGGTGGAGAGGAGAATCGCCGCGTCTGGGCCCTTTACATTCGTGCTTCGACGCCAGGGTGCTCGCGATGCATGTTCGCGGCGTCTTTTCTTTGCATTAGTAGAAATTATTAGGCGCCTGGAGGTGGAGAGGAGAATCGCCGCGTCTGGGCCCTTTATATTTGTGCTTCGACGCCAGGGTGCTCGCGATGCATGTTCGCGGCGTCTTTTCTTTGCATTAGTAGAAACTATTAGGCGCCTGGAGGTGGAGAGGAGAATCGCCGCGTCCGGGCCCTTTATATTTGTGCTTCGACGCCAGGGTGCTCGCGATGCATGTTCGCGGCGTCTCTTCTTTGCATTAGTAGAAATTATTAGGCGCCTGGAGGTTGGGAGGAGAATCGCCGAGTCTGGGCCCTTTACATTTGTGCTTCGACGCCAGGGTGCTCGCGATGCATGTTCGCGGCGTCTTTGCATTAGTAGAAATTATTAGCCGCCTGGAGGTGAAGAGGAGAATCGCCGCGTCCGGGCCCTTTATATTTGCGCTTCGACGCCAGGGTGCTCGCGATGCATGTTAGCGGCGTCTCTTCTTTGCATTAGTAGAAATTATTAGGCGCCTGGAGGTTCGGAGGAGAATCGCCGCGTCTGGGCCCTTTATATTTGTGCTTCGACGCCAGGGTGCTCGCGATGCATGTTCGCGGCGTCTTTTCTTTGCATTAGTAGAAACTATTAGGCGCCTGGAGGTGGAGAGGAGAATCGCCGCGTCCGGGCCCTTTATATGTGTGCTTCGAAGCCAGGGTGCTCGCGATGCATGTTCGCGGCGTCTCTTCTTTGCATTAGTAGAAATTATTCGGCGCCTGGAGGTGGAGAGGAGAATCGCCGCGTCTGGGCCCTTTATATTTGTGCTTCGACGCCAGGGTGCTCGCGATGCATGTTCGCGGCGTCTTTTCTTTGCATTAGTAGAAATTATTAGGCGCCTGGAGGTGGAGAGGAGAATCGCCGCGTCCGGGCCCTTTATATTTTTGCTTCGACGCCAGGGTGCTCGCGATGCATGTTCGCGGCGTCTTTTCTTTGCATTAGTAGAAACTATTAGGCGCCTGGAGGTGGAGAGGAGAATCGCCGCGTCCGGGCCCTTTATATTTGTGCTTCGACGCCAGGGTGCTCGCGATGCATGTTCGCGGCGTCTCTTCTTTGCATTAGTAGAAATTATTAGGCGCCTGGAGGTGGAGAGGAGAATCGCCGCGTCCGGGCCCTTTATATTTGTGCTTCGACGCCAGGGTGCTCGCGATGCATGTTCGCGGCGTCTTTTCTTTGCATTAGTAGAAATTATTAGGCGCCTGGAGGTGGAGAGGAGAATCGCCGCGTCCGGGCCCTTTATATTTGTGCTTCGACGCCAGGGTGCTCGCGATGCATGTTCGCGGCGTCTTTCCTTTGCATTAGTAGAAACTATTAGGCGCCTGGAGGTGGAGAGGAGAATCGCCGCGTCCGGGCCCTTTATATTTGTGCTTCGACGCCAGGGTGCTCGCGATGCATGTTCGCGGCGTCTTTTCTTTGCATTAGTAGAAACTATTAGGCGCCTGGAGGTGGAGAGGAGAATCGCCGCGTCCGGGCCCTTTATATTTGTGCTTCGACGCCAGGGTGCTCGCGATGCATGTTCGCGGCGTCTTTTCTTTGCATTAGTAGAAACTATTAGGCGCCTGGAGGTGGAGAGGAGAATCGCCGCGTCCGGGCCCTTTATATTTGTGCTTCGACGCCAGGGTGCTCGCGATGCATGTTCGCGGCGTCTTTTCTTTGCATTAGTAGAAACTATTAGGCGCCTGGAGGTGGAGAGGAGAATCGCCGCGTCCGGGCCCTTTATATTTGTGCTTCGACGCCAGGGTGCTCGCGATGCATGTTCGCGGCGTCTCTTCTTTGCATTAGTAGAAATTATTAGGCGCCTGGAGGTTGGGAGGAGAATCGCCGCGTCTGGGCCCTTTACATTTGTGCTTCGACGCCAGGGTGCTCGCGATGCATGTTCGCGGCGTCTTTTCTTTGCATTAGTAGAAATTATTAGGCGCCTGGAGGTGGAGAGGAGAATCGCCGCGTCCGGGCCCTTTATATTTTTGCTTCGACGCCAGGGTGCTCGCGATGCATGTTCGCGGCGTCTTTTCTTTGCATTAGTAGAAACTATTAGGCGCCTGGAGGTGGAGAGGAGAATCGCCGCGTCCGGGCCCTTTATATTTGTGCTTCGAAGCCAGGGTACTCGCGATGCATGTTCGCGGCGTCTCTTCTTTGCATTAGTAGAAATTATTAGGCGCCTGGAGGTGGAGAGGAGAATCGCCGCGTCCGGGCCCTTTATATTTGTGCTTCGACGCCAGGGTGCTCGCGATGCATGTTCGCGGCGTCTTTTCTTTGCATTAGTAGAAATTATTAGGCGCCTGGAGGTGGAGAGGAGAATCGCCGCGTCCGGGCCCTTTATATTTGTGCTTCGACGCCAGGGTGCTCGCGATGCATGTTCGCGGCGTCTTTTCTTTGCATTAGTAGAAACTATTAGGCGCCTGGAGGTGGAGAGGAGAATCGCCGCGTCCGGGCCCTTTATATTTGTGCTTCGACGCCAGGGTGCTCGCGATACATGTTCGCGGCGTCTTTTCTTTGCATTAGTAGAAACTATTAGGCGCCTGGAGGTGGAGAGGAGAATCGCCGCGTCCGGGCCCTTTATATTTGTGCTTCGACGCCAGGGTGCTCGCGATGCATGTTCGCGGCGTCTTTTCTTTGCATTAGTAGAAACTATTAGGCGCCTGGAGGTGGAGAGGAGAATCGCCGCGTCCGGGCCCTTTATATTTGTGCTTCGGCGCCACGGTGCTCGCTGTGCATGTTCGCAGCGTCTCTTGTTTGCATTTGTAGAAATTATGAGGCGCCTGGAGGTGGAGAAGAGTCGCCGGGTCCCATTAGTTTGTGCTTCAACACCACGGTGCAGTCGGTGCTAGTTGCGTCTCTTCTTTGCATGTGTAGCAATTAATAGGCGCCTGGAGGTGGAGAAGAGAATCGCCGCGTCCGCGTGCATCCGTTTGTGCTTCGCCGCCAGGGTGCTCGCGATGCATGTTCGCGGCGTCTTTTCTTTGCATTAGTAGAAATTATTAGGCGCCTGGAGGTGGAGAGGAGAATCGCCGCGTCCGGGCCCTTTATATTTGTGCTTCGACGCCAGGGTGCTCGCGATGCATGTTCGCGGCGTCTTTGCATTAGTAGAAATTATTAGGCGCCTGGATGTGGAGAGGAGAATCGCCGCGTCCGGGCCCTTAATATTTGTGCTTCGACGCCAGGGTGCTCGCGATGCATGTTCGCGGCGTCTTTTCTTTGCATTAGTAGAAATTATTAGGCGCCTGGAGGTGGAGAGGAGAATCGCCGCGTCCGTGCCCTGTATATTTGTGCTTCGACGCCAGGGTGCTCGCGATGCATGTTCGCGGCGTCTTTTCTTTGAATTAGTAGAAATTATTAGGCGCCTGGAGGTGGAGAGGAGAATCGCCGCGTCCGGGCCCTTTATATTTGTGCTTCGACGCCAGGGTGCTCGCGATGCATGTTCGCGGCGTCTTTGCATTAGTAGAAATTATTAGGCGCCTGGAGGTGGAGAGGAGAATCGCCGCGTCCGGGCCCTTTATATTTGTGCTTCGACGCCAGGGTGCTTGCGATGCATGTTCGCGGCGTCTTTGCATTAGTGGAAATTATTAGGCGCCTGGAGGTGGAGAAGAGAATCGCCGCGTCCGCGTGCATCCGTTTGTGCTTCGCCGCCAGGGTGCTCGCGATGCATGTTCGCGGCATCTTTTCTTTGCATTAGTAGAAATTATTAGGCGCCTGGAGGTGGAGAGGAGAATCGCCGCGTCCGGACCCTTTATATTTGTGCTTCGACGCCAGGGTGCTCGCGATGCATGTTCGCGGCGTCTTTGCATTAGTAGAAATTATTAGGCGCCTGGAGGTGGAGAGGAGAATCGCCGCGTCCGGGACCTTAATATTTGTGCTTCGACGCCAGGGTGCTCGCGATGCATGTTCGCGGCGTCTTTTCTTTGCATTAGTAGAAATTATTAGGCGCCTGGAGGTGGAGAGGAGAATCGCCGCGTCCGGGCCCTTTATATTTGTGCTTCGACGCCAGGGTGCTCGCGATGCATGTTCGCGGCGTCTCTTCTTTGCATTAGTAGAAATTATTAGGCGCCTGGAGGTTGGGAGGAGAATCGCCGAGTCTGGGCCCTTTACATTTGTGCTTCGACGCCAGGGTGCTCGCGATGCATGTTCGCGGCGTCTCTTCTTTGCATTAGTAGAAATTATTAGGCGCCTGGAGGTGGAGAGGAGAATCGCCGCGTCCGGGCCCTTTATATTTGTGCTTCGACGCCAGGGTGCTCGCGATGCATGTTCGCGGCGTCTTTTCTTTGCATTAGTAGAAACTATTAGGCGCCTGGAGGTGGAGAGGAGAATCGCCGCGTCCGGGCCCTTTATATTTGTGCTTCGACGCCAGGGTGCTCGCGATGCATGTTCGCGGCGTCTCTTCTTTGCATTAGTAGAAATTATTAGGCGCCTGGAGGTTGGGAGGAGAATCGCCGCGTCTGGGCCCTTTACATTTGTGCTTCGACGCCAGGGTGCTCGCGATGCATGTTCGCGGCGTCTTTTCTTTGCATTAGTAGAAATTATTAGGCGCCTGGAGGTGGAGAGGAGAATCGCCGCGTCCGGGCCCTTTATATTTTTGCTTCGACGCCAGGGTGCTCGCGATGCATGTTCGCGGCGTCTTTTCTTTGCATTAGTAGAAACTATTAGGCGCCTGGAGGTGGAGAGGAGAATCGCCGCGTCCGGGCCCTTTATATTTGTGCTTCGAAGCCAGGGTGCTCGCGATGCATGTTCGCGGCGTCTCTTCTTTGCATTAGTAGAAATTATTAGGCGCCTGGAGGTGGAGAGGAGAATCGCCGCGTCCGGGCCCTTTATATTTGTGCTTCGACGCCAGGGTGCTCGCGATGCATGTTCGCGGCGTCTTTTCTTTGCATTAGTAGAAATTATTAGGCGCCTGGAGGTGGAGAGGAGAATCGCCGCGTCCGGGCCCTTTATATTTGTGCTTCGACGCCAGGGTGCTCGCGATGCATGTTCGCGGCGTCTTTCCTTTGCATTAGTAGAAACTATTAGGCGCCTGGAGGTGGAGAGGAGAATCGCCGCGTCCGGGCCCTTTATATTTGTGCTTCGACGCCAGGGTGCTCGCGATGCATGTTCGCGGCGTCTTTTCTTTGCATTAGTAGAAACTATTAGGCGCCTGGAGGTGGAGAGGAGAATCGCCGCGTCCGGGCCCTTTATATTTGTGCTTCGACGCCAGGGTGCTCGCGATGCATGTTCGCGGCGTCTTTTCTTTGCATTAGTAGAAACTATTAGGCGCCTGGAGGTGGAGAGGAGAATCGCCGCGTCCGGGCCCTTAATATTTGTGCTTCGGCGCCACGGTGCTCGCTGTGCATGTTCGCAGCGTCTCTTGTTTGCATTTGTAGAAATTATGAGGCGCCTGGAGGTGGAGAAGAGTCGCCGGGTCCCATTAGTTTGTGCTTCAACACCACGGTGCAGTCGGTGCTAGTTGCGTCTCTTCTTTGCATGTGTAGCAATTAATAGGCGCCTGGAGGTGGAGAAGAGAATCGCCGCGTCCGCGTGCATCCGTTTGTGCTTCGCCGCCAGGGTGCTCGCGATGCATGTTCGCGGCGTCTTTTCTTTGCATTAGTAGAAATTATTAGGCGCCTGGAGGTGGAGAGGAGAATCGCCACGTCCGGGCCCTTTATATTTGTGCTTCGACGTCAGGGTGCTCGCGATGCATGTTCGCGGCGTCTTTGCATTAGTAGAAATTATTAGGCGCCTGGAGGTGGAGAGGAGAATCGCCGCGTCCGGGCCCTTAATATTTGTGCTTCGACGCCAGGGTGCTCGCGATGCATGTTCGCGGCGTCTTTTCTTTGCATTAGTAGAAATTATTAGGCGCCTGGAGGTGGAGAGGAGAATCGCCGCGTCCGGGCCCTTTATATTTGTGCTTCGACGCCAGGGTGCTCGCGATGCATGTTCGCGGCGTCTTTGCATTAGTAGAAATTATTAGGCGCCTGGAGGTGGAGAGGAGAATCGCCGCGTCCGGGCCCTTTATATTTGTGCTTCGACACCAGGGTGCTCGCGATGCATGTTCGCGGCGTCTTTGCATTAGTGGAAATTATTAGGCGCCTGGAGGTGGAGAGGAGAATCGCCGCGTCCGGGCCCTTTATATTTGTGCTTCGACGCCAGGGTGCTCGCGATGCATGTTCGCGGCGTCTTTGCATTAGTAGAAATTATTAGGCGCCTGGAGGTGGAGAGGAGAATCGCCGCGTCCGGGCCCTTTATATTTGTGCTTCGACGCCAGGGTGCTCGCGATGCATGTTCGCGGCGTCTTTTCTTTGCATTAGTAGAAATTATTAGGCGCCTGGAGGTGGAGAGGAGAATCGCCGCGTCCGGGCCCTTTATATTTGTGCTTCGACGCCAGGGTGCTCGCGATGCATGTTCGCGGCGTCTTTTCTTTGCATTAGTAGAAATTATTAGGCGCCTGGAGGTGGAGAGGAGAATCGCCGCGTCCGGGCCCTTTATATTTGTGCTTCGACGCCAGGGTGCTCGCGATGCATGTTCGCGGCGTCTTTGCATTAGTAGAAATTATTAGGCGCCTGGAGGTGGAGAGGAGAATCGCCGCGTCCGGGCCCTTTATATTTGTGCTTCGACGCCAGGGTGCTCGCGATGCATGTTCGCGGCGTCTTTGCATTAGTAGAAATTATTAGGCGCCTGGAGGTGGAGAGGAGAATCGCCGCGTCCGGGCCCTTTATATTTGTGCTTCGACGCCAGGGTGCTCGCGATGCATGTTCGCGGCGTCTTTGCATTAGTAGAAATTATTAGGCGCCTGGAGGTGGAGAGGAGAATCGCCGCGTCCGGGCCCTTTATATTTGTGCTTCGACGCCAGGGTGCTCGCGATGCATGTTCGCGGCGTCTTTGCATTAGTAGAAATTATTAGGCGCCTGGAGGTGGAGAGGAGAATCGCCGCGTCCGGGCCCTTTATATTTGTGCTTCGACGCCAGGGTGCTCGCGATGCATGTTCGCGGCGTCTTTTCTTTGCATTAGTAGAAATTATTAGGCGCCTGGAGGTGGAGAGGAGAATCGCCGCGTCCGGGCCCTTTATATTTGTGCTTCGACGCCAGGGTGCTCGCGATGCATGTTCGCGGCGTCTTTTCTTTGCATTAGTAGAAATTATTAGGCGCCTGGAGGTGGAGAGGAGAATCGCCGCGTCCGGGCCCTTTATATTTGTGCTTCGACGCCAGGGTGCTCGCGATGCATGTTCGCGGCGTCTTTGCATTAGTAGAAATTATTAGGCGCCTGGAGGTGGAGAGGAGAATCGCCGCGTCCGGGCCCTTTATATTTGTGCTTCGACGCCAGGGTGCTCGCGATGCATGTTCGCGGCGTCTTTGCATTAGTAGAAATTATTAGGCGCCTGGAGGTGGAGAGGAGAATCGCCGCGTCCGGGCCCTTTATATTTGTGCTTCGACGCCAGGGTGCTCGCGATGCATGTTCGCGGCGTCTTTGCATTAGTAGAAATTATTAGGCGCCTGGAGGTGGAGAGGAGAATCGCCGCGTCCGGGCCCTTTATATTTGTGCTTCGACGCCAGGGTGCTCGCGATGCATGTTCGCGGCGTCTTTTCTTTGCATTAGTAGAAATTATTAGGCGCCTGGAGGTGGAGAGGAGAATCGCCGCGTCCGGGCCCTTTATATTTGTGCTTCGACGCCAGGGTGCTCGCGATGCATGTTCGCGGCGTCTTTTCTTTGCATTAGTAGAAATTATTAGGCGCCTGGACGTGGAGAGGAGAATCGTCGCGTCCGGGCCCTTTATATTTGTGCTTCGACGCCAGGGTGCTCGCGATGCATGTTCGCGGCGTCTTTTCTTTGCATTAGTAGAAATTATTAGGCGCCTGGAGGTGGAGAGGAGAATCGCCGCGTCCGGGCCCTTTATATTTGTGCTTCGACGTCAGGGTGCTCGCGATGCATGTTCGCGGCGTCTTTTCTTTGCATTAGTAGAAACTATTAGGCGCCTGGAGGTGGAGAGGAGAATCGCCGCGTCCGGGCCCTTTATATTTGTGCTTCGACGCCAGGGTGCTCGCGATGCATGTTCGCGGCGTCTTTTCTTTGCATTAGTAGAAATTATTAGGCGCCTGGAGGTGGAGAGGAGAATCGCCGCGTCCGGGCCCTTTATATTTGTGCTTCGACGCCAGGGTGCTCGCGATGCATGTTCGCGGCGTCTTTGCATTAGTAGAAATTATTAGGCGCCTGGAGGTGGAGAGGAGAATCGCCGCGTCCGGGCCCTTTATATTTGTGCTTCGACGCCAGGGTGCTCGCGATGCATGTTCGCGGCGTCTTTTCTTTGCATTAGTAGAAATTATTAGGCGCTTGGAGGTGGAGAGGAGAATCGCCGCGTCTGGGCCCTTTATATTTGTGCTTCGACGCCAGGGTGCTCGCGATGCATGTTCGCGGCGTCTTTGCATTAGTAGAAACTATTAGGCGCCTGGAGGTGGAGAGGAGAATCGCCGCGTCCGGGCCCTTTATATTTGTGCTTCGACGCCAGGGTGCTCGCGATGCATGTTCGCGGCGTCTCTTCTTTGCATTAGTAGAAATTATTAGGCGCCTGGAGGTTGAGAGGAGAATCGCCGCGTCTGGGCCCTTTACATTTGTGCTTCGACGCCAGGGTGCTCGCGATGCATGTTCGCGGCGTCTTTGCATTAGTAGAAACTATTAGGCGCCTGGAGGTGGAGAGGAGAATCGCCGCGTCCGGGCCCTTTATATTTGTGCTTCGACGCCAGGGTGCTCGCGATGCATGTTCACGGCGTCTTTTCTTTGCATTAGTAGAAACTATTAGGCGCCTGGAGGTGGAGAGGAGAATCGCCGCGTCCGGGCCCTTTATATTTGTGCTTCGACGCCAGGGTGCTCGCGATGCATGTTCGCGGCGTCTTTTCTTTGCATTAGTAGAAATTATTAGGCGCCTGGAGGTGGAGAGGAGAATCGCCGCGTCCGGGCCCTTTATATTTGTGCTTCGACGCCAGGGTGCTCGCGATGCATGTTCGCGGCGTCTTTTCTTTGCATTAGTAGAAATTATTAGGCGCCTTGAGGTGGAGAGGAGAATCGCCGCGTCTGGGCCCTTTACATTTGTGCTTCGACGCCAGGGTGCTCGCGATGCATGTTCGCGGCGTCTTTTCTTTGCATTAGTAGAAACTATTAGGCGCCTGGAGGTGGAGAGGAGAATCGCCGCGTCCGGGCCCTTTATATTTGTGCTTCGACGCCAGGGTGCTCGCGATGCATGTTCGCGGCGTCTTTTCTTTGCATTAGTAGAAATTATTAGGCGCCTGGAGGTGGAGAGGAGAATCGCCGCGTCTGGGCCCTTTACATTTGTGCTTCGACGCCAGGGTGCTCGCGATGCATGTTCGCGGCGTCTTTTCTTTGCATTAGTAGAAACTATTAGGCGCCTGGAGGTGGAGAGGAGAATCGCCGCGTCCGGGCCCTTTATATTTGTGCTTCGACGCCAGGGTGCTCGCGATGCATGTTCGCGGCGTCTTTTCTTTGCATTAGTAGAAATTATTAGGCGCCTGGAGGTTGAGAGGAGAATCGCCGCGTCTGGGCCCTTTACATTTGTGCTTCGACGCCAGGGTGCTCGCGATGCATGTTCGCGGCGTCTTTTCTTTGCATTAGTAGAAATTATTAGGCGCCTGGAGGTGGAGAGGAGAATCGCCGCGTCCGGGCCCTTTATATTTGTGCTTCGACGCCAGGGTGCTCGCGATGCATGTTCGCGGCGTCTTTTCTTTGCATTAGTAGAAACTATTAGGCGCCTGGAGGTGGAGAGGAGAATCGCCGCGTCCGGGCCCTTTATATTTGTGCTTCGACGCCAGGGTGCTCGCGATGCATGTTCACGGCGTCTTTTCTTTGCATTAGTAGAAATTATTAGGCGCCTGGAGGTGGAGAGGAGAATCGCCGCGTCCGGGCCCTTTATATTTGTGCTTCGACGCCAGGGTGCTCGCGATGCATGTTCGCGGCGTCTTTTCTTTGCATTAGTAGAAACTATTAGGCGCCTGGAGGTGGAGAGGAGAATCGCCGCGTCCGGGCCCTTTACATTTGTGCTTCGACGCCAGGGTGCTCGCGATGCATGTTCGCGGCGTCTCTTCTTTGCATTA
This sequence comes from Dermacentor albipictus, assembly GCF_038994185.2. Lineage (NCBI taxonomy): Eukaryota > Metazoa > Arthropoda > Arachnida > Ixodida > Ixodidae > Dermacentor > Dermacentor albipictus. The sequence goes on from NC_091823.1 coordinate 171,462,237, forward strand.
GTAGAAATTATTAGGCGCCTGGAGGTGGAGAGGAGAATCGCCACGTCTGGGCCCTTTACATTTGTGCTTCGACGCCAGGGTGCTCGCGATGCATGTTCGCGGCGTCTTTGCATTAGTAGAAATTATTAGGCGCCTGGAGGTGGAGAGGAGAATCGCCGCGTCCGGGCCCTTTATATTTGTGCTTCGACGCCAGGGTGCTCGCGATGCATGTTCGCGGCGTCTTTTCTTTGCATTAGTAGAAATTATTAGGCGCCTGGAGGTGGAGAGGAGAATCGCCGCGTCCGGGCCCTTTATATTTGTGCTTCGACGCCAGGGTGCTCGCGATGCATGTTCGCGGCGTCTTTGCATTAGTGGAAATTATTAGGCGCCTGGAGGTGGAGAGGAGAATCGCCGCGTCCGGGCCCTTTATATTTGTGCTTCGACGCCAGGGTGCTCGCGATGCATGTTCGCGGCGTCTTTGCATTAGTAGAAATTATTAGGCGCCTGGAGGTGGAGAGGAGAATCGCCGCGTCCGGGCCCTTTATATTTGTGCTTCGACGCCAGGGTGCTCGCGATGCATGTTCGCGGCGTCTTTTCTTTGCATTAGTAGAAATTATTAGGCGCCTGGAGGTGGAGAGGAGAATCGCCGCGTCCGGGCCCTGTATATTTGTGCTTCGACGCCAGGGTGCTCGCGATGCATGTTCGCGGCGTCTTTTCTTTGCATTAGTAGAAATTATTAGGCGCCTGGAGGTTGAGAGGAGAATCGCCGCGTCTGGGCCCTTTACATTTGTGCTTCGACGCCAGGGTGCTCGCGATGCATGTTCGCGGCGTCTTTGCATTAGTAGAAACTATTAGGCGCCTGGAGGTGGAGAGGAGAATCGCCGCGTCCGGGCCCTTTATATTTGTGCTTCGACGCCAGGGTGCTCGCGATGCATGTTCACGGCGTCTTTTCTTTGCATTAGTAGAAACTATTAGGCGCCTGGAGGTGGAGAGGAGAATCGCCGCGTCCGGGCCCTTTATATTTGTGCTTCGACGCCAGGGTGCTCGCGATGCATGTTCGCGGCGTCTTTTCTTTGCATTAGTAGAAATTATTAGGCGCCTGGAGGTGGAGAGGAGAATCGCCGCGTCCGGGCCCTTTATATTTGTGCTTCGACGCCAGGGTGCTCGCGATGCATGTTCGCGGCGTCTTTTCTTTGCATTAGTAGAAATTATTAGGCGCCTTGAGGTGGAGAGGAGAATCGCCGCGTCTGGGCCCTTTACATTTGTGCTTCGACGCCAGGGTGCTCGCGATGCATGTTCGCGGCGTCTTTTCTTTGCATTAGTAGAAATTATTAGGCGCCTGGAGGTGGAGAGGAGAATCGCCGCGTCTGGGCCCTTTATATTTGTGCTTCGACGCCAGGGTGCTCGCGATGCATGTTCGCGGCGTCTTTTCTTTGCATTAGTAGAAACTATTAGGCGCCTGGAGGTGGAGAGGAGAATCGCCGCGTCCGGGCCCTTTATATTTGTGCTTCGACGCCAGGGTGCTCGCGATGCATGTTCGCGGCGTCTCTTCTTTGCATTAGTAGAAATTATTAGGCGCCTGGAGGTTGGGAGGAGAATCGCCGCGTCTGGGCCCTTTACATTTGTGCTTCGACGCCAGGGTGCTCGCGATGCATGTTCGCGGCGTCTTTTCTTTGCATTAGTAGAAACTATTAGGCGCCTGGAGGTGGAGAGGAGAATCGCCGCGTCCGGGCCCTATATATTTGTGCTTCGACGCCAGGGTGCTCGCGATGCATGTTCGCGGCGTCTTTTCTTTGCATTAGTAGAATCTATTAGGCGCCTGGAGGTGGAGAGGAGAATCGCCGCGTCCGGGCCCTTTATATTTGTGCTTCGATGCCAGGGTGCTCGCGATGCATGTTCGCGGCGTCTCTTCTTTGCATTAGTAGAAATTATTAGGCGCCTGGAGGTGGAGAGGAGAATCGCCGCGTCTGGGCCCTTTATATTTGTGCTTCGACGCCAGGGTGCTCGCGATGCATGTTCGCGGCGTCTTTTCTTTGCATTAGTAGAATCTATTAGGCGCCTGGAGGTGGAGAGGAGAATCGCCGCGTCCGGGCCCTTTATATTTGTGCTTCGATGCCAGGGTGCTCGCGATGCATGTTCGCGGCGTCTCGTCTTTGCATTAGTAGAAATTATTAGGCGCCTGGAGGTTGGGAGGAGAATCGCCGCGTCTGGGCCCTTTACATTTGTGCTTCGACGCCAGGGTGCTCGCGATGCATGTTCGAGGCGTCTTTGCATTAGTAGAAATTATTAGCCGCCTGGAGGTGAAGAGGAGAATCGCCGCGTCCGGGCCCTTTATATTTGTGCTTCGACGCCAGGGTGCTCGCGATGCATGTTCGCGGCGTCTCTTCTTTGCATTAGTAGAAATTATTAGGCGCCTGGAGGTTCGGAGGAGAATCGCCGCGTCTGGGCCCTTTATATTTGTGCTTCGACGCCAGGGTGCTCGCGATGCATGTTCGCGGCGTCTTTTCTTTGCATTAGTAGAAACTATTAGGCGCCTGGAGGTGGAGAGGAGAATCGCCGCGTCCGGGCCCTTTATATTTGTGCTTCGACGCCAGGGTGCTCGCGATGCATGTTCGCGGCGTCTTTTCTTTGCATTAGTAGAAACTATTAGGCGCCTGGAGGTGGAGAGGAGAATCGCCGCGTCCGGGCCCTTTATATTTGTGCTTCGACGCCAGGGTGCTCGCGACGCATGTTCGCGGCGTCTCTTCTTTGCATTAGTAGAAATTATTAGGCGCCTGGAGGTGGAGAGGAGAATCGCCGCGTCTGGGCCCTTTATATTTGTGCTTCGAGGCCAGGGTGCTCGCGATGCATGTTCGCGGCGTCTTTTCTTTGCATTAGTAGAAACTATTAGGCGCCTGGAGGTGGAGAGGAGAATCGCCGCGTCCGGGCCCTTTATATTTGTGCTTCGACGCCAGGGTGCTCGCGATGCATGTTCGCGGCGTCTCGTCTTTGCATTAGTAGAAATTATTAGGCGCCTGGAGGTTGGGAGGAGAATCGCCGCGTCTGGGCCCTTTACATTTGTGCTTCGACGCCAGGGTGCTCGCGATGCATGTTCGAGGCGTCTTTGCATTAGTAGAAATTATTAGCCGCCTGGAGGTGAAGAGGAGAATCGCCGCGTCCGGGCCCTTTATATTTGTGCTTCGACGCCAGGGTGCTCGCGATGCATGTTCGCGGCGTCTCTTCTTTGCATTAGTAGAAATTATTAGGCGCCTGGAGGTTCGGAGGAGAATCGCCGCGTCTGGGCCCTTTATATTTGTGCTTCGACGCCAGGGTGCTCGCGATGCATGTTCGCGGCGTCTTTTCTTTGCATTAGTAGAAACTATTAGGCGCCTGGAGGTGGAGAGGAGAATCGCCGCGTCCGGGCCCTTTATATTTGTGCTTCGACGCCAGGGTGCTCGCGATGCATGTTCGCGGCGTCTTTTCTTTGCATTAGTAGAAACTATTAGGCGCCTGGAGGTGGAGAGGAGAATCGCCGCGTCCGGGCCCTTTATATTTGTGCTTCGAAGCCAGGGTGCTCGCGATGCATGTTCGCGGCGTCTCTTCTTTGCATTAGTAGAAATTATTAGGCGCCTGGAGGTGGAGAGGAGAATCGCCGCGTCTGGGCCCTTTATATTTGTGCTTCGACGCCAGGGTGCTCGCGATGCATGTTCGCGGCGTCTTTTCTTTGCATTAGTAGAAACTATTAGGCGCCTGGAGGTGGAGAGGAGAATCGCCGCGTCTGGGCCCTTTATATTTGTGCTTCGACGCCAGGGTGCTCGCGATGCATGTTCGCGGCGTCTTTTCTTTGCATTAGTAGAAACTATTAGGCGCCTGGAGGTGGAGAGGAGAATCGCCGCGTCCGGGCCCTTTATATTTGTGCTTCGACGCCAGGGTGCTCGCGATGCATGTTCGCGGCGTCTTTTCTTTGCATTAGTAGAAACTATTAGGCGCCTGGAGGTGGAGAGGAGAATCGCCGCGTCCGGGCCCTTTATATTTGTGCTTCGACGCCAGGGTGCTCGCGATGCATGTTCGCGGCGTCTGTTCTTTGCATTAGTAGAAATTATTAGGCGCCTGGAGGTTGGGAGGAGAATCGCCGCGTCTGGGCCCTTTACATTTGTGCTTCGACGCCAGGGTGCTCGCGATGCATGTTCGCGGCGTCTTTTCTTTGCATTAGTAGAAATTATTAGGCGCCTGGAGGTGGAGAGGAGAATCGCCGCGTCCGGGCCCTTTATATTTGTGCTTCGACGCCAGGGTGCTCGCGATGCATGTTCGCGGCGTCTTTTCTTTGCATTAGTAGAAACTATTAGGCGCCTGGAGGTGGAGAGGAGAATCGCCGCGTCCGGGCCCTTTATATTTGTGCTTCGACGCCAGGGTGCTCGCGATGCATGTTCGCGGCGTCTCTTCTTTGCATTAGTAGAAATTATTAGGCGCCTGGAGGTTGGGAGGAGAATCGCCGCGTCTGGGCCCTTTACATTTGTGCTTCGACGCCAGGGTGCTCGCGATGCATGTTCGCGGCGTCTTTTCTTTGCATTAGTAGAAATTATTAGGCGCCTGGAGGTGGAGAGGAGAATCGCCGCGTCCGGGCCCTTTATATTTGTGCTTCGACGCCAGGGTGCTCGCGATGCATGTTCGCGGCGTCTTTTCTTTGCATTAGTAGAAACTATTAGGCGCCTGGAGGTGGAGAGGAGAATCGCCGCGTCCGGGCCCTTTATATTTGTGCTTCGACGCCAGGGTGCTCGCGATGCATGTTCGCGGCGTCTCTTCTTTGCATTAGTATAAATTATTAGGCGCCTGGAGGTGGAGAGGAGAATCGCCGCGTCCGGGCCCTTTATATTTGTGCTTCGACGCCAGGGTGCTCGCGATGCATGTTCGCGGCGTCTTTTCTTTGCATTAGTAGAAACTATTAGGCGCCTGGAGGTGGAGAGGAGAATCGCCGCGTCCGGGCCCTTTATATTTGTGCTTCGACGCCAGGGTGCTCGCGATGCATGTTCGCGGCGTCTTTCCTTTGCATTAGTAGAAACTATTAGGCGCCTGGAGGTGGAGAGGAGAATCGCCGCGTCCGGGCCCTTTATATTTGTGCTTCGACGCCAGGGTGCTCGCGATGCATGTTCGTGGCGTCTTTTCTTAGCATTAGTAGAAACTATTAGGCGCCTGGAGGTGGAGAGGAGAATCGCCGCGTCCGGGCCCTTTATATTTGTGCTTCGACGCCAGGGTGCTCGCGATGCATGTTCGCGGCGTCTTTTCTTTGCATTAGTAGAAACTATTAGGCGCCTGGTGGTGGAGAGGAGAATCGCCGCGTCCGGGCCCTTTATATTTGTGCTTCGACGCCAGGGTGCTCGCGATGCATGTTCGCGGCGTCTTTTCTTTGCATTAGTAGAAACTATTAGGCGCCTGGAGGTGGAGAGGAGAATCGCCGCGTCCGGGCCCTTTATATTTGTGCTTCGACGCCAGGGTGCTCGCGATGCATGTTCGCGGCGTCTCTTCTTTGCATTAGTAGAAATTATTAGGCGCCTGGAGGTTGAGAGGAGAATCGCCGCGTCCGGGCCCTTTATATTTGTGCTTCGACGCCAGGGTGCTCGCGATGCATGTTCGCGGCGTCTTTTCTTTGCATTAGTAGAAATTATTAGGCGCCTGGAGGTTGAGAGGAGAATCGCCGCGTCCGGGCCCTTTATATTTGTGCTTCGACGCCAGGGTGCTCGCGATGCATGTTCGCGGCGTCTTTTCTTTGCATTAGTAGAAACTATTAGGCGCCTGGAGGTGGAGAGGAGAATCGCCGCGTCTGGGCCCTTTACATTTGTGCTTCGACGCCAGGGTGCTCGCGATGCATGTTCGCGGCGTCTTTTCTTTGCATTAGTAGAAACTATTAGGCGCCTGGAGGTGGAGAGGAGAATCGCCGCGTCCGGGCCCTTTATATTTGTGCTTCGACGCCAGGGTGCTCGCGATGCATGTTCGCGGCGTCTCTTCTTTGCATTAGTAGAAATTATTAGGCGCCTGGAGGTTGGGAGGAGAATCGCCGCGTCTGGGCCCTTTACATTTGTGCTTCGACGCCAGGGTGCTCGCGATGCATGTTCGCGGCGTCTTTTCTTTGCATTAGTAGAAATTATTAGGCGCCTGGAGGTGGAGAGGAGAATCGCCGCGTCTGGGCCCTTTACATTTGTGCTTCGACGCCAGGGTGCTCGCGATGCATGTTCGCGGCGTCTTTTCTTTGCATTAGTAGAAATTATTAGGCGCCTGGAGGTGGAGAGGAGAATCGGCGCGTCCGGGCCCTTTATATTTGTGCTTCGACGCCAGGGTGCTCGCGATGCATGTTCGCGGCGTCTTTTCTTTGCATTAGTAGAAACTATTAGGCGCCTGGAGGTGGAGAGGAGAATCGCCGCGTCCGGGCCCTTTATATTTGTGCTTCGACGCCAGGGTGCTCGCGATGCATGTTCGCGGCGTCTCTTCTTTGCATTAGTAGAAATTATTAGGCGCCTGGAGGTTGGGAGGAGAATCGCCGCGTCTGGGCCCTTTACATTTGTGCTTCGACGCCAGGGTGCTCGCGATGCATGTTCGCGGCGTCTTTTCTTTGCATTAGTAGAAATTATTAGGCGCCTGGAGGTGGAGAGGAGAATCGCCGCGTCCGGGCCCTTTATATTTGTGCTTCGACGCCAGGGTGCTCGCGATGCATGTTCGCGGCGTCTTTTCTTTGCATTAGTAGAAACTATTAGGCGCCTGGAGGTGGAGAGGAGAATCGCCGCGTCCGGGCCCTTTATATTTGTGCTTCGACGCCAGGGTGCTCGCGATGCATGTTCGCGGCGTCTCTTCTTTGCATTAGTAGAAATTATTAGGCGCCTGGAGGTGGAGAGGAGAATCGCCGCGTCCGGGCCCTTTATATTTGTGCTTCGACGCCAGGGTGCTCGCGATGCATGTTCGCGGCGTCTTTTCTTTGCATTAGTAGAAACTATTAGGCGCCTGGAGGTGGAGAGGAGAATCGCCGCGTCCGGGCCCTTTATATTTGTGCTTCGACGCCAGGGTGCTCGCGATGCATGTTCGCGGCGTCTTTCCTTTGCATTAGTAGAAACTATTAGGCGCCTGGAGGTGGAGAGGAGAATCGCCGCGTCCGGGCCCTTTATATTTGTGCTTCGACGCCAGGGTGCTCGCGATGCATGTTCGCGGCGTCTTTTCTTTGCATTAGTAGAAACTATTAGGCGCCTGGAGGTGGAGAGGAGAATCGCCGCGTCCGGGCCCTTTATATTTGTGCTTCGACGCCAGGGTGCTCGCGATGCATGTTCGCGGCGTCTTTTCTTTGCATTAGTAGAAACTATTAGGCGCCTGGAGGTGGAGAGGAGAATCGCCGCGTCCGGGCCCTTTATATTTGTGCTTCGACGCCAGGGTGCTCGCGATGCATGTTCGCGGCGTCTTTTCTTTGCATTAGTACAAACTATTAGGCGCCTGGAGGTGGAGAGGAGAATCGCCGCGTCTGGGCCCTTTACATTTGTGCTTCGACGCCAGGGTGCTCGCGATGCATGTTCGCGGCGTCTTTTCTTTGCATTAGTAGAAACTATTAGGCGCCTGGAGGTGGAGAGGAGAATCGCCGCGTCCGGGCCCTTTATATTTGTGCCTCGACGCCAGGGTGCTCGCGATGCATGTTCGCGGCGTCTCTTCTTTGCATTAGTAGAAATTATTAGGCGCCTGGAGGTTGGGAGGAGAATCGCCGCGTCTGGGCCCTTTACATTTGTGCTTCGACGCCAGGGTGCTCGCGATGCATGTTCGCGGCGTCTTTTCTTTGCATTAGTAGAAATTATTAGGCGCCTGGAGGTGGAGAGGAGAATCGCCGCGTCCGGGCCCTTTATATTTGTGCTTCGACGCCAGGGTGCTCGCGATGCATGTTCGCGGCGTCTTTTCTTTGCATTAGTAGAAACTATTAGGCGCCTGGAGGTGGAGAGGAGAATCGCCGCGTCCGAGCCCTTTATATTTGTGCTTCGACGCCAGGGTGCTCGCGATGCATGTTCGCGGCGTCTCTTCTTTGCATTAGTAGAAATTATTAGGCGCCTGGAGGTTGGGAGGAGAATCGCCGCGTCTGGGCCCTTTACATTTGTGCTTCGACGCCAGGGTGCTCGCGATGCATGTTCGCGGCGTCTTTTCTTTGCATTAGTAGAAATTATTAGGCGCCTGGAGGTGGAGAGGAGAATCGCCGCGTCCGGGCCCTTTATATTTGTGCTTCGACGCCAGGGTGCTCGCGATGCATGTTCGCGGCCTCTCTTCTTTGCATTAGTAGAAATTATTAGGCGCCTGGAGGTTGAGAGGAGAATCGCCGCGTCTGGGCCCTTTACATTTGTGCTTCGACGCCAGGGTGCTCGCTGCGCATGTTCGCGGCGTCTTTTCTTTGCATTAGTAGAAACTATTAGGCGCCTGGAGGTGGAGAGGAGAATCGCCGCGTCCGGGCCCTTTATATTTGTGCTTCGACGCCAGGGTGCTCGCGATGCATGTTCGCGGCGTCTTTTCTTAGCATTAGTAGAAACTATTAGGCGCCTGGAGGTGGAGAGGAGAATCGCCGCGTCCGGGCCCTTTATATTTGTGCTTCGACGCCAGGGTGCTCGCGATGCATGTTCGCGGCGTCTCTTCTTTGCATTAGTAGAAATTATTAGGCGCCTGGAGGTTGAGAGGAGAATCGCCGCGTCCGGGCCCTTTATATTTGTGCTTCGACGCCAGGGTGCTCGCGATGCATGTTCGCGGCGTCTTTTCTTTGCATTAGTAGAAACTATTAGGCGCCTGGAGGTGGAGAGGAGAATCGCCGCGTCCGGGCCCTTTATATTTGTGCTTCGACGCCAGGGTGCTCGCGATGCATGTTCGCGGCGTCTCTTCTTTGCATTAGTAGAAATTATTAGGCGCCTGGAGGTTGAGAGGAGAATCGCCGCGTCCGGGCCCTTTATATTTGTGCTTCGACGCCAGGGTGCTCGCGATGCATGTTCGCGGCGTCTCTTCTTTGCATTAGTAGAAATTATTAGGCGCCTGGAGGTTGAGAGGAGAATCGCCGCGTCTGGGCCCTTTACATTTGTGCTTCGACGCCAGGGTGCTCGCTGCGCATGTTTGCGGCGTCTCTTGTTTCCATTTGTAGGAATTATTAGGCACTTGGAGGTGGAGAAGATGGTGAAAACGCTTTATTTAAAGAAAAAAAAAGGAGAGGGGAGTTAGGAGAAGGGTGGTCGGATTCTTATTCTGGAATTCCGTTGGCTAAGGCCGCCGCCCTAGCTCTTTCCACGAGGGCTCGCTGGTCCTTGAGGGTTGAGCTGGACAGGGCTGCCTCCCATCCTTCCCATGTTGGCTGTTTTACATTTTCTAAGGCACTATTAGCCTGGCAGGCCCATACCATATGGTACAAATCTGCTTTCTGCCCGCAGAATTTACACTCGGCCGAAAAAGATTCTGGCTGACTGAGTTATTAAAGGACAGGGTTTGCAACCTTCGTAAATGACATTCTTCTGATTTGTATAATCCCTTAGTTGCGGCCGTGTATATTCGTCGCGATAAGCGCAAGTGCTGTAATACGTCTGCATAATTTATTAATGGCATTGGGAAGTCCGAGTCTTCGGGGAGGGAGGAGGAGGGACCCCGGGGGAGAAAAGCTCGGGCGGCAGCGTGTGCACGCTCATTTCCCTCTACACCCTCGTGGCCTAGCTGACACCCAAATCAGCTCTTTGCGCGAAGCGAAGACCCCAGATTGTTTGAGGATCCTGCAAGCTAGCGGTGCGATTCGGCCCCGCGTGTAATGTTTATATGCAGTTTGCGAGTCTGTAATGATGTATTCTGAACTAGGATGCGAAGCCGCCATGGCGATCGCCGCCTCTTCCAATTCTGCAATTTCCCCGCGCCGAACAGAAAGTCCATTGACCGTCTGGCCTTGATGCACCACCGAATTGTGGAGCCTGCTCCCAACGTACCTGCAGCATCCACGAAGAAGGCTCCCTCTAATTTAGAATAGATGTGGTCCTTCTTCTTGGCTCTTGCCCTCCTCCTTGCTTGATGATATTCTGGGTGCATGTTTTTAGGAAGGGGCAGTGTCGCGAATTTGCCCCTCCACTCTTTCGGAATGTCTTGTCTTGTTGCCGTATAGTAAGGACAGCTGATATTTATGTCCTCTAGTACCTTGCGTCCCGTTTTCGTTCCTGCCAATCTGGCATATTGACTTAATAGGTGGGCCGCAATTATCTCATCTGCTGTATTGTGCACCCCCAACTGCAATAAGCGCTCTGTAGATGTTTTGACCGACAGTCCTAGCGCCTTCTCATATGCTGTTCTGATCATGACATCGAAATGTTTTAAATCGCACCTCCTCATCCGAAGGTACGGAGCTACGTACACAATTCTGCTGAGTATAAAGGCTTTGACCAACCGAAGAGTGTCGTTTTCCATCATCCCTCTCGTTTTATTGGTGATACGCGTGATCATTCGCATTACTTGTTCGCATGATGTACGGAGTTGAGTAATCATTGCTGCGTTGACACCCTTGTTGTTAACCAGTAATTCCAGGATGCGCACTGTCTCCATTTCAGGGATCGCCGCGTCGTGCACCCTAATTTTGACCGGCGCTTCATGTTCTCGTCTGCGCATGATTAGAAGTGCCGATTTTTCCGGAGAGCAGCGCAGTCCGCACTCCTCGGCATATTTTTGGACTGTCGAAGCAGTCCCTTGGAGCGCCTCTTCCATCTGCCCCAGACTGCCCTTCGTCACCCAGACCGTGATGTCATCTGTGTAGAGGGCGTGCCGAATTCCTTCTATGCGATCGAGTTGCTCTGGCAAATTTATAACAGCAATATTGGAGAGCAGAGGGGAGAGGACGGCTCCTTGTGGCGTACCCCTGGTGCCCATAGGGATTGGCTGGGACCTAAAATCTCCAATTTTTACATGAGCCTGTCTGTCTAGTAGGAAGTCTCTAATGTATTCAAAAGTCCTTCTTCCTCACTGTGTCTTCCGCAGGTTCTCCAGGATCTTTGAGTGCTTCACATTATCGAAAGCGCCCTTGAGATCTAGGGCTAAGATGGCTCTGCTACTGCGTTTGTTGGGTGGGTCAATAACTTCCATCTTGAGCTGCAGCAGTACGTCTTGCGTGGATAGGCGCTCCCTGAAGCCAAACATGGTGTGGGGCATGTAATCGTTTTCCTCCAAACACGCTGAAAGTCTGGCATGCACTGCCTTCTCTATCAGCTTGCCGGCACTTGAAGTGAGCGAAATCGGACGGAGGTTGTTAATATTTACCTCATTGCTCGGCTTAGGGATAAAGCTGACGTCTGCCGATTTCCACACCAGGGGCAGCTTGCCAGCTCTTCTGCACTCATTGATATAAACCGTCAGCTGGCCTAGCATCTTCTTGTTCATGTTGGCGAGCAAGCCGACTGTAACTTTGTCATGTCCTGGCGTCGTACCTCTTCTCATGGTTAGTGGCGCCACCTGTATTTCTTCTACTTCGAAGTCTCTGTCGAGTTCTGAATTATCTTTGCCTTGATACTGCAACACAGGCTCGTCATCTTTGGTCGTACAGAGGTATTTGCTCGTCAGGGCTGCCATCAGCTGCTTATCCGTACCCTCATAGCCGTGGAGGGCTCTCTTGAGGTTCCGCTGCTTGAGGTTCCGCTTGAGGTTCGATGAGGCATCGCAGGAGGCTCCACGTCGACTTGACGCCAAGCCCGCCTCTCAATGAGTCGCACTTGATTAGCCAGTTGTTTTTGGCTAAGGTCCACGCGTATTCCTCCCCTTGAGTAATTTCAGCGATCTTGATTTTGAGCTTGCGATTGTTTTTGCTTTTTCCATCTTCTGGTGAGGCCTCTCCTGGCCTCCCAGAGGTGGAGAAGGTGGTTGTCGACTGCCGGGACATCCTCTGAGGTGTGCAGCGTTCTCGTGACTTTCTCTCTGGCAGCTAGAAGTGACTCAGCCCATTGCTCATAATCTTCAATAGGCGAGTCGAGTTGAGGACCCTTGGACTCTCGAAAAAAGCGACCAATCCGTAAGCCGGGCTTGTCCCCTGTGTTTAGAATGCTTGTTGTGGTCTAGGCAAATTCGGAGTATATAATGATCACTGCTTAAAGTTTCGTGCGTATTTTGCCACTCGCAATTTTTAACATTTTTGACTAGCGTTAAATCGGGGCATGTGTCCCTTGAAACGCTATAGCCTATTCTTGTAGGATGCTGCGGGTCCGTCAGAATAGTAAGAGCCATATCCGATATTGCTGCTGCCAATTTCCTGCCTTTTACGTTTTCGTTGCTGTAACCCCAAAGAAAGCTGTGCGCGTTAAAATCCCCTACTATAATGAGAGGCGCAGTTTTTGCAGCCTGCATTGCTTTCCAAAAAATTTCCTCAAAGACTGCTGTCCTGTGTTTAGGGCGGCTGTATATGTTAAGCACGTACGCCCCTTTACTGGAGCGAGTGTTAGGGAGGATACGAATAAACACATGTACTATTTCAGCATTAAGTTCGAGGTCTATAGTTGAAGCCGTACTCTTTATGTACAAGTATGCAAGTCGAAGTGTTAGTTTGATACGTACTGTACGACCTGAGTTTAACTGCCACATTAACGTCCTGTAACGCGATTACATTCGGCCTCTCATCTAGACAGTCCACATACTGTTGCAGAGATTCCCGCTTACGTTTAAAACCCCTGCAGTTCCATTGTAATATTTGACGAGCCATATTGCAAACTGGAAGAGGTCAGTCCTTGTTCTTTACTCAGGACAAGCGCATCATCAGACGCAATCTGCCTGGTGCCCATTTTTCCTGTCAATCTGGGTGTCTTAGTGCGCGAGCATTCAGCGAATTCTTGTAACTTACGGTCAATCCTAATCTCGTAAGCATGGAGTTTTGAGAAATGCGGCTCTAACATTTTATGAATTGTCTGCTCTGTCATTCCTTGTAAGTTCTGCTCAATTTTTTTGCTTAGCGTCTCTTCAATTCTTTCTACGCTAGCCTGTAGGCTTGGTAGCATGCGACATTCCATTTTCTCGATTTCCTCTCGCATGCGCTTTTCCATGCACTGAATTTCCTTGTAATTGCGTCCACATCTGCGCGTGTCGTACCCTCCTCTGTCGAGTGAGTGAGTGAGTGAGTGTCAACTTTATTATTAGAAAAAGTAAGGGATAAGGGAGGCTAAGCTACGTAGGCTTCCAGGTTGTGCTTCACGAGGGTGCAGCCGGCAACGCTACGCTGCCGCCCGACGCTCCTCGGCCGAATTCTGACATACGAGGGGGTGACTTAGTCGCCCTACCTGACGGCAGTGGGGGAGGGTTGTCCTCCTCCATCGCCTGAGCTGAGGGTACTTGAAGTGCTCTAGAGTTTCCTGTATCGTTCGCTGCCGTCTTTCCTCTAAGTTGTTGTATTTCTAGTTTGAGCCTTTCGTTCTTAGCCCCAAGTCTCTCATTAGACAACGTAAGGGGATGGGAGGCAACCACACTGGCCCAGCTCACCTTGTTGCTGCTCGTTTTGTTTCCGGGACTGTGTTCTCGCACTGGCCCATCGCGCTTGTGTGCTGGACGACCGCCGCCTTTAGGGCCCCCTCTGAAGGCATGCGGTCGAGGCGAAGGGGTCGCCCCTTGCGTCCGAGCTTGCAGGTCGGGGGCTTCGCTCCCTGCAGCGTTCCTGGAGTGATGTTGCTGACTGGCTTTTCCATTGACGGGCTTCCGCTTGGTCCCAGTTCCAGCACCGCCTCTCCTGTACTTTTGCGTGCACTGAATTGATCCCGTGGCATGAGGGCCCCCGCAAATGAGGCCGCTGGGTTGACACTCGTGGCCCTCTTCTAGATCCGTCTCGCCGCAAGCCTGGCATCGACTGGCCTGTGGTTTAGGGCAAACATCGGCGTGATGTCCGATCGTGCCGCAGCGGGGACAGGCTGGCGTCGTCTTGCGGTAGAGGCGAACCGGCACAGCTTCGTCCCAATAATAAACGTTGAAAGGCACTTTCAGGCCCTCGAACGTGATCGCTGCTACGTTGGTCTCTCCTAATTTTCGGACTCCTACTACTGGAGCCTCTGGCTTGAGTAGTATCCGCTTCAGTGGCTGCGGGATCCACTTGAATAACACCACAGCTTGTGTTGTCCGATGACTTCAGGTAGGCTTGAACCACTCGGGCCTGTCCTCTGAGTTGGAGCTGTCCGATCGGAAGGACCTGGCGAATAAGTTGGGCGTTCTTGATGCCAATAATAATTATATTCTGGTCCCAGGCCGGCCAAATAGCGAGCGCCTGCGACGCCCGCGGAATGCCGGCGGCAGCGTACGCTGCTTCCCCGGTCTGGTTGCTGCCCTTAAATTGTGCGAGGTTCAGAGTTCCTTTGGCTTGATGATGACCACAGCGTCTTCCGCTCCGAATTTCGGCATGACTTGTGGCTTTCAGCGTTTACTTTGAGCTTGCTTTCCAAGAGCCAGAGTGGTGACGTGGCCGTCACTGCCGCCACCGTGGCTGCGTTGATGTTCGGAACGGGCGCGCGTCGTGGTTGCTCGCTCCCATTGTTCTAACTTTTTCTGGATGGTATACTCCGTAGTTTCATCAAAAACTAGCGCCTCCGCGGTCGAAAGATCCATTTCTCGCATGCTGTCTGGGTCATAGCCCCGTACGATAGCCATGGAGGCCGCGTCTGGTGCCGCGTCCACGGCTACCGCGCCTACGGCGTTCGCGTGGTTGAAGAAGAGAGTCCCGTAGAACTGCCAAAACTTGGCCACCTGGATGATAATGATGTGCACGGGTTCCTGGTAACTTCACGGATGTAGTCCAACTGGTTTCGGGCGGCGCAGAACAAATTTTTGGTGGCAGGACATCGATCCGATGGAGCCCACGTGAAATGCGTCCACTCTCCTTGACAGCTCGCAGCGCCCCCTCCGCCCCCTCCCCCCAAGGTGGAGAAGAGAATCGCCGCGTCCGCGCCATTTCCATTTGCGCTTCGACGCCGCGGTGCTCGCTGTCTATGTTTGCGGCGTCTCTTCTTCGCATGTGTAGAAATTAATAGGCGCCTGGAGGTGAAGAAGAGAACCGCCGCGTCAGGGCCCATTCCGTTATTTTTCGACGCCACGGTGCTCGCTGTACACGTTCGCGGCGTCTCTGCATGTGTATCAGTTAATAAGCGCCTGGAGGTGGAGAAGAAAATCGTCGGGTTGCGCCCACCATTCGTTTTTGCTATGACGCCGCGGTGCTCGCATTGCATGTTCGCGGCGTCTCTTCCTTGCATGTGTAGCAATTAATAGGTGCCTGGAGGTGGAGAAGAGAACCGCCGCGTCCGCGTCTATCCGTTTGTGCTTCGACGCCGCGGTGCTCGCATTGCATGTTCGCGGCGTCTCTTCATTGCATGTGTAGCAATTAATAGGCGCCAGGAGGTGGAGAAGAGAATCGCCGCGTCAGCGCCCATTCCGCTTGTGCTTCGACGCCACGGTGCTCGCTCTGCATTTTCGCGCCGTTTCTTCTTTGCATGTGTAGCAATTATTAGGGCCTGGAGGTGGAGAAGAGAACCGCCGCGTCCGCGTCTATCCGTTTGTGCCTCGACGCCACGGTGCTCGCTGTTCATGTTCGCAGCGTCTCTTCTTTGCATGTGTAACATATAATAGGCGCCTGGAGGTGAAGAAGAGAATCGCCGCGTCCCCGCCCCATCCGTTTGTGCTTTGACACCACGGTGCTGTCTGTGCAAGTTCTATGCGTCTCTTCTTTGCATGGGTAGCAATTAATAGGCGCCTGGAGGTGGAGATGAGAATCACCGCGTCAGCGCCCATTCCGCTTGTGCTTCGACGCCACGGTGCTCGCTCTGCATTTTCGCGCCGTTTCTTCTTTGCATGTGTAGCAATTATTAGGGCCTGGAGGTGGAGAAGAGAACCGCCGCGTCCGCGTCTATCCGTTTGTGCCTCGACGCCACGGTGCTCGCTGTTCATGTTCGCAGCGTCTCTTCTTTGCATGTGTAACATATAATAGGCGCCTGGAGGTGAAGAAGAGAATCGCCGCGTCCCCGCCCCATCCGTTTGTGCTTTGACACCACGGTGCTGTCTGTGCAAGTTCTATGCGTCTCTTCTTTGCATGGGTAGCAATTAATAGGCGCCTGGAGGTGGAGATGAGAATCACCGCGTCAGCGCCCATTCCGCTTGTGCTTCGACGCCACGGTGCTCGCTCTGCATTTTCGCGCCGTTTCTTCTTTGCATGTGTAGCAATTATTAGGGCCTGGAGGTGGAGAAGAGAACCGCCGCGTCCGCGTCTATCCGTTTGTGCCTCGACGCCACGGTGCTCGCTGTTCATGTTCGCAGCGTCTCTTCTTTGCATGTGTAACATATAATAGGCGCCTGGAGGTGGAGAAGAGAATCGCCGCGTCCCCGCCCCATCCGTTTGTGCTATAGACGTCCGCACGCCAAGTTTCATCCTAGACGCCAGCGCTCGTTTCTCCCCTGGCGGAACGATTTCACCTCCAACGGGTGTATTTCCGCCGCCGCTTCCCTTCACGGTCGCGCCCGCGTTCAGTTCACGCTGTGCGCGAAACGTCTCTTGTTTGCGACAGCGCCTCTTCGGAGGACCGAAAATTATGATTGGGTTGTTAACTGTCACGACAGCAATGTAAACACGAAAGGCTTGATGCCACCAGTGAAATTCAGCCGATTCACAAAAAATAATACGAAAAAATCAGACGATATATATGGATTATTGCGGGGCGCCGAACGAAGTAAACAACTGCCAAACGAAGCGAGCTCGTTCATTGATCACTCCTGAGTTGTTGACGGTTTTTATATGTAACCCACATTATTTAATAATTACTCGGTATATAATCCTTTCATTCACGTAAAAACTTTCAGTTGTTCGACCTGCGCTTGCCCTGTCTTCTTTCTCGTGTTTCGTTTGTGTGTGCGCTGCCCAAGAATGGAAACCACTTCTGTTTTATGGGCTAGCAGTGGCCGAAGTTCACGCGTGCTGAGAAATTGAATATGCGCACGATGCATTGAAAATGACCGGAGTTCATTCCTGCATCACCACTGCACCGATAAATCGAGTTACTGCATGGACGATACACGCCCGCGTCTTGGACGCGCCGGCATTGCTGAAGCAGAAATGATTACTAATACCTTCAACTTCCGTTTCTTGAGCATTGTTAAAAAATGGTCAAGCTATTTACATTGCTGCCTCTTCTATATTGTAGGGGACGTACTAGTTAAAGTTGAGTGCGCATGTCGTACTTGTGCTATGCAGCGATGCATTTTGTTTGTTTACGCAGAGTGCCGATGGAAGTCCGTTGTCGCCATCAGAAACAACACGGATTTGTAGCAAACATTTTGTGGGGAACTGCAAAAATGACTTAAGCCCGTATGTGCCGCATCGTATGTGCCGACGATTTTTCAGGCGGCACATACGATCTCGTTTTAAATTACCTGCTCAGTGTCACTTACATGGCTAAGCGGACGCTGCCCTTTCGCTGCATGGCACCCATAAAAATAATCGTCAAGCGTACCCATCTTCTTAAAGACAAATAGAAGCGTGTACAGTCTGTTTCACACTTAGTGGAAAACTCGGAACGTATTGCATCGCGATGCGGCAAGCAATGGAGTCGTGCGGCGGTGGCAGCTAGAGCAGGCGCTCGAGGGGCGGAGTCGTGATCTGCGTCGTCTGCTACAGCGGCGCGCGCTGGCCGCATTGTCGGGATGCGTGCTACTGTCAGGGGCAAAGCACCGATTTCATCGGCACTGCGGGAACTGAGCTGATATTCTTTACTAAACGCTGTGCGATGCCAAACTCCGAGCCTTCATTGGCGATAATGGAGTTCCACAAACTTCTTTTGACAGCACGCTTCATTTGTTCTTTCGAAAGACCGGGGTACAGAGCACGTGCACATGTATTTCTTCACTGTGTGTGCTACCGTAATATGCAGCGACAAGACGCACCAAGATGTGCGCGCAACGTGCTCAGTCTTTATTTGACTCGAAAGGAAAACAAAGCACTCAACAATGATAACTATATGGGTGTCGTGCACGGTGAAACAAACGGATACGATTAAAGGAATGTTTTCGGTTAAGACAATGAGCTGGAAGTTATTTTTCTGGACAATCAATCACTACACCAGACAGACCCTGCCCGCCGGCGGGGAACTGGCACGTCACGCTCCGAACTTCAGAGTATCTCGTCATGTCCCTAGCAGCAGCGATGACAGCGCTCATCCTGGAAGGCAGTGAAGTGTAGAGTGACTTGACCAGGGAGGTGTTCATTCGCAGCACGTCTCAGTCGCTGACGATAGTGGATCGAAGCCTATCCTCGGGCGACTGATAGAGGGAATCGTGCGCCAGCAATACTTTCAACGAGCTCCAGGCATGTTAAATTAGGTTGGCGCGCGGGGATTGAGGCGGCCACCCCAAGAGAGTGACGGCGCGCTCTTCCAGCAGCTCTTGCACAACACGAGCAGTGTGGATCGGCAGCCTATCGTGTTAGAATATATAGACGCCTTCCAGGAACGGGCCGTCAAGAATGTATGGAATCAGTACGTCCTCTGTGGCTGCCCTGCACCTTTCAGCGATGAACTTACCTTCCTGGCGTATCAGTGGGCGTCGCACAACGCTTAGTAAAGTATACCGGCTCATTTCACGCAGTAACGATGAGATCGGCGCATTGCAACTGACAGCAGAACGCTTCCCGACAATGCGGCCAGTGCGCGCCGCCGTAGCGAACGACGCCGTTCAAGACCCCGTCCCTCGAGCGACTGCCCGAGCTGCTGCCGCTGCCTGACTCAAGCGCTCGCCGCATCGCGATGCAATGCGCTCCGAGTTTTCCCCTAAGTGTGAAGCAGACTGTACATCGTCCTTCGAATAAAACATCCACGCACACACACGTAGGCACACACCGCGCGCGGTACGAAACGTGCCCAAACACGCGCAGTGCAAGAGGCAATCAAGGCGGTGCGAACGAGAGATGGGAGAAGCGTACCACCCGCTAGTTGAATTTTGCCCCGCATGCGGCGCTCTCAACGCCGGCTCAGCGCCGGCGCCGGCGCCGGCGCTCAAACTACGGAGCATGTTTTATTAGAATGTGAAGACGTCTACCCAGCGGTCGATTTAGGCACCACTGGCCTCCTTGAAGCCCTTGGGTTCAGAGGGAGCAGTGCTAAAGCAAACATGTCCGCAATAGACATTAGTAAGAGGCGACTGGAGGATTGGTGGAAGAAAAGTAGGGAAACGACAAAAGACGGAGACGTACAAAAGCACAGTTCGCAATAGGGGATCAGAAAATTTGGGCGTGGTAGTTCATAGTTTTTTTTCTTTTTTCATTGTTTAACCTATGTAGAATATTAGGCAGTATAGTAGCAAGAGCTTGGTGGCGCAACCCACCGCCCCGTTCCAAAGGGGACGCTCATAACATCCATCCAGCAGCGCCGCTCTCGGTGCCGTTTTTGTCTATTGACGTCTCCGTGCTCGCTGTGCACGTTCGCGGCGACTCTTCTTTGCAGGTGCAGCAATTAATAGGCGCCTGGAGGGGGAGACGAGAATCCCACCTGCAACCGTTTTCTTTCATTCCCTTTCATTTCCATTCCATTTACTTATAACTGCTTTCATTCAAATAAAATCTGCAGATAATGCCCCCTATGCTGCCATTGTGTCGGCTATATATATATATATATATATATATATATATATATATATATATATATATATATATATATATATATATATATATATATGCGTTTTAAATGGCTGTATGAGATTGATTAACGTGAATGCACCGGCTACTTGGTTATTCGTTTTCAGGAAGAACAGCGCTTAATAGATGAACACAGAAGAAGGCACATGGGAAACGACACGCTACGCCGTCTACATTAGCTGATTTATTATTGCAGCACACGTACACACATTTCAATATGCTTAGAGCAAGTCACCAAAGCCATAGAAGCGTAAAAAACAAACGGAGGCAGTGATTGGTAATTTCTTCCACAATGGTGCTCATGCGTGGTAAATGGGTATGGTGATAGGTTAGGACATAAATTTGAAATTTCCTTGTCGATAGCAAAACATGACGCGCATTAACATTTCTCTTTCGATATTGGCAGGCTTCAAAATTTCTCGAGCTATCTGGTTGCTACTCATTGCTAACACGCATTCCACTTTTTTCGAATTCAAGCCGGCAACTGCACTTCTCACTATGACGCGCAGATGGCCGCCGACTGTTTTTGTCAGGTAATAATTTCATTGGGTATGTGTATGGGTTTTATGCCGCTGGATATGTTGTAATGCCACACTGGGTACGTGCTTTGGCATCACTGCGTGTGTGCCACTGGATTTTACTTTGCTTTCACTCTGATATCCTGGCATTAGAAAAAATACTGTTACTTATTATACATATAAACACTATACAGCGTATTCTCTATACACAACGGTTTCCTTCGCAACAGTTACATTATTCCATGCTTCAAATTACGTACACGTCATCTAAAATTGAGTCTGTCAATTTTTTTTTTTTGTCTTTAATTAAAGATCGTTCCCGCCCATTCACGCGTAGTGCGCGCCGATGGACGCGTCACAGGTGTAAGCCTGGCGCAGAACAATCGGGAAAGGAACCGGCCGAGCGCCGCAGTTTGCCGCTTTGTCGATCGTGCTTCTCTGTCTTATTCGCGTTTTCAGTGCAAAATAATTGCAACACTCTTCGCATTTGTGGGGTGGCCAAAGTTTCAAGGAAAGTCGAAGAAGAATTGTTGCACGGTGGGGGCTGAAATACCGGCAAAAACGTGCCGGCGATGCGGTTCTAATCATTCCCCGCAAAGCATCATCAGCTGGAGCAACGGTAAGCAATGGGTCGCCGCCGTTCGGCAGGAAATTTCTTGTTTTCATCCTTTCCCTTGTCCTGTCACTGTTATTTCCACTTGATCATATTTAGAAGGGGAAGCGACGAAGTTCGTCTGCACTGCAGCATGCGGTGTAAAGGCATTTCAGTAAAGTTCTTAATGCCAATTGCCGCTTCTAGCTTGCCGCTTCTTTACCGCGTTGCGCTAGCTAGGCAGCACGTCTGCACGTGCGCATTGTGTTGTATTGAACTGAAATTGTTGGTTTTATGCGGCCCGGTAAATCCTCGCACCAGCTGTCACGCACTTCATGTTTTGTGTCTATTTTATGCGTGGCTTCCTGCATGTTGCTGGTTGCTTCATGCATAACTGTTGTTGATTTTTTTCAGGTGCGAGGTTTTCACCGTGCCTCGTTTGTGAAGGATCTAAATCATGCTGCCTCTTATCGGAATGACACTAAGAAAGTGCTTAACAGCTTTATTCTAGCTTTGATTTTGGGGGGAATGCGTTTAGAAAATATGTAGTCGAGGGCGAGAATTGCTAATAGTTGCTGCATATATATTTTTGTCTCATTTTCGCTGAAAAGTTCGCGTCACGTTTGGGAAATCAACCCACCTCGATGCTGTCTGAGCAGACTTACCACGCCGAGTGATTTGTTTGTTTCGCAACGTAGCCCCTTTTTGCATGTGAATTATGTACTCAACTGAATTCTTTCTTCTTGTGCTTACGGCGCAGAGGACTAAACCCAGCCTTGCCGCCAGCGCTCATCTACTTGGACTGGCGCTGTTCTGCCTTTAAATATATCATGTGGCATCTCTCTCTAGTAATATAAAAAAAAGTACTGAAAGGTTGGTCAGATTAGCTTTGTACGTTTCCAAGCAGCTCCCTCAGGGAATTTAAAACTGCAAAAACTGCAGCCGGAATGGCAGTTCACCGGCGTATGCAGCAGAATTGCATCGGCGGTACAGCACTAATACGCGCTCTTAGTACGTTACGTGGGACAAACGGGAAGGTGCTTAAACGTGAGACTACAGGAGCACAATCAGAAAGTTCAAAGAGGGAGAGAAAGTTTTCTTGGGATCCATTGCTCCCAATGAATATGTCAGCCACTCTATGGAAAAATAGAAATAATAGCAAGGCAGGGGCAGGGAAACACCAGACTCATCATTGAGTCAACGGCTATGGGCGTCTTGCGCTGGAGTTTGAGGTATAGTAGCGGCGCCTGGGGGCGGCGCGGAAAACGACATCTGGGGCCGAATCTTATAACGGTTCGGAATACGAACGGTTCGCTTCGCCGCTTACGTCACTAGATGTGCCACTCCCAAGCCGGCGGTGGAAGAAGGGGAGGACGCGACCAATAGATGAGAGGGTGCCACCTCTGAAGTGTACGTCATTATATGACGAGCTAATCGAGGAATTGCAGAATGTTTCCGCTTGCTAAATAAATGTAAAATATAAATTTAATATTATACGCCAAGTTCTGAAGTACAAACGTGTGGCGCCAGGCGTTTACGCAATGCAGAAGTAATTTATTAATGTCATTCTTTTTTTATTCTCAGCCGACAGGCGGTATCGCACGCGTAAATGAGTTGGCAGAGCGCAGCGCTATGTCGTCTGCTACCAGGAGCTCGCAGGATGCACGCAACAGGAACGCACTGCCGGCACTTCTCAAGTAGCGAGCGCGACAAAACCGTGAACTGGTTCTTAGAGACGCCTTTACTAGCCGACTATATAAATTTTCCATTTTTTTTCGTCCTTCGTCATCGGCTCGGACATATGACTCGCTCGCCGCCGCGCTGCCGCTGTCCCTGCGATAAGCCCCACGGCGCGTCGCGTGATGAACGCAATGGAACTTGAAATCGAACATTACGATACACGGGCCCTGCATTGCCTGCGCGAAGTCAAATCAAATAGTGTGGTGCTGACGGTGCGCGCTGTGCCGTAAAATTGAGTAACAAAGTGCGGCACTCCCGAATCACAGAAAAAAAGGCAGCCAAATAAGAGATCTCCACAATATCTTCCCGTCCTGACTGTATAGTTTTATCAGCCGAACGATGGAAGTGCTGAACCAGCCTAGGTTGAACCCTTCCGACTGCTGAACGGCGATCTGCAAGCTATTCACGCTGGCGATAGCACTGAGAATTCGATCTCACCATGCAAATATCTCCTTGGCATTGGCTTTGAAGCTGAGGTCACGGGAAAGCTGACCCAGCCCTACAACCGGCCAACACAGTAATTGCGAGAGCAACTTTGCGGACGGTGTCGGCAGCAGAGATCTAGGTCATTCCGATGAATGCTTCACGTCCGACCGACCTCTGGGAGCTGCAGGCCAGTGGCGATGAACCGCAGCGCGCAATATTCCTTCCTCTGCGTGGAATGGCCACTCGTACGCTTGCACCTGAGTCCCCTACATTTGATAGCGTAGCCTGCAAAAGGTTTACTTAGAAAGCCAGCAAGGGCGGTGCAACTCGTTATCCGTCACTACTTCGAACGCGTATCGCGCTTCCAGCCGTGGTCGACACCGAAAGAGGGACGCCAAGCAGACGACAAAGGCAAGTAATAGCCTCCGAAGCAACCAACGCACGCGCGCGCGACGCCCGCGTGTCTCCGGGGTCACGCGACCGGCGCGCGCGGCCAGGGTCACAAGCCAAAGCCAAGCCACAGCAACGGAACCCAAAGCGGACTGCCCCTTCGCCGGTTCCTACGACCGGTTCGCTTTGAAGATGATTGACAGATGCGTGACGTATTCGAAAATTGCGATACCGCCCCGCTGCCTCTGACGACCTGTGACGTAATAAAAATTTTGACCAATCAGGTGAGGCCAAAGGAACGGTTCCCCAACCGAACCGTTACGAGATTCGGCCCCTGGGTCGTACCAGCTTGGGTCGTATTGAGCCCCGGCTGTGGCGAAGCACGTTTCTAGGCCGAGTTTTGCGTCGATTCGCACTTTTTTCTGCCCTGTTGCAAGTGCGAAAAGGCTCGTCACTTCTCACAGACCACGCCGACCACGCTGCGAGCTCGTCGAAAACGGACTCTCCGTGAGACGTAATGCTGGAAGCAGAAGGAATCGGCGACGCCGATCCGGAGAGACCTAGCGCAGCCTCGAAAAAGCGTCCCCGTCGTTACTTCTGCGTCGTCGGCTGCCATGAACAAGAAGGCCTGAATCCCAACATCAGATTCTACCGTTTTCCTTCAAGGCCTCACGAAGCGAGCGCGGGCGCGCTGGTTAGGTGCAGTTCGTCGCGCTGGGTAAGCGAAACTTCGCGCCATGCTGACTGCTTCGCCTGTCTTGAAGCTTGCTTGATTATCTGCGTTCTAATGTTCGGTCTTTTGCACCTACAGTCCCGACAGCAGACCGACATAGCAGCAGGCATGGCTGGTGATTCACGATTCGAGACCCGGCCACAGCGACAATTAACACTCGACCCATGCGAAGTGGTGCGTGCAAATGAGCACAAATGGTCGGGCTCATTCGGTGACAATTCACTACCCCACTACGAGCAGCACAGATTAGAGAGTTAAATGTGCTTATCCTTGACCTCAAGCCCAGCACGTTGAGGCAGCGCAGCAAGGTAATATTGATTGCAGCACATCGATGTTCGAGCGCTGTCATTAAGCTATACATCAAGCGAGCAGCGCACGAGCTCGCGCGATTCGCACGTACGTTACTGCGAGCTCATAGCATTGCATCAGATATTTATCAATTGCTAAAGGGACAGATGGCCGCTAATACAGTGCAGCAGGCACAACTACTTGTCTAGCGGCATGCAGTCAACAAAGATTGCAGGAGGCCCGCCGTTTCGCGGCATGTCGAAAGACCGCTGCCGTCGCGGCGCGTACGATCGTGCGCTCGAGCAGTTCCGTACACCTGATGCCGGCTTATCGCTGCTGTGAATTCATTTGCAGCAAGCATTTCCTCGCGTTTGTGCGCCTGAATCTAGCAGCGTGCAAACCTTACCTGAAGTTCAACTTCAACGCGACTCGCTTCACTTGCGATTGACACCGCGCTAAAACTTCGCCGCTTATTTCTTGAACGGCGTACACGTATTCGGCGTTGCATAAGTTATTGCCTTTACGCAGCGTGCCACCCCTGAAAAAATCTTCGGCGCCCGATATTCGCTGCAAGCCGCGGTACAACAAAACCGAAAGTGGCGGGTCCATATTGTAAACGTGTTTTCCGAAGCAGACATATGGAAGCAGACGACCGAGTTTGGTACTACCCAGTTGAGGACAGAGTGGGCTTTTTAGCACCATTTTCGCAGCGCACTCTGGGCAATGCAACAGCCCCATTGCAGAAGGCAACTGCGTCAGCAAACCACCCATAACATTGACGGCTAAAGAATTTGCATTCCTGGGGACCGCCATGGAGTGCTCTTTTCTGCTTGTGATAACCATGTTGTCTTGCACGTGTGCAACTGATCGCGATCAAGTGCACGAGAGTATACATTCATAATCTTTTTTTGTAATAAACATCAGTTGGAAGTTTGAGCTTGTCCATGTCGCCCTTCTGTGCACCGTGTCTACTTTGTTGCCTAGCGTACGCGTTTCCACCAATAAATCCGCAATGACTCTTGTTTAGGCGACTTCGACTGCACTTATTCGGGGATGCCACATGCATTCATCGGCAGAAAGAGTGAGGGGAGCGTTAGGGGTGCGTGTTTAAGCCACTGGCCGCGGGGAAGTCCGAATAATCGAGCAGGTCTGGAAAATCAGTCGGCCACTCCATTGGTGGCAAGGAGTTACGGAGTCGCCATCTGTCAGAAGCGCCTCCCTTGCGTAGTATGAAGGATCACGCGGCGCGTTCCTCCTAGGTTTCGCTTACGGCGCTCAATAAAAACACCACGCGGCAGCCCTCCTGGACATTTGTGTAAGTACTCTCAAAACGAGGGAAGTTTTTGACTGTCGATATAATAATCTTGGGCAAACTGAAAGGCCAGAATCGTTTACAGATGTTATCTCTTTACTGAATACGTACAGTGAACGCCACTGCGCGCGGTGGCCGCGATGGAGTCTCCCGAACCGGCTTCTTGCGTGAAAGGTAGCCAAACGCCGAGAGCAAACTATGTGAAATATGTACTTATAGTGGGCTGTCTGTATAACCAAACGGGGCATAACGGAATGGAGCCTCAATCCAGCGACCGACTGCGCGTCTGCATGTATGTCGGCGCACAATGTTTTTCTTTCGCTGTGAGCGCGTTTTCGCACCGTACAGCGAGCTTTAGGCCGCAGCATATGAGCATTTGACAGTATACACTAGCAAGCATTTTTGCGTGGACGCTATCAGAACTGTTCAAAAATATTCCGTTATGGAGACTAGTTTTGACGCCTATAGCTACGGCGACTGTGATGTGCCGTCGCGACGATTCAATCTTTTGTCTTCTAAATTCTTGGACATTTCAATATTACTTCTCAAGTTGCGTCGCAGTGTATGTTTACCGGTATTC
Organism: Dermacentor albipictus; assembly: GCF_038994185.2. Lineage (NCBI taxonomy): Eukaryota > Metazoa > Arthropoda > Arachnida > Ixodida > Ixodidae > Dermacentor > Dermacentor albipictus. Next base: position 171,488,419 of record NC_091823.1, read on the forward strand.
TCAGTGTGCGATTTCCCTCTGCTTGTTTTTCGTAATCGACTGCACTAATTCATAACACAAAATATGATTATATATGCCATGCCTTTTTTTTTAATGTGCGTCTTGCCGCTCCCTTTCCGTTCCAGTGAAATTGCCAGTATCTAGCATCAAGTTCATAGACCAAACCATCATGACATTAGCCGGGGCAGCGGGCGAGTATCTCAGTGGGCGTTTTCTGCTACTCACCGAGAGAGAGAGAGTAAAACTTTATTAATATAAATAAAACAAGGCACGATGGTTGGAGCCCCTATTCCAGGGCCCCACTGGCACGAGCGGCTCGCTGGGCTTGGTCCAGAAGAGCCAACTGGCTCTCCCGACCCTCGTCCGCAAGCCATGCCTCCCACTGCCTATTCCTCATTAGTGGATGTTCGTGTAATATGGGACTGTCTATGTGCGGAGGCCTTCTGGGACACTCCCATGTGATGTGTTTTAGTGTGGGTGTGTCTGTGCACCACGGGCACTCGTCAGTGAACCTCGTGGGGTGTATTCTGTGTAGGTGGTGCAGGTTGGGGTATGTATTCGTACGACGCCAGTCCCTCTCCTGTTGGCTGTTTAAATCGGAGTGAGGATGTCCAAAACGTCTCCGCTCCTGCCTTTGCTGTAGGAGGATGTCACGAGAATTCGGTGGAAGGTCATCGCTAGGCCATGCCGTTGCTCGGACGTTCAAACCTCGAGCAATACGGTCTGCCCTAGCGTTTCCTGCCAGTCGCTCGTGTGCCGGACACCAGACGATAGTGTGGTGCCCCTCCAGTTGAGTGCCTAAAATTTTGATTACTGATTTGGGTGCCGTTCCTTGCAAAAACAGGCGGCAAGCCGCTTGTGAGTCGGATAATATGACAGCCGAATTGGTTTGGCGCTCGGCGTCCTGAATGGCCAAGGCGATGGCTGCAGCCTCTGCCACGCATGCCGAGGCGGTATTGAAGGATGCCGTTGTTATGTTGTTGTTGCATGTAGAAACTATGGTGAAAGTGTCTGAGCTGGCTCGACTGGCATCCGTATAATACACCCCCGGTCCCATGCCGAAACGTTTGTGAAGGGTCTTTGCCCTTGCTCTGCGTCGTCCGGGATGGTACTTGGGGTGCATGTTTTTGGGAATTGGGGCCACCGCGATGTGCGATCGAACATTGCGGTCTATCTGTGCCGTTTCCTCTCCGCAATACTGGGGTCTCAGGGGAAAGCCTAACCTCGCCAATACTTCCCTGCCCTGAGTTGAAGAACAAAGTCGTTCTTTCTGGGCATATAACGTCGCGACTGCGTACTCGTCAAAAGTATTGTGCAGGCCCAGTCCCTCGAATCTCTCTGTGCTAGCGCATTCGGGAAGACCAAGGGCGGCTTTGAAGGCTTTTCTTATTATTGCGTTTGCCTGTTTATTTTCTTGGTTTGTCAAGGCCTGATATGGAAGGGCGTATGTGAGTCGGCTAATTACGAATGCGTGAACCAGGCTGATGGTCTCTCCCTCAGTTAGGCTGTCTCTGCTTTTTGCCACTCTCCGTATCATTCTGGCCACGTTTCCTGTGACCGCCTTTAGTTTTTGTAGGGTGTGGGATGTTCCAGCATTCTGCTGTATCCACATCCCCAATATTCGGAGTGTCTCCACTTCACGAATTGGCGCCCCGTCGAGAGTCAGAGTGAGCGGCACCCAGTCCTTCTTTCTTGCGTATTTCGCACGCACCCGAATGAATTCCGATTTTTCGGGTGCGCATACCATGTGCGCCGCCCTCGCGTATTCCACGACTGCGTCTATGGCCTTTTGAAGGGTTTCTTGCTTGTCCCCGTAGGACCCCTGGTGAGCCCAGAACGTAATATCATCGGCATATATCGCACAACCGAGATTCGGGTGTTTATCTAGCTCCAGGGCTAGCTTTCTCATCCCTACATGGAAAAGCAGTGGAGAGAGTATAGCTCCCTGAGGGGTACCTCTGTCGGGACAGTTGAAGGTGTCGGACCTCGTGGAGCCTAATCCGATTGTGGCCGTGCGGTGGCTGAGGAACGAGCGCACGTAGTTATAAATTCGCGTTCCGCAGTTCACCGCTTCCAGTCCCTCCAGAATAGCGTGGTGGGAGATGCTGTCGAAGGCCTTTTTGATGTCCAATGCCAATACAAATTTATCTTCCGACCCTCTGTTGGGGTGCAGGACCTCGTGTTTTAGTAGTAGAAAAACGTCCTGCGCTGACACGTGGGGTCGGAAACCGAACATGTTGGAGGGGAACATGTTGTTTAGCTCTATGTGGTTCGGGAGCCGGACCTGCACAACCTTTTCAAAGAGTTTCCCCGCGCACGACGTTAGGGAGATGGGTCGAAGGTTGTTGATGTTGATGTTGTTGGCTTACCTGGTTTTGGAATAAGAATAATTTTTGCTTCCTTCCATTCTTTTGGAAGGACGCCGTCCTCTGTCCAGACCGTGTCGTTAAAGAATTTGGTCAAGCTCTTTAGCGTGTCATCACTTAGATTGCGAATCATTGCGTTCGTGACCTGATCTACCCCTGGGGTCGTGTTTTTCTTGAAGGAGTGTGCCGCTGCGTAAACCTCTTCAAAGGTTATGGGGGCGTCCAGTTCCGGTTGGTCCTGACCTTCGTAAACGGGTTTGGTGGATTGCCCGGTCGGTACAGTTCCTACGTATATCTCTTTAATTTTGTCTATCATGTCAGCTTCCCGACCTTCAAACTCGTTTTCAAGTAGCTTGAGTGTGCGATTCGCGACTGTTTTTGTTCCTCCCGGGTCAATCATACTTCGAAGAATGCGCCATGTTTTCTTTGTAGTCAACGTGCCCCGAAGCGAGTCACTGAACTGACGCCAATTGCTGTCGCTTAACTTTTGTGCGTATTCGTTAGCTTCCTGCGCTAGCTGAGCTATCCGTGTCCGGAGTTTGCGATTAAGCTTCTGCCTTTTCCACCTTTTTGTGAGGCCTCTCCGGGCTTCCCAGAGATGCAAGAGGTGACGATCACGGCTGGAGCCTCCGTTGTCGTTTCAATTGTTTTTGTGACCCTAGAGTGAATAACTCGGATCCGCTCGGCCCATTCTCCTACGTCTGTTATGCTGCCGATTGTTTCCTGTTTTTCCCGAAATTTGGTCCAGTCGGATAGCCTTGCCTTGCCAATAGCTCTTCGAATCCTGGCTGCATTAACCGATATGCTTAAGATATAGTGATCGCTTCCTAGGTTTTCACCTAGGTTCGTCCATCGAGTCTCACTTTCGTTGTTGGTGAACGTGAGGTCGGGGGAAGTGTCGTGGGACACGCTGTTCCCGATTCGCGTTGGGAGATCTGGTTGAGTTAGCTGGAAAAGTCCGTAGCGCTCTACAACGTCTGCTAACAATATGCCCTTGGGATTGTCTCTATGGTAGCCCCAGTTTGAGTGTTGTGCGTTAAAGTCGCCTAACAATATTAATTTGTCCCTACCTTGAGTGAGTCGCACCGCGGTGGCCACCACGTTTTCAAAATCCGCCTGTTTTTCTCTGGGAGAACTGTAAACGTTGACAATAATTGTTTTAGGTTTGCCCCTTTTCTGCGGCCAAATCGTGATTATCTGGTGCTGAATAGGTTCCCGAAAAGAATAATTTACGCTAATCGTGACATCCTTCTTGGCAAAGGTGGCTACTTGAGGGTAGTCAGGGTGAGCATAAAGCTCGTACCCTTTGAGTTTTGGATTTTGTTTCCCTATTTCCTGAATACAGATAACATCGGGAGGGATTGGCGCCGATTCTATGTAGTGCGTGAAATTAGCCAATTTAGTCCGTAGCGTGCAGCAATTCCATTGCCAGATTTCAATGTCTCCGGTCTTTGTGTTGTTTGCCATATTATCCATGGATATTACTGTCGCTATCAGTGTGCTCTATAGCTTTCGGTGTCCTGGTAGGAGCTCCCGGACTTTGACCCTCTTTCGGGGGACAGCCGCGGCTTTTGTTTGCACATCCTCTACCATTCGTTTGAGTTTGTGTAGCTCTGCAAACATTAGTTGCATGTTTTGTGCTAACTGTTCCAGCGTTAACGAATGAGCGCTGGAGGCGGTACTTTGTTGTACCTCATTGCATTCCGGTACCTCATTGCATTCAAGCGCAGTCTGCGGTGGTGATTTGGAAGTGTGGTCTGCAATTGGTGTGGGTTGCTGTGATGTGCTGTTGTTTGCCATGCGCTTAAAAGCTTCAAACTCGGCTCGTAGCTCGGCTAAACTGTTTCGAAGTATTTTGTTTTCTTCTACTATTTTCTTGTACTCTGGGTTTTGTGTGATTGGTGTAGGTGTATTCTTAGGATTGGCAGTGGGAGATGCGACTTGCGCCCAGCTCACCTGATTATTTTGTGGGGTGCTGCATGCCAGTAGGATCCCTGGTGACTTGCTTCTTGGGGCCTCTTTCTTTTTCGTCTGATCTTGCTGCTGAGGCACCTTGTGTCGCGATGCCGAACGTCTCCTCTGGCCCGCCTGCCCGGAACAAGATCGGCTCCTCGACGGCGAGCGGGTTCTGGAGCGGCTGCGACGATCCATGGCCGGAAGGAACTCCAGCTCGGAGTCCTCGTCTTCGGTGGCGAACCACCGTAGCTGGGTCTTCGTTGGTTTCTTTGGCCGTGGTCTTGATATCTGCCTGACTGGCTTTAGTCTTTTGGGACATCGGCGGTCACCCGTTGGATGATCACTCCCACAAATGGCGCATTTGGGGGTGCACGTGTGTCCATCGGCAGGCTCCCGCACCCCGCACGAGCGGCACACCTGCGCGTCGGGCTGTGGACATACGTCGGTGCGGTGTCCCACGGTGCCACAGGTACGGCAGAATTGTACCGCATTTCGGTAGGGTGTGCAGAGTTTTTCTCCCCCGGAGTAATAAACACACCTTGGCACTCGGCTGCCGTAGAAGGTGAGCAAGGCGCTTTGTGAGTCGCCCATCATTCTTGCGTCGATCAACTCCAGTCCGTGCGTTCGGATACGTAGGTTCGATCGCAGCACGTCAGAAGGGGTGTGTGCTTCTATCCCGTGGATTACTCCCCGCGTCGTGTCTTCTCCTGCCGTAACGTACGCATTGACCGGGTGTTGTCGTCCGTTGATGTTCAAGGATTTGATGGCTTGCATGACCTTGGCCGTATCCCGATTCGGGGTGGATATCACTGCAATGTTCGAGCCTGACTTGATTCTTAGAATAAAATCGTTGTCAGTGGTTCTGTCCTCGCACGCCTCCATGACGGCTCTTGCCAGTGCCTGACTGGTAACATTCTTGAGTGGTAGCCCTTGGTGTGGTCTGATGACCACCTTCAGGTCACTCTTCTGTAGCGGCGGAAGACGCTTGAGTCGTGGGTGCCCGCGATGCGCCATGGGTTTAGACGAGTTGGTAGTCGGACCTGATGGCAGTGCGCTTCCTTGCGCGGAGCGGCGCTGCTGAGCGAGATTTTTCTTTTCCTTCAGGGAAAGAACGCGCTCCCATCCGGCTTCTGCGGTCGTTTCGTTGACCACGGTAGCGCTTTGCATGTTGTTGTTGATCGTGGCTGCCTCATTGCATTCGTGGTGCGGTGTTGCATCACCCACCTGAGATGCAGTGAAATCCATCTGTTCAAGGCGCGACGTTGTAATAAGTCGCGGGTTCGATGTCGCAGCCGGAGTTCTTAAGGCCGCCATGTTCAAATGCGCGCGCGCCCGCCGGCGCCGCTCTTTAACTGAAGGTAGCTCGCCACGTGCTGAAGGTGGAAAATCGGCCGTAAGATGCCGAAATATGGTCCGACTGACCTGCAGTTGGTCTCCACAGGCGCCGCACTACTTCTTGGAGATGGTGGTGATCGTTTCGGGCCGGTCCCAGAAGGTGGTCCGCCCGAAAAACCAAACATGCGTAGCCCGATGTGAGCGCAGCCGTTTCGAACGGCGTCTTCTTCTTCTTCCTCTGCTACTCACCGAACATCGCGCAGTCCCAGCGCCGTAGCAGAAATGTTCCTCGCGTCTGTGCTTGCTGCATACCCGAGTTGTAGCCGATGGCAGTCTGCCGGTTCTAAGTTTCGCCAGCCAAGCTTCACGCAGCTCCTTGCCCTGCGGCTATGTGACCACTGAATAAGGCCGACACCGGGCTCCATTGCGTACGCCCGGCACTGCGGCACCGAGCAAGTAGCCTACCATGCTGCATGCCTCCAGAGACAGCCACTACCTATTATAGTACACTCAAGGCGGTAAAGCCTCACCACTTTATCAAAACCGCGGCGCAGGTGGGACTTTAAACTTTCGTTTTCAGCTCGCTTCGGCGCTTCCGAAGCAGCCGACGCGGACGCTGTGTCCACGTGATCCCTAATGCCACGTCACGCCGATGATGGCGCTAGCTTTTCCAGTGGTGGAGCTCGCCCCTAATAGCGTTTTCTTTTCGTGTGTGACTATGCCTGATGCGAAGACCACGGATCCTGGGAGTGAACCTTTCAAAATTTGTAAATTTAAACAGATGCAAACATACTAGTGAGAGCACTTCGTCCATAGGACATCAGAACCATATCCGATTGTCCGTGCACCATATCAGATACAAATGGGACATCCACTGGACGTCCAATTCTGGATATCCTACTGCGTACTTCCCAAGGATATCGCACATGAGCCTTTTTTGGCATACACATGTATATTTTATTTATTTATTTATTAAGGTATCCACAGTGCCAGGACGCTGTGGGTTGTCCTTCACGAATGAGTTTCCTCATAACGGAATTGTTTTCTCGTATCTTCGATTTACAATCCGAAACCATTGTGTGCATCTCATGTGTACGTCATACTTTACTAATTTTCTGATGCAATTTACTTTGAAAACTTCAATTACTTTAATAAGCCACTTGCACTTGGCGGAGGGCCTTGAATACAGAAGAGTATATATGCTGCACGTCCTCACAAGTGCGTGCACGCTTAATGTGTGTATGCAATTTATCTGTTCGAAACGTGGGTGCTTCTGTCACACAGCATGTGCTGCGACCATTATAGACATCATGGCAAACTTGTGCAAAAGGCCCTGGCATATACGCCCGTAAAATGTATGCAGAATGTCTCCATAATGTCCCTCGGGGACATGCAAGGGGTGTCCGCGAGACAAGTGCGACCAAACGGTCATGCAAGAGACGCCTGCAGGACGTATTTGACATGTCCCTAGGATATTCATGTCCTGATAGTGGATGCTTATAAGATATCCATAGTACGTCATTGTTGCCACTGGGATCCCATTAGTAAAAACACCAACCGAAATTTATTGTAATTGGCGGTTCGGAGCCCGACTAGCACCTTCTTGCTCTTTAATTCAGTTGTCCCCAACCAGGCAGATATCCGCCGAATGTATTACCTTTGATCCCGATCGTATCCTTTGATTTTCGGATACGCGCTGCTGCTTTGCATGTGTGCAGCCTTTGAAAAATGTTGTTTTGGTTACAGTGCGGTGCCGCTTATAGTGCGCATACTCACGACTCCGACGATCTACACCGTATTAAGTAATCAGTTCTTCACATCCTTGTTAAGAGTTTAAATGTTCTTTCTGACAAGCAATCGAGAGCTTTACAAGAGAAAGCATCACGAGAGAAGCCATATCATCGCATGTCAAGACAGATTGGTCGGTAGTGGTTATATTGTGCTTTCACAGTGCAGAAGGCCCAGAGATTAGGGTATCTGCCTCTTGCTTATTCACATGTTGTACTCACAGTGAAAGTACATTTTTTTCGTATGTTGCCCTGCAAATCCTGCTGACCATCACTCTGCCCAAATTAACCAGGCGCCACCAAATATATTTGTTAAAGAAATCGCTGATACAAATACTTGACTCTCAGTAAGTCATAAAAGCAACACAAGAAAGAAACCAGAGACAGGCCTCTACAGACAGTATTTATTTAGCCCTTGCCATTTCCTAGAATACAGCCTGACATTCTATATTATATGTATATGTGTGTATATATATATATATGCACACACACACACACATGTATGGCGAACACGTGCACAGTTAGTGACAATTTCATTTTCTATCCCACGTCAACAACTATATAGATATGCATTTATGTTTATATATATATATATATATATATATATATCTATTATATTCATATAAAGGAGAGAGACAGCAATTTGTACTTGACAACTTTGCACGGGGTATTCACCATTGGGATATGCCTGCAATTGCTCACAAGATGTGAAAGCACATACGTACGCACATAAGACATGGTATTCCTGCACCCCTGCCATAATAATAGAAAAAAATCTTATATGCTAATGTGCAATCCAGTACCACACTCTTCCAGTGCCATCTATTTCCAACACATTGTACTTTTGATTTACACCAAAACGAAATAAAAAAACATAAAGATACGTCTCAGGAACACGCGCCATCCGTCTTCTGTCTTCCTGCATAGCCTGATCATTGTTGGAAGTGACACATGCAAAAAAAAATAGAGAGAAAAAGCGACCTAGACTCATACTCGCATATGCATGCTTTTAACAATATTCCGACACCTTTCGAGGGCGGTATCAAAAATACGACGTTTCTCCTCCTCGTAAATGGTCTTTCAAATATTCACAAAGCTCTGTCACCTATTTGCCCACAGCAGGATGTTCCAAAAGCATAAAAAGACAGAACATATCAAAACCCATGCACACACAAAAATAAACTTAAACTCTGTCGCAGTTAGTTTTGGAATGTTCTATTCAATTCAGAACAACATCAGGAAGTATGAAAAAGGAGGTCTTCAATGAGTTAACAGAAACGGGAGACAGGGTATTGTGTGATCCCTCTGCCAATGGCCACCAAGGATTTATACGCAGTGGGAAAAAGTAACTGCAAAGATCCTAAACTTGTAACACATCAATCACATTTCACTATTATTTTCTCACTGCACTCCTTACTGCATGTGAATGAGTTTTCTCACATAGACTTTAACAGAGGAGAAAGTGCACTCAAAGTGCAATTTGAGCTCAACGTGGGTACTAGGCTTGCACTCAATGCATAGTAAAACACACGAAGTACTCTACCGACATTCACCGCTAAGACAAGGTCAACATGTGAATGACACACTTTGTGCAGAGCATATTAAAAACGTGCAAGTGGTCCAGAAAGGTGTATACACTTTGAATTGTTTTCTATCAGAGAAACTCCACAACTTGAACAAGGAGATGTACAACGTCGTTGTGTGTATTACTGCTACTATTACTATTACTACCACCTATCTAGCTCGAGTTCTGTGCACAGCAGATGAGACTTACATGGCCAGATGAAAGCGCAGTTGACAAACCATTAAGGTTGCTAGTGAACACAATGTCACAAGGAAGAAAACACTGGCTCGGCCACATACTATGTACAGTGTGGTCCACTCTTAAAGGAAACACCTGTATTAGCATTGCGGCATCGATTACCAATGACACAGGGCACAAAATTCTGCAGACTAAATTTTTTGTACATGGAAGCCTGCTTTACACATCACAATCTTTTTCCATACAGTACAGAAGAACTGCTGCAATTATACTGTCTTTATTCTCAGTTCGGAGTTTCCTTTAAAAGTTTAGCATACTGTGCACTCAACACTAATGTGTAGCAGTGACTGTCTGCAGCACTGTCCCACACGCGACAGCAAATGTCAAGTGAGAACACAGAGCACACTTCCATTTTCGTCTTGCAAAGCAGCAGTGACAGCGTTCGGTAAGCAAATGCAGCCAGTCCCTTTGGTTTCAAGTGCCGGGTAGCTCACTGTAGTTGCAGGCATATGTACGAGTAGTTGGCACTCCGTGCAGTACTGAGCATCTAGAAAATTAAGAATGCATATGCAGAGATGAAGCCTAGTCTGCTATGTCAGATGAAACACCTGTGCTATGGCAAGGCGAGCTTCTAGACTTGTCTTCCTGATACCACGCACTACATGTCTAAAGGAAAATCTGCACAGACAGCCATAAATGCCTTCCTAGAGAATGTAGCAGGTTGGAAAGCAACTAAAAAATTGGGAATGACATATTAAGTGGCACCCATTGAGCGGTAGAGCCGCAGAAATTTAGCCATGCCGCGATGCAAGTATGTGCTGGCAGGGTAGCAGACAACTTGTCAGAATTCATCTCTGCATCTGTGCATTACGATTCTCAGTGCCCTCATGCCAGACCCTCTAAATGTTACCAGTTATAGACTAACATGTTCCCACTGAAAGCACATGCTCCGACACGCATGGCAGCATATTGATGAACGACCAATTTAAGACACCATGGGTAACAAACATGTGCAAACGTGCCACAGAAGCGTGCTGTTGGCAGTTTGGCCGCACAGGTGCAATGAGCATAGTAAGCATACTGAAACTTTTGAAGCCAGTGAACCTGAATTTCATATTGTTTCCTCAAAACAAGGCAACAAGTGAAAGAAGAAATCTGACAATGCACTGCCTCTGGCATAAATTCTACCACGCAGTCACAAGTGACTCAGGCACTGACAGGTGAGCAATTTTCTCACACTGACAAAAATTCATCTGGCATACAATTAAATTATAATTGCAGAGTGGTGAGGTGCAAAATGAAGTTCAAACTATCAACACTTTCAAACACTGTCACATAGACGAACAGACCTGCACTTCTCACCACACTCACAAACAGGCAGTGAGCAAAGCAAGGTAATTTAGGCATTGGCATGCACTTAAATCGAATCATTAATTTAGCATAATCCACGAAGTATTGACAAGAAAAGGAGTTTCTATTTAAGAAAAAGCACTTGTTTGCTTCTTTTTCCACAGCAGAACACTAAGACAATGCAAATAACTTCATGTTATTCCTTAGGTTAGAAGAAAATTGCAGGCGCAGTGAATGCATTTGAGCGTAGGAAGATTTGAAGGAAAGTCTTGAGCTTTATGGGGGTGCCGACCCTTGTTTGAAGCCAATAGTATATGCTCACCTTCACTCAAGTTATGCTGAGCATTCCAGAATAAGAGTGCCAGGTACACATGACTGTTTCAGTTAAATTGCAGGGTTATTTGGACTCAAATTTCACACAGAGATTGCATTTTACACACCAATGCCAAGTTGCACTGCATAGTTTGTGTTCTGTTCTTGCACATTTGATATAACTATGTGATGCGACTTGGCAACCATGTTCAATAACCAACTAGCCTACACACAACCGTTTATTGCATTTTAGGGTGCATGACATTTAACATCACGTTTGGGTGAAATAATAATGTTTCATCCACAGCAAAGCAGAAATGCACATGTTATCTACAGTGATGCAGAACAAGTGTCAATTTCACTCTAACAAACTGGAAACGTCTGTCACTGCTAAAACAAAACATAGTACATGTAGTGTTCTGCCAATACAGTGAGGAATGACACCACTGTTTTGTTCACCTAAATTCAAAATTGTTGTTGGTTTGTCATCAATGCAGATGACTGCTACCTGGTTCTTACGAATAAAGCAAGGTCACTATTGCACCCAAACATTGTGCTAAATTGTGTGCACTGTGAAATGCCAAGTCTGTGCGAAATTTGAGTGTGAACGAGCTGTTGACCTAGCCAGAAGGTTCATGTATACGATTTGCTCCAATTTAGGCAACATTTGATACAGAAGCAGGAAAATTGCAGCTCCAGCAGTGCTGGGAGTGTGTTCACTACGGAAGTGGCTTCTCCTCACAGTAGGAGCATGGTGACACCTTGGCCGTCACATCAGCAGCAAGTAGTCGAGAAAGTAGACGAGGAATCACAGGGATCAGGAAAAAAAAAGCAAATGTAGCAAAGGCAACTCTTGGCAGTGACAAAACGGCCAGACACAAACCATTGTTCTGGCATCACCGGAACTGAGCTTAGGTTTACCTGTTCGACTGCGCATGTCGCGGCGGAAGTTGAAGACAGCAGAATAAAGGCAGCTGCAGAGACCAAGTGGGATGATGCGCATTCAAGATGCCTGTTCCCAGACTTGAAATCCTGGGGGAGTGCTATATGACTGACAAACATGACCGGATGCACCAGTCGAGAGGCCGCAGTGGTGTGCGGGTCTGACATGCACCAAAACACCAATTTCTTTGGTGCTGCATCTTCTTGCTCGGGGCACATGTCAGTTGTATAACAAGCGAAAAAGAATGATGCACAGTAAGCTTTCTGTGCTGACGTGACTTGCAACATACACTAGCTGCACTACACGTGTGACAAAAATTAAAGGCAGAAACATATAAGAAAGTCCAATGACTGCAGCAAAATCAGCCATGTGCGTTTGACAGCTGTGTTGTGCAGAAAAGAAAACGTGCGCACATACACACAATATAAATATGCAGAATTTGCGGCCACAACAAGAGAGAAAGGTGTTGCAATAGTTCTATGTGCAAATGGCCCACTCTGCAGCACATTACCACACTGGGCACAAGAGGGGATACAGACCTAGAGACGGCAATCAGAAAAAGAAAGCAGTGAATCATCGGTACCTTAACATGGCCTTGTAGTTTAGGCAGACACCCATGAACAGCTGACATTGAAAAGTACACGCACATTACATCAAATACAATCGTAATGTCATGGACCTCAAACACTCAAGGCTAAAGAGACCTCACAAGAAAAATTTGAAAAACTAATGGCAAAGAAAGAGCCTGTATTCCCAAGACCCACAGTGAAGTAGTCTGATCTGGCATCACTGTACTATTGAAACCTAGCACGCAGAAGGCATCAAAGTAAGGACAGAATTTCCGAGGCACATTCATACATAAAGACACCTCAATGAAGGTGTGGCAAGCTGACCTCGTTATGGAGGGATTCCTGTCCAAACTTAGGATAAATCATACAACACTTTAGAACACTACCCCCTCCCCCCCAAAAAAAGAAGAAATAAAGAAATAGAGCTCGACCAGAAAACAGAGCTGTGCACATGTCACAAGAAAAAAAAAGACTGTAACAAGGCTAGATATGCACACCACAAACCCCCAGCATCACATCACTTCAATGTGCCAGAAAGCTTGCAAGCATTTCCTTCGTTTGAGCCACTTTCATTGGACAGACAAAATACAACACAGCAGTAGGCCTGGATTCCACCGCAGGAACCATACATCTCACTATGGTTTGCATGCAATAAAAAATAATAAATATAGATATGCATCCATGTACGGCAGTACGTGTCCCCATAAATAAAAGGACAAGACATCAGTGTGCTCATTCAACAGTAAATATAGTGTTGCTATATGTCTTTCACATTGAGGCACTGGTCACAGTGACTGAATGGGATAGTGTCCACAAATAACATAGATACTTTTAGCTAGTCAAAAGACACTGCATTGTAATCAGTTTTGTCAGTTATTACAATGCCAGCATAGTAAAATACATCAAGATGCGAGGTACGACTGGTTCCTACTATGCCCAACTTTAGCACTGCTGAAAAAAGTAATGGCAGATGCCACTTTTTCACAATGCTAGTAATGCATTACATGAAGGGTATTCTCACAGAACTATCAACAGCAAGGCCAGAATTGTGCCTTTCTTGATAGCAGCTTCCCCTAGAAGAAAGAGAGCCTAGTCTTGCAAGTTAGTTCCAAAAGAAGTGCCCGTTTACGTCATTTGCATTCTTTTATATACTGTTCATTCGTGCTGCACAAACTTAGAGGCAAGCCAGGCCTGACTCCAACACACTTGTTGCCTAATGTGTTCCCAAAAACAATTTCCTTCACTGCTCACTTAATTCCAAGTCCATACGCAACAGGATAACTGTGGGAATGAAACCTGTTGCAAATTGCACACGAGATTGTGGCACAGGAAGCGAATACAAAATGTTCGATCTTGCCACATGTATACAGGTATTCATTTCACTTTGTAGGAACTCGCTGACAACGGCACTCTCTGGCTGTGCATTTTGCTGCAAGTTATACAGACACTTAAAATGTGCAGCTGTAGCGCAGCATATTAGACTGCAATGGCTGAGCACAACTTGTACATTTGTGCCCAGCCAACAGACCTACAAATGAGACAGAAAGATGAGTGACCATAGCTGTCTTCACTGCGACCACTATCTAAGCAGCGGCTACCCCTACGGCCTCCCAGATAAGAGAAAAAGAAAACCTTGTGAGGCTCTAGGCATCTACGTTCTTGGCTACTCACCACTTAACAGGAAGCTGAAGGGCCTCGTGAAATCTTTAGTTATTTGTACAAGCAGTGATCACTCTACATTGGGAAAAGTATACCAATCTTGAAAAGGCTGAAATATTAAGCTGGTTCAATTCAGATGCTTTTTCTAGTGTTTTAGAAGCAGGAATGCCAATATCAGTGTCCACACAATGGCAGTGTGGTGTGCGAGCTAATCGGAGCCAAGTTTTCGAAAGCACTGCCCCTACTGGAGTAACTATGCGGTGCTACTTGCCCTACCATGTAGGCTTGTCTGGGGCAGTGTAAGTGCAGACAAAGAAAGCGCTCAAGAGTGCAAGTATGTAGCTGAAATGAGAAGACACATTTTACTATTTGCAAACAAAGTGATTCAAGGTATTGAGCCGCTTTAACGATTTATTAGACTTCCTTCAGCTTACTGGTTAAAGGCCACAGCATTGACCAACGACAGCTGGGTGTTCAAGACAGGAAGTGAGGCACAAGAGCAGTTCCAGTGAGAGGAACCACGTTAGCATTGGATGCGTGTGTTACTGGTATTTTTCTTGTCTTTTGTGCACAAATGGAATGTTTCTCACCCCTTGTTTGCAAAAGACTAGCGTGGACATTATTGTGACAGGAATTCTCCTGCTCACCTGATAAAAAACATTAAAAAAACAAAGAGCTAAGCGCGAGAAAATGCCTCGCGGCACAGCAAAATGTTGTGCAAAAATCTGAAGCAAAACATGGCGAGGCTGCAAATGAAAAACATGGAATGTATAAAAGCTGCAAACGCATGCGCCTAGTTGAAAAATGCGGCACTTGATAATGTTGTTCCCTTTGTACAAAGTGTAGGTGCAAAAAGGGAGCGAAAAAAATAAGGTTCCACATAAAACAGCACAGTGTTACTCGGTCACTCTAAAAAAATAATAAAGAAAGAAAGATCATAGACTTGTATCTCCTGTGTAGATTGCAAGCAGGTTGCACTGCTTTCATGTAGCTGTGAAGCAATACCAAAGGTCGCTAAAGACATTATTAAAACAGAAGAGGCTCCCAGTCAAATAGTTCACACTTGCTAAACTTATTTGCATCATTTTCAAACGCAACACAGTGGTACTGTCACCCTGGTCGATAAAAAAAGAAAAATATATTGTAAAAGATACCTTGACCACGAGACAAGAACACTTTTCACTTTCCACAGGCACTGATGATAGTACCACATGAGACGACCTTGCAGCAACACACAGAATGAAACAATGGCGTGGTAGACCATATCCAAATGGCAAAGTCTAGACTATGCTATGCAAGATTTTCCCATGAATTTAAAAGCAACCCATAATACTGACCACAATTACCCTCAACTTATGCTCTCTCGTCATCCCCCAACTACTGTATACACTCGTGTAATTACAACTCTTACACAGGGGTGGGCCATTTCAGTTCAATTTTTACGGCTACATATTATCGACATGATCCCTGCGTAGCGAAAGAGCAAACACTGTTGTTGTCATAATGCATTACTTGTTCATGCATGCACATCATGCCATGGGTGCCTATCTAGTACTCGCTCACTGTCACCGCTGCTGAGGCACGGTTCGGCAGCAGGTATCGAGAATATGCCGGTCCTCCATGCCATTTACGGCATTAGATATGTCTGCGAGTTTTAAAGATTTTTACAACATTGTCTGAAGGCACCCCAGTCGACACACTCAAAATTAAAGGTGACAAGCAACAACTAAGCCTTTTTGTTTACCCTTTTTATTTTTCCCCAGATGTTACGCTGCCAAGCTGAGGATGCGGTTCTTACACGAGAGTGGCCCTTACTTTTAGTGTATACAGTATTGTTACATTACTTGCTAAGCCAGTTTTGTCTCAATAAATGTTATACAAATGAAGCATTTCGTATCAACTTCAACATTAGAGCTTGCCTTGTCCATTACTGCCTCCAAAGCCTGCAGTGAATTTACCACACAGAAGCTACTGGTTTATGTGGAACATGCTCTTTGACAGGAAATGCCAACAGTCCCCTTAATCATTGATCTGCGAGTTGCAAAACCTTGCAGTCATCCTATACAATCAAATCTCGATATAACGAACGCGAATATACATAATTATTAGATATAACAAAGAAAACCCCCAAAAAGTACATTGCTCACGCTACTCACAGCCTTGCTGTACTGTTCCAGGAATTCCTCAGCTAGTATGCTACCTGTTGTAACACATCAGTGAGTGCGACAGCTCATGAATACGTCGGAGTTGATGATGTCATGGTGTTACCATAACTGACAATCGACGAAGTCTTCAAAGCCCTCAAGGGCTTTGAAGACTTCGTTTGATGTTAAAGAAGTGAATGTCAACAAAGGCAACAGTGAGGAACAGACTGTAAACAAAGAATTTCAAAGGCAATGAAGGCAATAGCTTCATTCGACAATCTACAGTTTTACTTGGCGTCGTTCCTGCATTTTGCCGCGAAGAATGCTTTGTGCCTCAGTGCAGCGATGCTGGCTGCAGTCGCACATTCTGCCAGACGAATTGTTCAAAAAAGTAGCAACATATTTCACTAAGTCCCTCTTGAATTAATGTTGAATGAAGGTTTTCTCATGTTAAATGTATCTAAACTGCTCTGTTGTGAGCAGTACAGTGCGTAATCATTACAACGAAGTGACCTGTAAACGAAGAATTTTGGTAGTCCCAAGCACTTCATTATAAAGGCACTTGGCTATATATGTTTATAATGAATATGAACTATAATAAAGGTATTTTTGAGTCAGATGCGGCTTGAACACATCTCCGCAGTGGACATTCGTTAACACGAGGTTTGACTACATAGCCCCAAAAATATCAAACAAAGAACTCACACAGAAAGAGAGGGGTGGTAATTCGCTCCATGCATTCACAAACCAAAACAAGACAACCCCATACAACAAATGCCCACATGAAAAAAGAAAAAACAAGGAAAGGTGGTTTCTGGCCAAGTCCTTAGCATAAAGATGGTGCATTATGCACAGTCAGAATGGTACAATACAAGCAGAGTGACACAGGCACTATTCACACTTTGAGGGCATAACACAACAACACTAGATACGCCTACGTGCCTTGTTTTCCTGCAGTACCCACTGACCACCAATACACTACATTCTGAGCGCTTGTTTACAAAATACACTGAGCTGGCCAACTTGCACAGCTGACATTAACTTGTGCCCAGCAAAGCTTCACACTGACAGCATTTGTCTAGACAAAGCAGTACAAACTGCCTCACTGTCAGGCATACACGATGAAAAAAAAAACAATATAGCTAGAAGAATGATTGAAGTAAAGCCTTCTGACACGGTCAAGGAGTTACCCCCGAGCTGACGCAAACGTAGTTATCTTGCCAAGTATAAATGTGGTACCAAGTCCCTCAACAACTCCTACCCTAAAAGCAAAAGTCGCAGGCAGCCCTGTGATGTATGCGCATGAAACGTCTTCAATTAATATGCGCACAGAGGCGTCACAGTCGACAATGAGTGCACATCGTCGACAGAAGGCCGGCACCACGACCGAGCGACATCTGTACCGCCCGGGGAAATGGACCACTGAAACCTGAATGGATAAAAGTTTTTCTACAAAGTCAGAGTGCTGCAGCATCATGGGCACACAGCCATCAGATCACCTCCCTCCGTGACAGTAGTCGGCACTGGTCACTGCTGTCTGCTCACGACTACGAGACTTCTTTGCATGAACACACGATGCCGACTGCTGACCAGCGATGGGATCACCGTACCTGCATTCTTATTTTCACTCAACACAAACATAATGGCTTGAAACACCTGCAAGAGGAGGTAGAAACCATGTTCGAGCACATGAACAGACCAACAGTTCAAAACAAAACATGCAGTGGAAGATTCATGCGAGTACCAGTGAAAAGCTGTGTCATGGTTAGGCTAAGTCTGCTTTGTTCAGAAAAGACCCAGACTCAGCAGCCTTGGATCACTGACAACTTTAAGCAGATGCACCAAAATGCACTCTTTCATATACCCGGTCACCATAAAACCGAACGAATATTTACACGTGCAATGCTTAGGACTTCAATTATGTATGTTGTTTGTTGTACAGTATGGTCCCTTTTTAAAGGGAGCAAGTACTTAATACTCTGCCATCGGTTATCGCTGAAACCTGACCTAAGGGACCCGTAGACAGATTTATGTATATATGTACAGTGTTCAGGGATTGAAAGGCGATAATTGGCCCGCATGATGACCGGCAGTTCGTGCGCTATCGGTGAGTGCTGGGTGATGGCTGTGGGGCCAAATGTAGTCACAATGCATCACAAATCCCGGCCCCGCTTTCATTGTATATCATAATGCTTGCCATCCCTAGCACCCACTGGATGCACAAGAAGTGCTGACTGCCATGCAGGGCAATTATCTTGTTCGAAACGCTGAGCACTGCACACCTCGCTAATCTCATTAGCTACTTCCTCCTGATAAATGTACGAAAATATTCCAGTTATATTTCTGTTATTACTGGTTAAGTGTTTTTTAACTGTACAGCACACTATACGTCATTTCGTAATACATAAATTTTTATATTTTTGATAGCATTTGCAACATAGAATCCAAATAGTGTCAGCAAGAAGTGAAACGAGGTTATCTTGCATAACACATTGTAACAAAGAACATGTACGGCGGACAAGGTGCAACCATAAATCTTGCAACCACAAAGTAGAAAGCAGTTTTAAAACCAGGTTTCAAGGCTACGCCTAGCCAGTTTCCCTTCACTCTTCAAGCGCCTTGTCCGTCGTACATGTTCCTTTTTTAGTCCGCATCTTCGTAGCACTCTTTTCTTCAAGTATGCAAAATCAACTTGCCCACATCAAGCTTCTGCTGTAACAAAAGAGAATGCCCAATTTTTTCCTTTAGTCTTTTTTCCCCAGTTCATCAAAGTTATTATGCACAACATTTCAAGAGGATATTTAGGGCCGCTGTTACGCTGCTAGATTTGTAAATTTAGTAACTGACACAAAATTTTTCTCGCTGTGCATCTCAAACATGCATTTGCATGATGCAGAAAAATGGGGAGAAATTGTGCTTACCATTTTCCTATGGTGTCGCCTCCTCGAGCAATTTTGCAAAGCATGGGTGTGGCTGGTTCAGACCATTGCTGCATATTGGATGTATCTGCGAGTCAACAAATATTTGGTTGTTGAAAACACCCAGGCATTTAGACCATTTGTCTCCTGTACGCTGACTGACTTCAGGAGGGTCAAATGCTGCTCCAGAAGTTTTTACAGTGACTATTTGCTTTGTTCCGAAAAAAGAAGTAGTAGAAGAAGATGAAAGTCCACTTGAGGGGCACACTATCAGCGGTGACTCAAACAAGACACAGGTTTCACAGGGAGGTGGAAGCTCAAAGTGATCGACAGGTGAACGAACGAGGGGAAAGCTCAGACCAGAGCCCAGATTTTGATAAAGGAATGACTTGGCTTCGCCAGGGTAACAACTGCTTTCCCAGGGAGCGTGTATATCATCACATTATATTGATGGTAAGGAACCAGTCAGTGCCAAAACTCCGACTCACGAATCTAATTCTTCTTATTGGGCAAGCTAGCACCAAGAAAAACAAGTAACACTAAAAGCATGTTAGTGCCAAGCACCGTTGTCAGTTGCTGAAATTTGATCTGCAGGTCAAATACATCGGCTATTTATGCCTTTCTCATTGTACATTCGGGTAATTGTTGGTGCTCGTGTACATTCCTGAATGTACACCACTATTGGCATAGCACATGCAATCTTATTAGACAAGATTTTCTTGCTATGGAATTGGCGACGACATTCTGGAAAGTTCCAATACAAGCAGGCACTTCTTACACCAAGCAATAAGTTTGGAACAGTGGTTAGCCAGTGAAAAACGGTTGCTGTAAGAAGATAATGATGTTCATACCATATTTACTTGATTCTAACGCGCCCTCGATTGTAATGCACACCCGTTTTTCATGACCAAAAAAAAGAGTACAATACCGTGCACCTCATGCTTTAATATAGAAGTACTATTTTCTCCCATTTGGAAAAAAAAACAGATTTATTCCCTATACAGTAAAGTTGAAATGAATAAAAACACAAACGGAAGCGGCATACCATGCCGCCAAGATTTTCACTGCGCCGGTACGAGTTGCGTGGGGCAACAGATATCACTCATTAAATTAAAAATTAAATTATGGGGTTTTACGTGCCAAAACCACTTTCTGATTATGAGGCACACCGTAGTGGAGGACTCCGGAAATTTCGACCACCTGGGGTTCTTTAACGTGCACCTAAATCTAAGTACACGAATGTTTTCGCATTTCGCCCCCATCGAAATGCGGCCGCCGTGGCCGGGATTCGATCCCGCGACCTCGTGCTCAGAAGCCTAATACCATAGCCACTGAGCAACCACGGCGGGTGATATCACTCATCATCGCTATCAGAAAACTCCTTATCACTATCAATGGACCAAAGCATTTCATCCTCAGTGCCGTCCATGGCATTCGAAATCCAGCACTTTTTAAAGGCCTTGTTGACCATGGCAGACGGGATCGTGCACCATGCATCTTTCACCCGTCCAGCGAAGTCCTACAGCGAGGCACGCTTCATTTTATTGGCCGGCATGAATTCGTGGCAGCCACTGACAAGCCATTCGGTGTAGAGCACCGGAATTCTATCTTTCACTGGCTTGTTCAAACAAACATCGAGCGGCTGGAGCTGCAATGTCATGTCAACGGGTATCACAACAAGATTGGTGTTGTATGCAGCCAGCTTGTGCTTGATGCGCTGGTCAAGCTGGCTGAACACGTCGAGCACACGCATCCCACACAGACACAAACTGCCGGAGGGTCTCTTTCACAAAACATTATCAATCCAGTCAGTGACCAAGTCTGTGGTCATCCAACCTTTTTCATCTGCGCACACAATCATGCCACTCAGAAACACGATGCCTTTTGGGAGCGTCTTCTGCCTGAAGATAAGATACGGGGGCAGCTTGTGCCCATCCACACTGCAACAAAGCATTGCGGTGACTCTAGTTTTTTCGGGGCCAAAAGACAAAATGCGCACTGGCTTCGCCCCCTTCTTTTCAACGGTTGTAGTGGCACGCATGTCAAAGTACAGTGGCGTCTGGCATTTCCAATCTGTTCCAAGTGGTAGCCATTTCTATGGCACAACTTCAAAACGTACCGCTGAAAACTGTGCAATTTCTCTTCATATTCTTCGGCAAATTTTTGGCATATCCTTGTCCGCCTTAGAAGAGAAAACCCTTTTCTTTTCATAAACTTTGATAGCCAGCATCTGCTCGCTTTGAAGTCACTCCGCATTAGCCCTTTCTGTAGGGCTAACTGCTTCGCGCGTACTTTGAGCAGATCGGTCGTCACAGGCCGCTCTACCTCTCGCTGCTCTTGCACGTATTGCGCGAACAGCTCTTCTATTTCGGCGAAGTGGCCCTGCTTCGGTCCACTGGAACCCTTCCTTGCTGCTTTGCTAGTGAAAATATTCTCCTTCTGTTTGCGCCAGTCCCGCATGCAAGTTTCGGGAACTCCGAACGCCCGTGATGCGGCCTGGGGCGCTATCAGCCCTTCGCGATTGGTCAAAAACTTTTTTCGATCACCTACACTTCACCCGTCTGTCACGCGGCATCACGAAAACCGCGATAGCTTCCCATCTGATATGACGTGTACATACTGATAACGCATGACGTGACCGAACAAATGAAAAATTGTTATTTCTGATTCGACACCTTTTTGCCATCAGCCCTCGACTATTGCTCAAGAGTTCTCGCGCCACACCCACTTCACCTGCCTGTCACGCCAGGTCACAGAACCACAAAAGCTCCCCACGTCAAAGTGACATGTACGCGTTAAAGATGCATTAATATGCCGAACAAAACTGAATTTTCTTCTGAATAGCCGCAGGCTGCCCCGTTCCGAAAGGAATAAAAGATAGCTGCCGCCGATCGCTCAGGCACTGGCTACTCGCATCTGCCGGAGAGCATGGGTTTATTTGTGTATAATAAAGCTTTTTGTGTGGCCGTGTAACGTTATCGAGCACTTTCGGCATGTTTGCGACCTTGCTCACCCAACTTTTCTTTGCCGAGGATCCTTTTTAGCGGCATTTTTGACCTTCCGTTGCATGCCGCCGGGATTTTTGACCAGCCACCACAAGCTAACTAAGGGAAAGTGGACCAATCGCAGATGCGGGCACCACCCTGTTCATCTGGTTATCAATTTTCAGAGCAGTGGCTCAGCCCCATCGAATCCCGTTCCACTTGAGCGTGCTCCTCGCCTCGTCTCAGCCATTTAGATAAGACAAGCCGCTCGGTGTAGGCAATGTTATTCATTTTTTAAGCAAACAAAAGTGACCTTCTATGAACGAGCAGAGCGCTTCATTGGTCTGTCCACGCAACCCCGTGGGTGACCATCGATGCTTGAGTCAGCGGTTACGCAAATATGACGTCAGGAGAATGAAATAAAAACATATTGGAATAGATTTACGTTATAGGGCCCCTGATAACCATCCGTCTCCGTGCACATGATAACTTTCCTTTTAAATGTGGCATCATGGTGCACTTCGCGTGTCTTCACAGTCGGCACTTCCATGCTGATTGAATAAATGCAGAAAACTAGGTTACGCCAGCGCCTGGTTACCCGTACAACATGGAGGTATACACATGGAGGAAGATACGACAGCTAGGCTAGAAGTGCGTATGAGGTGGCGACTTTTCGAATGCCGATGGCGATATGGTAACGTGGATTTAGGGTCGTACTCGACTCTAACACGCACGCAATTTTTGGGCCCGTTTTATCGGAAGAAAGGTGCGCGTTAGATTCGAGTAAGTACGGTATGTCACTACAGATGTTTTCATCGGGTGAGAAGGAGAGGGCGGGCAGTGAGCTTTTCTTCCTCTCAGGCTTGTGTGAGCCGGTGCAACACGGCTTCAATGTGTTGCCAGACGCCTGCTGCAGAACAATTTGGAGATGTTTTAGCTAGTTCTACATGAAATTTTTCCACCCATCGTGGTTGCTCAGTGGCTATGGTGTTCGGCTGCTGAGCACGAGGTCGCGGGATCGAATCCTGGCTATGGCGGCCGCATTTCGATAGGGGCGAGATGCGAAAACACTCGTGTACTTAGATTTAGGTGCACGTTAAAGAACCCCAGGTGGTCGAAATTTCCGGAGTCCTCCACTACGGCGTGCCTCATAATCAGAAAGTCGTTTTGGCACGTAAAACCCAATAATTAAATAAATTACATGAAATTTATGTGATTTCAATTCATATGAGGTCATCGAAGGACCACTGTATAGACCTTTGGTGCAGCGGTAACTATACAGTATGTGGAAATTTCTCTTGGCTGTGCAAACATGCGATGTGTATCATCAGCCGCAGTATGTGTTGTGAACTATTTTGAGAGTATCGGGTTCACTTTATGAAGAGAACAAGTGTCTTTAAATTGCCTGCATGAATTGGAAAATATTCTCACTATGTGATCGCTTGGCATAGGAACTAATGCATAAGAGTGCTCGTGTCCCGCCAACCCAATGCAATGTGGGAACACCTAAGCACCACTCGTTATAAAACATTTGCGTCAGACACCAGCATTGTTCTCACGCATGCCTAAGTTAGCCTCCCATATGAGACTGATGGCTTGCTCAACACAGCAATCACTGCGGTTGGTAAACCAGCATGATGCATATAAGTGATGTGCTCTGCCTTTTTGCCCTGTAATGCATAACATCCAAGGGGAATTGCATAAAAAGAAATCCACAGATATTTGTAAGGATACAATTTCCATAAAACGAGTGTGTTTTGTATAGCTGGACAAACAAGTGTGAAAATTGGTTTTTATCCTCTTGTTTCACGAAAGAAAATGGAAAACTACTACTTGCTGCTGAACCACAGCTTAGAATTGCAGTGAGACTGCTGCAGTAAGGTCAAATTTTTCAACAAATCTTCAGAAATACACAATTGACATATGAGGCTGACTATAGACTAAAATTATCACGCTGGGTGTCCTGTCTATCTGAACGCCAGCAGAAATTCCGGCCATTCTCACTTAATACACTTCAGTACATCTCACAGAACCGTTTCCCATGTAGAAGATGCCACATCATACTAAATAATAGACCATGCGAGCGTGAAAACAACTCCCAGAAACTGCCGCCTAACATATGCCTGGCATACAACAAGGAGTTGTATCACTGCCATCACCAGTTGATCTGCATTCACGGAAAAAGTGTCAGCGATTCTCTCACCTTAACTAATATTGCTTTAACTACTGTTGTAATCCCATCCCTTATGTAATACCCCAGTGTGGGGTCTTTAAGCAAATAAAGAAAGAAAGAAGAAAGAGTTCTTGCCCAAACCAGCATGCTGACTGCCCACAGATGGCGCCACTGCCTACGAAGTATGGCAAGGTCTATAAGTAGCCTTAAGCATTTAAATAGAGAAACTTCTAAGAATTCTGCAGCTCACTTTCAGCCTCTCTCACTATCACAACTAACATTTCCTTTCAGAACAATTTCTGTTGTTTAATCTTCAGCATACCGTTTCATACCCGCTTGTGCTACTTGCCCCAGGAGGAGGGGGAGTTATGTACATAAACACTGCCAAGGAAAGCAGTTATCGATGCCTGACGAAGATTAGTCACTCCCTTGTCAAACTGTGGGCTCTAGCTTGAGCCTTTCTCTGTTGTGACAGCATTTCTTTGCATACTCACAGTCACTTTCTTCAATCTGGCTGTGTGGCCTTAAGGCTGTACTACTAATTGGGAACTCCAATGCAAACAATGCAATATACAGGGTGTTTCTTTTTCAGCCACACGGATTTTTTGAAAAAAGAAAGCATCAACTGTGTTGCCGCTAAAGAAGACACGGGAAATGTATGTGGTGGTTATAATAATTCAATGATTAAATGTTGATTATATTTTTCTATTGAGTCAATCAGTCTGTTTTTCAGCTTTGTTCTTCACTCATTTTGTGTTGTATATGTATATCGTATTTCACGCACAAATACGTTGACCTTGTCTTTCTTTTTAAGTGTTGACACATTATTGACCTTTTTTTTAACCAAGAGGCCAGGTGGGCCAATCCTGAAGATAGTGTAACCTATGATGCAATGTGGTAAACTATAAATTATACCGGCACTAATTATGCCTGTACCAATAATTTTGTCAATTCTGCAACTAATCCTTGCTTCACAAGCACTGTCGAAGCCCATAACAACACTATTGCCTTGTGCAAACCCTGCTTAGTCCAAGATAACTCGCTTCATTTCCCAGAAGTGTGCCATCATGCAGCTTTGACTCAACACATATATATCTACAATGGTGCACCATTTAGAGGGGTATAATGCAATGTGGGTCTTTTTTGTCTTTATTTGCGCTAATCACACTTGTATCATTAATTTTACCTGCTCTACAACTAATTCTCACTTCTTGTCTCATTGAGACTTACAATTTAATACCTCTTGCGACTCGTTACGATGCCCAGAAGAAGCGAGAGGACCGTTTTTTTTTTCTGGAAGTGGTTAGAGGATACCCAGATATGCCAAACATGTATGAAGTCAGCTAAGAAGAACTTGTCTTCAAAAAAAGGCTATGATGAGCTTAGTGAACATGACATTTTCGCAGATATATTCTTCAGTGATGTAGACATATTTAACCACTAATACCGTATCTACTCACATAATGATCACACTTTTTTTGTCAAAAAGATTGCCGCAAATTTAGGGGTGCGATGATTAGGCGTGTTAAATTTCCCGTGAAAAGAAAAAATTGTTTTCGTCTGGCATTTGTTGCCAGATGACAATAGGTCAACAAACAAGCGGCTGCCGCTGTAACAGTGCGGGACACCAAAACAAAAATGGTGGCTGGTGAAGCAAGCTGAACGTGCTGAATGCTATTTTTTTTCGTTTCGTCAGTACACTACGCTCATTGAACCAGTTTCTTCAGCATCAGTAATGAATAATATCGTTAATATCAGCAAGTCTGTGGCAATTACGTAGCCATGTCTACTTTGAGGGGACAGAAACAGAGATGGGCATGCTTAGCTGCCAGTGACATAGAAACACATGGCGGGTATGATGCGGAAACTGCGTCATTTGTCTTCACTACTATCTTAATATGCTAAGGTGGGTGAATATCTTAGCTGTGTTACAAGTGTCGGCGTATGAATAGGGTAGACTTCTAACGTATCAGTGTAAACGTGGCTACTATCGTTGCCGCTCACGATTTGTTGCGCGCCCACGAGTGCAGACGAGAAGCATCGAGAGGCGCCTTTTTTGTTGTTGTTGTTGTTGACCACAACCATTATAAAGCCTACAAATAATGAAGTCAAGGCAAGTTTGGTTATAGCTTCTTTTTTTCATAGAAGTGTGGAAAGTGATGAAAGGAATAAAATGGGGCATCTACTTAAGAATATTTGGTAGCCAGATAGAATATCTGGCTACCAAATATTTGGAATATCCACATAGCATTTGACAGCATTCGACAGATGGCAAGCGCGATCATCATTAACTAGCCTTGGCACACGACATATCATTGCGGCAAGTTCGGGGTGCTATCGTTACACAGGAAAGAAAAATAATCGAATTTTCGCAAGAAAATTCGGGGGTGCGATCATTACGCGAGTGCAATCATTATGCAAGTAAATACGGTAACTCATCAGAAGACTAATTAACAAGAAATTGTACATTATCTTTTTGTGTGCACCTAGGGGAAGCTTACATAACAAATCTGGAGCCAGTCACATTTTAATGCATCCCCATTTCTTTTATTCTTGAAATTGCCCCTAACTGAAGAAATTCGTCATCTAATCAATGCTCAATTCATACATTGTCAAAAGTGAGTAACACACTTTTCACAAGCATGTGAGTGCAGGTGTCGATAACAGCCCCAATGTTAACTGTACCTAACAAGTTTGTTTTTAAAATGATATCCCATTGAAGTTCATTGTGAGTTGCCAACATTTGGACTCGTGGACAAGTTGCACAAAATCACATTACACAACTCGTCCTTACGTTCATAAAGCTTAGTGACCAAAACTAAAGCTACAATTGTAAGTAAGGGGTACTAAGGAATATTGTTTGCAATATGCAATCTCAGAAAATGTTAGACTTGCAATGCATTTACATTTAATTTTGTAGTAATTTCTAGCTATACCGAATTTTGCACAGATAAGAAAGACAGGAGTAGACAGCTTTTCTCGCTAAACAAATGGCTTGTTTATGTGCACACTTTGCAAAGCAGTGATATTTCGTAGTGCATATTTTGCAGCAGTGCTATGTTTAAGTACTGTAGCTGCCTGTTCATTTCAGGTGAAATCTGAAGTGTGCGTCATCTGTGGCTATGGCACACAGACAAAAATTGTATGAATCATAGCTTTTCTCAGCAATAAATATCATGGCAATGTCTGTTACTGCTATGACAAGACAAGATACATACAGGCAAGCACTTGCAATAAAATGCATTATTTTGAAGGGCACGCATATAAATACTACTTTAGGAAAATTTTTTAACACTAACATGCCAGCGGTATAGCTGGAAGAGCCCTTTTGTATGCACAGTTGAACCTCGATATAACTAAGGTAAAACCGGCAATTTGCTTCGATGTTGTGAAATTTCGCCGATTGAAATTCAACCATCTATGCACGTAAGTAAAGTCGCCGATCGATTCTTCTTACACGGAAAGGGGTCGCCGAATTTTCAGGCAATTGGAAAAAGCAAATTTGAGTGAGAAAACAATACATTTCGATGGATTTGGGAGTCAGCGACAAAATGATGCGGTTTCATGCCACGTCGACGTTATCTTCACATGGGCGGTGCGCGAATTAAGCGAAGCCAGCCACGCTTTCGCGCGCACTCCCCCACCCCCGCGGCTGATAACGTCGCCCGCACTCGGACGACGCTATCACGAAAAGCGCTGGCAGCGGGGAGCGAGTGCTTCGTCTGCGTCTCGCTCCAATGGGTCACTCGAGATTACACAACCTTCGACAATAAACACGCGGGACGACAGCTTGCATGGTGCCACGCCGTCTCGGCACGCCCACTCTTTGCAAACACGACAGATTACATCTAAAGCAGGGTGCGCGGCTGCGTATGTGCTCAGTTGTGCTTACAGCCATGCGCAGCCACGGCCGAGACGCACGCCGGATATAGAGAAACGCGCTAACTTATCCCCCCCCCCCCGCCCCCTTGCGCGCGCTTGATCGCGTTACCGCGAGCTCTCCACCCTCCCCCTCTTTCCTTTTGCTCGCACGGGTAGGTGGCACTAGTGCGTGAAGCCACCATCTTTCTTTCTCACCCCCGCACAATTTCACTCGCACCTAAAGCACAAAGTGCGCGGGGCGCGATAGGATCTTAGCGCACTTGGACTTTATATGGAACATGATGTGGCTCTACTTCGGCGGTCGCTCTTGTCGCGCTACAGGCGATTTGATCGCGTGCGTGTGCAAGCAGCTGCTCGTAATTCAATCATTCGACCATCTGCATCCATGGAAGTTTTCATTTATTGTCTCGGCATTCCTTTGCTGCGGAAGCGAAATTTCGTTATAATGAAATCGCATACAAACACGCTTCGTTATATTGAGGTTCTAATTACGTGGTGTTCTTGGACAATAGGTTATGAAAAGTTAAATACTCCGTTATATCGAAAATTTTGTTACACTGAAGTTCGTTATATCGAGATTTAACTGCAACGGCTTTCCTTATATTTGTGCAACATTTTGAAATTTCCACTTCCATGTGGATTACTGTTATATTGGTGCCCCTAAAAGGTTTTGATGAACTTGACTTATGACTGCTGGTGACTGACTTGCAGGTTAATTGTGATCCCCCTAGAGTTTCCTAAGGTGCGTCCAATGGTCGAGCACACAAGCATTTTTTGCATTTGCCCCACTTAAAAGTAGCTGCCACGGTCAGGTATCAAAACCAGGACTTCAAATTTGGCAGTAGAATGTTGCCAGTGTTGGTGCATTGTGCAGCGGGTGAGGGAGAGAAGCGTGAAGGAGACATGCTGACCTCGAGTTGTATTTTTTCTTTTTCTTCTTCTCGGCACTTGTACAGAGCAGCAGCATAGCTGAGATGAGGCCAAACAGCTGGACAAAGGCAAAGCTCATGCACACAATGCCCACAATGTAGAGCCGCTTCATGATCCACAGGTGCAACTTGCGGTAGCAGCCCTGCATCACAGAGGGAGGAAGCAAAAAAAAAGCACCAGGTGAGGGGGAGGCCTTATGCCTGACCTCCACACTGGACTAATAGTGACAACATCTATATAATACTCGAGAGTTCTGCGAAATACCTTCTGGTCAGGTAAAACCATTGTTATGAAAAAAGTGGGCCACTAACCATAGTCAAAGCAAAATGACATTTGTAGATTCATAAAGATCTTGAAATGGCGTTTTGTTTTTAGAATGGTCGGCAACCTGCTTTTTTTTTATGCGAAGCATATTACGAGAGCTCAACCCAGCTCCTCAGGCGCGGCGGTGTCGCCTTGAATACCACGTGACACCGTGACGTCACTACAGAAAAGAAACGGGGCTCGAACTCGCGCCGTCGCTCGCGGCGTCGCGGCGGTATATAAGCAGCTGCGCTTGCCTCTGCTAGAGGCTCACGAGGTGAGATGCCTCCTGGAGACAGAGCTGCTCGTTGGAATGAGAAGCGAAGGTTGCGACGTGCTACAGAGACTGTTTCTAGGTGGCTTTGGCTCAACTCTTGCAAGATGGGCTGGGTGGGAATCGAACCAGGGTCTCCGGAGTGTGAGACGGAGACGCTACCACTGAGCCACGAGTACGATGCTTCAAAGTGGTACAAAAGCGCCTCTAGTGAATGCGGTGTTGCCTTAGAAACGAGCTGTTTAAGGCTCAGGCGTGCGTCGCTTGCTCAGGCGCACATTTCGTTGCCGCGCCGAACGCTGCGTTGCTCGACGCTCACCGCGTCCAATGCGGGGCGCGTACTCGCTGCGCCGTAGCCCATTGTCATACACCCCTTGGCGGGTCGACGGGAACGCTGTCGCGTTCCACTCTTGAAGGCGAAGCAGAGTAACGCATGAGTTGTTTCTTCGTCTAGCCGAACCAAATATAGCCAAGCAACAGCAGTTCATCAGGCTAAACAGTGGTTCAACAACTAAAATAAAGGCTAGTATGCTTCGCATCCTGGGCTTAACCTTAGCTAAGCCACAGCCATTTTTTCTAACAATGACTACATTGCAGTGTCTACTGACATGAGTGCAACAATTTTATATAAGATATAAAACTGTTGATCCCCACTACCATCATCATCTAGCTATTTTATCTCCATTGCTGGACAAAGCCCTCTCCCAGCAATTTCCAATTATTTCTGCCTTGCCTAAGTCAAATCCACTCCATGCTTGTGAATCGCCTGACGTCATCAGGATACTTAACCCTCCACTTCCCTCAACTGCGTCTCTCTTCTCTCACGGCCTGTTCTGTAATACTAAAGCACTATCACATGACTTAGTCAACTCCACTCTTTGCTCAATTTATTTTAATATCAACACCCCACGTTTACTCTCTGATGCTGAGTTTCAATGGCATATTCATAGTTGTTCGAAAGCTATGCCACAGAGCACTGTCTTCCGGCAGAAAGCATGCACTCCTAATATGCATTCGGAACAATTTCACTCCAGCCAGAGCAACCAGAGGCACTCTTACACAAAAGCATACGGCACAACTGCGCTGTCCATCAACTCGGCAGCACTTGCTCCACCTTACAGATTTACTGAGACTTTATTGTCTCATTCAATATTCAAGTGCTTCGACTTTTCTACTGCACTTATTCTTCCATCTAGGCTGTCTTTAAAATGCAACTGTTGGGTTTGATCCCTAGACCAAGACAAATTCTATTTAAACCATAAATGCTCGTAACAAACCTGTGCGGGTCTATTTAGTATTTTCATGCTGCTTTTGGGAAGTTGCCAACTTAGCCCTTTCTTAGCACTACTCTGCGAATGATCAGCTCTTGTTAGGGTCCCCCATTTTGAAGTAGAGTGCAATGTAAAAGGAAAGGCTCTATTTCGGACAATATCCAAGCTACCTGCAACATTTGATTTCAAAACAAGCACAGAGCCACGAATAGGCTTGAGACATCTTCCTCAACAATACTGGCTTTCAGAACTGTAACACCAGGCTAAACAACTTTGGATGAGCTTCACAGTAGCTGTAAGTATATGCGAAGGTAAGCTAATCTGCAAAGCGTTCAAACGGAAAACTACTTGGCCACTGAGATAGAAGTGAGTGCCGCACTGACCCCCTCGTGGATGAGACGCGGGTTCTTGGAAGTGGCGCACGCTGTGCCGTTAACAAACTCCTCCAGGCAGCACGACTGGGGCACCCACTCTTCGTTGGGCCACGCTGAAATGCGGTGCCAGTCGCGGTAGCTGTGGACGCCGCAACACTCAAACTGCACAGGCATCAAGCAAACAACCACGTATGTTCATCTCGCAGGTATGCACTTCTCATAAAGAAAAAAGAAGGAAAGAAACAAAGGTAGGCTACAGGCCATTGTTTCCCACAATTATGCGTAAGCACGCAATATCTGTTGTCATGAAAGTAAACACCTTTTCAGGCACTCATGTATATCCATCACTGATGCATTCATGTGGCGACGCGAGGTCAAGGAGATGAGGAGGCATGATACAGTTGAACTTCATTATAATCAAGTCGCATCTTATATGAAAATAAATTTGTTATACACGATATTTGTCATAAGCATATATTTGTTACACGCTGGTGAATGCAAGAACAATTTCATATTTACTTTATTAAATTCGATAATGTGTTATATGCATGCCATCAAGACTCAAGTGTACTGCGACATTTTTATATTTTCATTGTCAACGCAAGCAGCAAGGTAACACACCACCCACTCAGAAAATGCACCACTAAAGGACTTGCTGCTTTGGCAGTTGCCATGAGCTGTCCCATCGCAAGTTGCAGGAACAACTTGTGCATCTGAAACAAGTAGTCCCCTTAACCAGAAAAACGACCAGGCTATCAGGTGGCCAGACAAAGGCACGAAGTTATTGTACAATTAACTCTCTTTGAAACCAGGGAAACACCCCCCATTTGAATGCCCTTTTAAATATTACACATCTTCGCATTTGTCGCAGATTTATAGCAAGGTATCTGACACTTTTCACAAGGTTATACATGTATTACAGTCAGATCTTGTCATAATGAAGTTGCACACATCACGAAAATACTTTTGCGTTATATATGATACTTGTTACAAGCATACACACTGATTTCAGGTAAAATAGTATTAGAGAATTTTAGACTTCCTTCATTACATCCAATAACTTATTATTCTCATGTTTTTTATATTGATGTTCTACAATATTATATTTAATTCTTCCTGTCTAGTGCGCGCAGTTAACCTCTAGAGGATGGCTATGGAGTTTGCTAGGCAAGTGCTATGCAGCAGAACAGAAGGTCGCTCGCCTTTGTGTGGATCTGGTCCCAGAGCTCGGCAAGCCCATTGTCGCTATCCGGGTCGTACTTGTGCTCAATGCCCACCTTCAGTTCCTCCATTAGTGACTGGCCAATCTACAAATGTGCACAAAGAGAACAGGTGTGGCAAAACGTATGAAGCAGCTTTGCAATCGGCAGTGATGGCGATGCATATCTCCTAACGTTATTTGCAAGGCGATCATCTCACACTAGTCACTAGCTGAAAGTGTCCTTCATGCAACGGTAAGTCAGGTGAACTGATGAGGAATGTCAGGGCTATTAGGATCATTGAGCACAACCATTTTCGTAAAATCCTTTGCCAGACACAAGACGGTGGATATTATAGCTTGAAGCACAGGTTGAGAACAGCACCACCCGTTAACATTGTCACAACAGCCTGCCGAAAATTATTTACTGATGTGGCATCAAGCAAAGCCTGATTAAGAAAAATGGGGGCCCTGAGCTAATGGTCATGTTTACATGACCACTAGCTCAGGGCCCCCAATTTTAATCTCCCTTTCTCCCTTTCCCCTCTTTCAGTGTTTGCTACTCCACTGCTACGCTACTGGAATATACCCCAGGCTTCAATCCAACTGCTCCAAATTAAGAAAGAACAAAATGCGATCAATGGGATTCATGCGACAGTAATGTGTTAGCATTAGATTTAAAAAAAAATAAATTATGGGGTTTTACGTGCAAAAACCACGATCTGATTATGAGACACACTGTAACGAGGGACTCCGGAAATCTGGACCACCTGGGCTTCTTTAACGTGCACATAAATCTATGTACATGTGTGTTTTCGCATTTCACCCCCATCGAAATGCCGCCGCTGTGTCCAGTATATGAACCCGCCACCTCGAGCTTAGCAGCCCAACAGCATTAGTTTTACAGCACATAGAAGAAAAATGCAGCCAGCAACACGACTACTGGAATGTGCAACACATGTCAGTTTCATGGCTGAAGCACCGAGTGTCGGGGAACGGCCATGTGGGCTGAGCGCACATGGCCGAGCAGCAACTGTGCGGAGCAGCTGTGCGGAGAATTCTAGAACCCTCGGCTCGCTGCCTCTTCTTTCCTTGGCAGCGTACACAAACTGACATCTACGTTTTCATTCATGTCACCATTCTAACGCTAGAAAAGCAGGCTGAGCTAGCTTCCTGATTCCTGAAGGCCTCACAGTTGCACTCACTGCTCCGACTGCGAGTATTAAAAATTTCATCATCTAATAAGGTAAATATTCACTATTTATGCAGGACTTTTGGGGCACGTTGGAATAGCAGGATTTAAGACCTGGCTCTACATAATCGATCCCAAGAAAGAAACGAGTAAAACAAATTGCAGGGGCGCTGCAGACTGGAGACACCTGTGCTTTCTTTATATTTGCCACACATTACACTCTTTAGTCTGAAATTGTGTGAAAAATTTGGGTTTTGTCAGCCTTCTGTGGCCCGTGCTATTTTTCTCATACATTCAGTTTTTTTCTTTTCTTTATGGGTGCAAGTGATTATGTAATGGGAGGTCTTCGATTCTCATATCCCATTATACCGCAAAAGCTCAAGATTTGAAATTGATTAAGATCAGCCCAGTTGCCTGATTAATTAGTTAGCGAGTGTTCGCAATTCCTAGCGCCACTGGAGCAACCAATGAGCCAGCTTTTTGGAAACTTGGTACAGTAAACACACACAAAAGAAAAAATACGGTAATATTATTCCAAGCGAAATTATAAAATTCTATCAAAACGTTTGCTGCTGTAAACACCAACAAGTATGTTTACTTTACAGGTACACTTTATAACCATTCTGTTTGCTGAGAACGCCTCGATTTGTTTGGATCACTACTGTTTGGACCAATGTTAAGACCCTCTGAGGCACCAATGGCATTATGGGAACTATATGAGAATCAGTTCAGGTCAATTTTGGTTTTGGATACATGTGCTGCTGTGACATCCAAAAATTGTGCACTACAGTGCTCTGCAGCCAGATATAGCGGCAGCCACGTGTTCCCACGATGACTTCACTTAGCAATCTTGGCATCTAGCTACTCGGAAAATGGCCTCTGGTTGATGTGGCTAAATGAAGTTACACTAGGCGGGGGTACCATCTCTCCTTCTGTTTTTCCGGCTTTATATTTGTCGCTTGGACTTCCGTTATCTGTGGTTCCAGTATTAAGCAAGTTAGAATAAATTGGTCATTTTCCCCAGCTCTCGGAGATGAGGTCCTGGGCTGCAGCCTCCTTTGCCCCCCACCCCTTTAATACAGCACTGGCTCCACAATATAGTTAGTCATGAACGCCTCCCCCCCCCTCATCCCATTTTTGACATCCTGGTGGGTCAACAACACGGACATGCTTAAACATGTCACATAACGCAATGGAATATATTATGATAGTCTTAAGCTAATGTAGAAAAGGAGCAAAAACAATCTCTATGAGCAGAGCACATTCATAACGTAGCATAACAAGCTCTGGCTGTGGGATTTGTAGCCAGGCTTCTATACTCAATACACTGAAGCTTGACATTCACATACAAGTGACTACTGCTATCATATCTTCAACACTGTTTTTTAAAGGGCTGCATGCATGACTTTATGATACATGTCCTCAACATTCATACAGGTCTTGTAGACAAAGCTAGCATGTCAGTCAACATGACTTCAGGGTGTTTGAGCAGGTGTCCTAAGGGAAAACAAAGTTCAGTCATCATTATAGCATTGTTAGCCTTGTGTCATTGCACTCTCGCCAATTATATTGTTGGCCTCAAGGTCAGAAGTTGTTGCCTTTATATAGCGTGCTTCTGTGAAAACTACGAAAAATTCTTAAGGAAAAGCATGGGGAAGGCGGGAGATAGAGATTCAAAACAATGAGCAAACCGAGAACAAGGTAAAAGCGGGAGCCAACGTTCCGACAAGTTGACTTATCTTTTTCAAGGCCTTGAAAAAGACATGTACACTTGTCGGAATGTTGGCTCCCACATTTACCTTGTTCTAGTTTTGTTCATCGTCAAAAATTCTTAAGGAATATGCCATCTAAATGAAGAATGCAAAGTGATATTCAAGCTGCGGGCATAAGAAACTTCCTGATTAATCAACTATAGGCTCATTAGACATATTGCTAACTCATCTACTTTAAGTTATTAACTTAATAAAGGGCATATGCTGTCAAATTGAAGAGAGCCATTACTAAAATTATGTCCACAAACTAGGAGCCCCCAGATTAAACCCGATTGTGAGATATCTGTCTCCAATTACACAAGCTAATGCGTTGGTGTTGCAATTTGTAACTCCTTGAGAAAACCTCACCATGCAGTTTGGGGCAATGCTACATGAGACATTAATGTATTTTGGTGCACATTTCGGGGACAGATACCTCAAAACTAATGCTTACGACCCAGGTTTCTTGAAAATGAGCATTACCCTGAGCAATGGCTATCATATCAGTCCAGTAACAACAATGTGCTCCCTAATGTTAATAAATAAAGAGCAAACTTAATTGGTGAGTATGTGATTTAATTTATGAACCTATCACTAATTATAAGGATTTCCAGATGCCCACTGGCATAAACAAAATGTTGAAAAAAGAACAGCTTCTTTATCTCCACTCGACTATTGCACTGCCTTTAGGGAATCTTGGTGACCTTCATGGAAACACATGCCATATAGGAGAGGCTCAAGAATGATCTGCCTAAACAAGGGCTTGTGCTCATGTATGAGTGGGTTCAGCTTCCAGTCAGAGTGCTGTAAAAAACAAAAAAAAGTTGCAGTTTCGCCTGAAGAGCGAAGCAGTGATAGCGAGAGCAAAATTTTAGATTATCACACGAAGTGTTGTAGTTTTATAGGCCGTGTAAATTGCAGTGAACATTCACTTACTG
Source organism: Dermacentor albipictus (assembly GCF_038994185.2). Taxonomy (NCBI): domain Eukaryota; kingdom Metazoa; phylum Arthropoda; class Arachnida; order Ixodida; family Ixodidae; genus Dermacentor; species Dermacentor albipictus. Next base: position 171,524,790 of record NC_091823.1, read on the forward strand.
CCTTTAAAAACATTGTGTCACACGCTCAAGGTCAAACATGAACAGGCCTCACTCAATGACCGTGAACACTCTCTGCCATAAAGCTGGCATGATGAGAAGTGGGGAGCGAATGTTTCGTGCTGTTTCTCACCTTACCATGTTGCTGAAACTTAGATTACGCAACCTCCAACACAAGGTGTGCAGGAAGACAGCAAGCATGAAGCCACCAGTCATCTCGGCTCACCCTCAATCCTAGCACCCACCGCAGATTACCTCCAACATACAGCGCGCAGGATGCATATGCGCTCATCCACGTAGACAGCTATGCGCTGCCACGGTATGCCAAGGCCGGGCTGGAGAAGCAGACACGTGCTATCCTCCCTTAGTGCACACTTGGTCACGTGGCCTCCAACGTTGGGCGTGCAGGAAGATGGAGCACTTCAAGCCACCATCCCTCGCGGTTCGCCCTCGCATGCTTTCCCTTGCATCCGCGACGTACGGCTCGCGCTGGCCGCTGATTGTTATCGTACTCAGACATTATACGGAACATCACAGTGATGGAAAAAATTCACCTTGAGTGCTACTATAATTGCAATCGCTATAAAAAAAGGAACAATACTCACATGGCGACGGTAGATGAAGCCCAGAGTTCCAGCGGCAAATTCGAGTAAGAAGATGAGGATCACCAGCACAAAGTACTGTGAAGCGAACAACAAAAGGTATGCATTAAAAAATGAACTTGCTGCGTTCAATGTCATCTCCAATGAATGTTATCTCCAATGACCATAGTTAGGAATCCGTGTTGTATTTGATTGCCTAGTGACAAAGCTATGGCATCGCAAAAACATATGCCAATAAAGCACTTGAAAAACATGCATGGCCCAACAACGCTCTGCAGTACATACTAATTCATGGCTGCGTGCTTGTGCCACAAAACTGCCAGTGCGGCCAGCTAGCTAGTAGGCTAGCAATGCCAAGCAGGACAATCAGCCAGCCAAAAAAAAAAGCACAGTAGAACAGCGACTGGTAAGGGCCAGCAAATACAGGTATATACAGGCTGGCAGAAGAATATCCATCCTGCTGCAGATTATGATGCAGATAAGACAGAAAAATATTGCTGGTATAACTGACTATGCGCCAATTAGGGCCCCATGTAAACTGTGCATCGAATGCACAGGTGATGCTCAGAAATTTGTGAAAAAGAAAAGGCATAAGGTCACTGCCTGCAACGACTGGCTGCCATTTACTTTTTGTGATAAGCTGCACCTGCTATACAAAATAGACATACTTTTACACGCCCAATAATTACTAGCAGATATTCACCATTCGCATGGTCCACGTTTTGACAAGTTGAATATGTTCAAGAACTCTGTCATGTGTGCTACATTCATGGCAGCGATATCTGAGTAGCCTAGATCACCAGATGCTGCAGCTGAGAAGACTACTGCTCGTGACATAAAATAATAAACAAACATAGACAGGAGTTTTAGGCAGCGTTTATCCGTATGGTAGCCACAGCAGTACCCGTTGTGCAATATATCCGAGAGTGAGGTACACACTGCTTCTATGTGCTATTTATGAAGTTATTAACGCGACAACATTAAGGGACCCATGTCACAGAAACTCCGGTGTCGGCACTGGCGCATATGTCCGTGAGCGAGAAATGCCGTATATATTTAGGTGTATGTATATGGTATATGCCACGCCTTGCTATAGGACAGGCGGTATATCCAGGTTATACGAATATTGCCACACCATTCCATCACTAAAGTTGCTCATACCTTGTCTTACGTTCTTGGCAAAGTTATTTCTCAGAATTTTGAGATTGACAGCCCATCAACAAATGTCACAAAACAAAAAACCGACAGTGCATGTTTTTTATGTTAAATCCTCTCATACTGAAATATTAAAAGTGGGAAACAATAACAGAAACCTGAAAATCTTGTAATTTTTTGCTGTGGCTGTGCATGAGGCCCACACAAGAGGCCGCATTTCTACCAGAAAGCTCACCTTCATGCATAGCTTTCGCCACCAGCGTTTCTCGGCAAACATTAAGGCTACATAAGCTACAGTTGTAAGCGTCCTCAAATTTTTATGCGAAGCATATTACGAGAGCTCAACCCAGCTCCTCAGGCGCGGCGGTGTCACCTTGAAACCACGTGACACCGTGACGTCACGACAGAGGAGAAGTGGCTTTGGCTCAACTCTTGCAAGACGGGCTGGGTGGGAATCGAACCAGGGTCTCCGGAGTGTGGGACGGAGACGCTACCACTGAGCCACGAGTACGATGCTTCAAAGCGGTACAAAAGCGCCTCTAGTGAATGCGGTGTTGCCTTAGAAACGAGCTGTTTCTAAGGCGTGCGTCTCTTGCTCAGGCGCACATTTCGTTGCCGCGCCGACCGCTGCTTTGCTCGACGCTCACCGCGTCCAATGCGGGGCGCGTAGTCGCTGCCCTGTAGCCCATTGTCTTACACCCCTTGGCGGGTCGACGGGAACGCTGTCGCGTTCCACTCTTGAAGGCGAAGCAGTAATGCATGAGTTGTTTCTTCGTCTAGCCGAACCAAATATAGCCAAGCAACAGCAGTTCACCAGGCTAAACAGTGGTTCAACAACTAAAATAAAGGCTAGTATGCTTCGCATCCTGGGCTTAACCTTACCTAAGCCACAGCCATTTTTTTATTTATTATTTATTTATTTGATTTTTTGTTTGTTTGATTGATTTTTTTTCTTTTTGGTGACCGCGGAAGGCTCCGGCACCGGTACACATGTGCTGATTAGTTGCGCAGTTTTCTACGGAATCACGCAGTGAAACCACCAACTTCTGCGGCCGCCACAGGAGGAAAGCAAGGAGGGAGCGTTCCACCGAGCGTTCCACCGCAACATTTAAACCTTCGGATGCCCAAAAGCTCCCACGCGATACCGTGCATGCGAGCAGGCCCGGCTATTCGCCTGCAAGCACAACTATGTACACAGACGATGTTACGAAGGCACACGTCTATGACGGAGCCGAGTACTACCTTACTTCACACTGCCGCCCACTGCCTATTTTTCACAACCTCGTGCAACAGCTCTAGATGTTTCATGAAATCTGACAAAAGATTTGTTTTACCATTGCAAATGCCGCAACTGAAACTCGTAAGTCTGTAAAAACGCCGTTTGCACCAAATGTCTGTTTAATATCATATACGCCGCACCAATTGGTTGCGCACGAGACCCTTTGCATGAAAAGTTAATTAAACTAAAGGCTGGAGCTCTACCTACCAAAAACCAGGACATGATTATAAGGAACGCTGTAGTGGCGGAATGCGAATTAACTCTTGTGGCATTCCTATTTGAAGGACACAGTAGACGTAAAGCATTGCTGTGGAACTGGCGTCCATCTTGTCTACATTTTTATTCCCACTTCATTCTTCTCTTCTCCTGTCTCCCGGTTCTCGCGCTTCTTCATCTTCTATTCGAAGGCTCATACCGCTTCACCCTTCCAGGTTTCTTTTGCTAACCCCTCCTGGGGTAATACTTGAAAACGTTTCCAATCGAAGCACATTCAACTGCGCCCCGTTCACCAATGTACCACACAGTCTTCAATATTCCTTTCTGAGTGGCTGTCTTTGTCACAGAGTAAGGACCATAAAATTTGGCACTGGATTCTCTTGCTCCTTTCCTAACTAGAATGAGGTCGGTGACTTGAATGTCTGGGATATCTAAGCAATGTCTCTTGTCAAAATTTTGTTTCATTCGTTTACGGTACCTCTCCTCCTGCGATTTTTGTTTCCTCTCCTCGACGATCTTGAGATTTTCTAACAGCCCCAATTCACGGTCCGCCTGAAGAATAGGGGTCTCTCCTGAAGAAGCGAACTGCGGGCTACATCCCAAGCCACTGGTGTAGGAGCGATTGTGATGTCGTACAGCTGCTTCTAAAGAGCATTTCCAACCACCAGGGAAACTATCGTACATCCTGATGTATTGTTTTACATCTCGTATAGCACGCTCTGCAGGCCCATTCGCTGCGGGATGGTATGGCGCACAGAATTTGATTGATATATTATGGTCTCGAGCCCATCTTGCTAGCTTTTCACTCTTGAACGCTGGACCGTTGTCACATACAATCGTCCTGGTTGTCCTAAACATTTCCCGTTCGAGAAGGGCGATGACACTATTCGCATCTTCTTTTCCTGCCCGTGCCGCGACCATCCTGGTGCATTCATCTATGGCCAGAAGAAAAGCTTGCGTTTTTCGGACTCCTTCTCGTTTCTTATTCAGCTCGGCAAAATCAAGGTGTATAACTTCAAAAGGCACGTTCGAGTGGCCAGGTATTATCATGGCGTCCGTAGGCTGCTTATATTTCACTTTGTTGACTTGACAAAGGTGGCATGAACGAACGTATTGCTTGACGTCTTCTTTCATGTGAGGCCACGTAAATCTCTTGACTAGCTTGTTGTAGGTGCGCCAAAATCCGTCGTGTCCTCCAGATTCTGGGCTATCGTGGTACAAATAAAGAACCTTTGAAATCAGCGTTGGCGGGACTTGATAGCGACCTTCCATAAACATCAATTGTTCAGTGCCTTCCCACAATTTTACTTCATTGATTTCTTCAGACTGTTCGGCCTGTATCATCAGTCTAGACAATGCATCTGCATCAGTCAAAAGGGGTCCAGGTCTGTGGGAGATGGTGAAATCAAATTGCTGCAAATAGTTCACCCATCTGGCGATACGTCCCTTAGGTTGGGTCATATTCAAGAGATGAGTGAGGGCCTGGTGATCGGTGAACAAAGTAAACTTCGCACCTTCTAGGTACGTACGGAAGTACTGAATTGCTTTAAGGACTGCAAGCGCTTCCTTTTCAGTAGTGGTGTAGTTGACTTCAGGTGGCTTGAGGGTGTAGCTGTAGTAGCCTACTACGTGTCGCTTTTCTCGGCCGGATGCTTCTGGACATTTCTGGTACAAGACTGCACCTGTTCCATAATGTGAGGCGTCGGTATTCAGTTCAAAGGGTAAAGTGAAATCTGGTATGCGTAGAATAGGGTCAGCAGAGATTCTGTGCACCAGATCACGGTAGACTCTCTCACATTCCTCATCCCACTCAAATGGAACTGCTTTCTGCGTTAGGCGCGTGAGGCATCTTGTTTTTATGGCAAAGTCTTTTATGAAAGGTCTGAAATGTCCTGCTAATCCCAAAAACACACGCAATGAGTGGACGTCATATGGTTTTACCAGTTGGGATATCCTCTCAACGGACTCTTGTTTCGTGCTTTTGGTAGTCCCATCAAAGACTCTTCCAAGAAACACAACTTTTCTTTGAAAGAACGCACTTTTCTTAAAATTAACCTTGAGGTGTGCCAAGCTCAAGGCATTTAATACCTGGGACAGGTGTTCCTGATGCTCTGCCTCTGTTTTGGAGAAGACGATAATATCGTCGATGTACACGTTACAAAAGACACCTAGGAAAGGCTTCAGGACTTCGTTCATTATCTTCTGGAACCATGCTGGTGAGTTTTTCCAGCCGAAAGGAAGCCGGTTATACTCGTACAGGTCGAAGGGCGTGATAAAAGCAGTGTACATTTTTGTTTCTTCGGTTAGCGGGATCTGCCAGAAACCTTTGCACAAGTCAATACGTGAAAAACATCGGCAACCACCTGTCTCATCTATAATCGTGTCTATCTTCGGCATGGGAAATGGTATAAGCTCTGTCTGGCGGTTGAGAACCCTGTAATCTGTGCACAGTCTGAAAGTTCCATCTTCTTTCGGCGCAATAGTTATGGGAGAGGCGAAGGGTGACACCGAAGGCCGGATTATATTCGCGTCTAGCATCTCCTGCAATTCCTTCTTCAACCATATCTTGCGCTCTCTTGACATGTTATAAGGCGATTTTCGGATGACAGTCTTGTCGGTTAGTTCGAAAGGCACCTTGTGTGACGTCATCGCTGGTGGGTAGCTTCCTATGCATACCAGTTCAGGATAGGTCCTTGCAATATCCCTCGCGCACTTGACAACTCGCAGGTTATCTTTTCTATCAGGCTGTGTCTCTTGCCTTGATAGTCCTTCCACTAAAACAGCATCGTCCCAGTAAACGTTGATTTTTAGTTTCTTTATATCTGGTCTGGATAGCAGAAAGTCATACGTCACCCCCTCAATCACCAGTACTTCACTCTCTATTTGATGACCTTGGAACTCGATGTTTACTGAGGCCCATTGATTGTGCATTGTCACTTTTCCGTCGTAGCCTTGCACCCGTAGTACTCTTCCACTATGCAGGTGACTTGCATCTACCAGCTTGGCATTAATTATAGACACAGAGGCACCGTTGTCAACCAAAGCCATCATATGTCTGTTTCCCACTTTGACAGGGATGTGAAGTAGGCTAGAGCAAGTTAAATAAACAGTCTCAGTTGTGGTCATCGGGTCGGACTGATTACCCTTGTTTATCAGTTTTGTTGTCGTCGGAGCCTCTTCAGCGTCCGAAAGGAGGGGAACGGGGTCGCTGTCGACGTTATGCACCCGACCTCTGGGAGCGCGCCAACCCAAGTTCTCTGTGCCGCCTGCAAGGCGGCGCGGTTCTCGCTGATTACGGCTTGACCAATCCGCGCCGGACCGTGTGAAGCGACCGCTTGAGCTAGCGTTTATATTTTCTTCTGAAGTAAATGATATGTCGTGAAGGCACTCCAGGAGCCCGTCCATAGTTTTAGGTGACCGTATTTGCACTTGCTTCAGGACTTGCGCGTGCAGTCCGTGCATTATTAGTGCTACTACGGCAGACGGAGGAAGCAGAGGCTCGGCCAGCTTTAAAAGGCGGCATTTGTCAAAGAAATACTCGACGAGGGAGCCTTGCTTGAATTTGAAATTAAGCGCGGCGTCCCACCTTTGCACTGGGTTGCTTCGGAATGTCGTCAAGAATTTTTCTTTCCACTGATTCCAAGAGTTGCCAGCCTCTTCAATAATGTGCAAATCATACCACTTCCGTGCAACACCGCTTAAGTAACTACGCATGTTAGTAATCTTGTCCTCATTAGAGTGCCAGTTGTTCTTCCCAGCAGCATAGTCATAGAATTCAAGCCAACCTTCTGGACTTGATGACATGCCGTCGAATGCATCGGGTTCTACAAATTTAGTCACTGACTTCTCAGCGTTTAAAGAGCTTATAAGCGATGTCACCAGCTGGTTTTGTTGCGAAATCTGTTCTTGTTGTAGCCGAAGTGCTTTCAAAACGAGGCTCACCTCTTCCGTCGACGACTGTGATCCAGAGTCCTGTCGACGCATCGGTTGAAGAACTAATTCGTCGAAGATCACCAGAGGCAAGTTCACGTTCACAGCACCCTTCCGACGTAGTTCATCAGGGTCCATGGAAGCCTTCTCTAAAACCAGGTTCATGAGTTCTGCCGAGTTGAGTTCGCGAGGTAGTTCCACCGCTGGTTCATCTTCAGCTTGGTATCTCGAAAAGATGATCTTGTCCGCGGAGGTCTCCTCAAGGAAAAATCTCACCCACATGTTGGAGTTCGCTGCCGACTGCGCCAAAATAATGTAGCGTTCCTATTTAAAGGACACAGTAGACGTAAAGCATTGCTGTGGAACTGGCGTCCATCTTGTCTACATTTTTATTCCCACTTCATTCTTCTCTTCTCCTGTCTCCCGGTTCTCGCGCTTCTTCATCTTCTATTCGAAGGCTCATACCGCTTCACCCTTTGCATGAAAAGTTAATTAAACTAAAGGCTGGAGCTCTACCTACCAAAAACCAGGACATGATTATAAGGAACGCTGTAGTGGCGGAATGCGAATTAACTCTGACCACCCGAGGTTCTTTAGCGCGCACCCAATGCACAATACAGGGGCGCGTTATCGAATTTAGCCCCCCCCCCCCCCCCCATCACAATGCGGCCGCCACCGGGATTCGAGCCCGCGAACAATCGGGCTAACAAAGCGCAATTGCGAAGCCACTACACGCCGCCACGGCAGCTCGCCATTTGCATCGGTGCCCATGTGTAGTCCAACCACCTATACTAATGACCACGAGAATGGGCGAAAGAGCCAAGGAAACATATTCACTTTAAAAGAGGAGGGGGCACATGCTGAAATATGTTGGCCTCTCTATATAGGGTGCACACATGTTTTCACGCGTATAACCATCAGCCCGAATCACGACAATCAGAAAAAGAAAGAAAGAAAAAGCTGGTGCACGCAGCCAGCGAAAATAACAGCATAGGACAACGCCTACACATTCACGCGAACAGGCCCTTACCACAAAGCTCCAGAATACAGTGAAACCTCGTTATAACGAACAGTTAAAAAGTCGGAAATTAGTTCGCTATATCCATAATTCGTAATATAAAATTTAGTAAAAAATACATGCAAGAGGAGCAAAATTCAATCAGAGAAGGCACAGAAACTCGAACGATGCTTACTTGGGTCACGTTCATTTATTTACGCACAAAGAACTGCGTTATCGCGGCCTGCTTCTTGGTGTTGATGGCATTCCGTATCACGCCCTGTTCCACAGTTTGCAAACACTCAGCAAGGGCAAACCCACTGCCCTCAATAGCACTGCAGTGGGGGCGCAGTAAATCCAAGGCAGCAAGTGCTTCTTGTGAAGTCGGAATGTTCTCATCGTCTACAGGGTCAGCCTGAGCTTCGTCTGCGGGATGTTCAGACACTTCCGCAGCGATTTCTGCGTCCGTCACTACAGCCGTGGTCGCTGAGATGTCGTCGCCACCTACGAAGTCTTCTACAGTCATTGTTACGGGCATGTCAGCAACAAAACGCGAAAAATCGTTCCAGGCCTCATCGTTCCAGGCCTCAACACTAAAACGCAAAAGCAACATTCCATCACGCCGCTGCCGCCGCTGCTGAAGCGGCGCTGTCAGCGGTTGTGAGATGCGGACGATTTCTTTGGCTGTCAACTCTCGATGACGACGTGGCATCTCTGGTGCTGTCAGCGCCTGCGAGGTAGTCCTGAACGTTTGCTGCGCCGCGCAACACACTTGTAGTGCAACGAAGCCTGCCGCCTGCTATTAAAGTGAGGTAGGGCTTGGCGTCGCGAAGTTCGTTATATCCGTTTTATGCCAAACCGCGTTCGCTATAGGAAGTTAAAAATACATGTGTTTGACAAAAATATTTCGGAAGAGTTCGATATATTCAATAATTCGTTATATGCGTGTTCGTTATATCGAGGTTTGACTGTACATGCGATGAGGTGCGCATCACGACAGCGCTGACTTCGCATACAGCAATGCACAGTGCATTGCCATGAAGCCGCACTCTGAGGCAAACTGTGCGTATTACCTGAATCCTCAATTCAAATAGCTAAACATCTAGAGTTTTCGGTGCGGGCAATAGCAACAAAAGTCCGGTGTGCATGAGCCTTGCCAAGCAGCTGCGGCTATAATTTGAAACCGCCAACGCATGCAGCCAACCATACAGGGTTGCCCCAACTAATATGTGCCAAAATTTAAACATATGCAAATGCCACGTAGCCATGGACAGAACTGAGGTAATGTTGTTTGCCGTCACTTGGAGATACTCCAAGTATCTGTTGCATTCTGCCTAATTAGATAATTAGTCTTAATTCACTTCTAAAATGTTATAGTTAGATGAAAAGTGTCAATGAGAAAATTGTAAGGCGACATGAAAGCACTCCCGATGCAGCTTTCTGTAGCTCAATACGTGCTAGATAAAAGTGTTTTTCCGAGCGTAAAAGAAGCCCGCAAATACATGCAAAATTTCCGCGCAACTGGATCTTCGAGGCACTTCGCGTGTATTCGTGAGCTTCTTTCACGCTCGGAGAAACACTCTTATGCAGCACGTATTGAGCAACAGAAAGCTGCATCGGGAGTGTTTCCACGTCCCTCTACGAATTTCTCCTTGACACTTTTCATATGTTTATAACATTTGAGAAGTTGATTAATAAACTAAGAATAATTATCTAATTAGGCGGAATGAAAAAAAAAAGATCCGAGTACCTCCAAGCGACAGCAAACAACATTACCTTGGTTCTGTCTATGGCTACGTGGCGTTTGCATATTTTTAAATATTGGTGCACGACAGCTGGAACACCGTAGGCAAGGACAACGAAAGGCAGTGTTGCCTAGCTATTTAAGTCCCGAAAGAGGTCACTGGGTCTGTCTGGTTCGCTGCTGGCACGAACCACGAATTCGAAGCACGGACAGAGACGATTCGTCTGCCGCATCCAGCGATACTCCTGCGGCTTGGTCAGCAGGTTGGGTCGCGTATAGGTGGACGCTGCGTGCCGCTCGCTGGGCGATACGTAGGCGTCATCTCGGCTCCCGGGAGTCTTGGTTATTCTATTCATTCACAGAGATAAAGCGCTACAGCCCCGCCTCCCGCTCCTGAAAACACCGAGCCCGTACTAGGAATACAGCCAATGAATGGCTGCATGCAGTGTATACACTCACCGTGGCGAGCATGCACCGGCTCTGGAACCAGGCGCCGCAGCAGCCGAGGAAGGCCACGAGGAAGGTGATGGCGCCCGCGGTGAGGCAGAGCCCGTCGGCGCTGAGCACCCGGTGCGTGGGGAGCAGCGTCGAGTAGCCGCCGTACGCCACGTGCAGCCACACGCCCACGCCGGTCACGCCGCAGCCCAGGATCTGCGCCCGCGTATATACACCGGATGAAGCACATGGCGCCTCGAATCTCGCCCGTCTGGGCCTCGCGTCTATCGGCTCGCACTGCGTTTCAAGCTTCCGTCCCCAATTGGGCTTTGCTGCACGTGCACGACGCTTCCAGTGGGACACGAACAAGACGGCACTCGTCAAAAGATCGAACCCCGAGGACCCCTGACGTATATACCGCTCTTTGCACGCCCTATATATACACAAGGAAGATAGAGACACCGCCTCATCGGGCCTGCGCAACCGCAGGCGTAGTACTAATGCCGCACACAAAACACGGATCGACGACTACATCTGTCATTCGCAGCATGCGGCTTCGGAACTTTTTGACAGAGCGCACACAAAAGGGCTCGAGCAACGCTCAGCGCACACTATATACCGTATTCCTTGCAGCAGCCTCTTGTTTTTTTGTTATTGTTGTTTCTGATACTCACGTGCCTCTGTTTAACCTTGCGTCAATCGTCGTTAATTTATAGTGTTTTTTATCATTATTTCCACCCCATTGCATAAGTGTCTCCGCAAATTGGATAATAAAACCTCAGTTGGAACTAGCGCTTATCCTCGCCCATGTCTACGTCCTCGCTGTACACTTTCGAAATGGCAACTTCTCCGCCAGATGTTCAGCTCACTAAGGAAGCTTCGCACAGAAAAAAAGAAGAAAAAAATGCGGCAGAATCCTTCTCACGATGACTATTGATGGTAATGTGTTAGCATTAAATCTACATAGCGACACAACTTATTACCACCGTCGAACGAGGTATGTATGAGGCATGTACTTGAAAAAGGAGTAGGGCTCCTATTTCGCGCTTCCCTAAGAACACTCGGTGCCATATAGCACCGCTGCCGCGATGCCTGGGCACGGCCTCCGAAACGCATGGCGCGCCGGTGCGTGCGAACGCCAGTGAAAGCGCCGTGCAAATGGGTTCCCCTCTGGCGCTTCTTTCAGGACACGTTGCGCCATCTAGTTGCACTGGCGCGAAGTCCGCGCGTGGCCTCTGAGACGAGAAGCATGGTGCCTGCGAATGCCGAGAATTGTTCCTTGCCGCACGCTCGGTGGAACGAGTCTGGCAAGATAGCCAGACTCGTTCCTTTGAGCAGAAAGCTTCAACCGCCGCTTGTATAGTGGCGTACTCGTCTAATTATATTCAGTGATGTATCAAGAAGAATAATACTGTCAACGGTGGCATTCACCTAAATTAACCACAATGCTGGCTTCGAAAGGCGAGCCAGAGTAGACATTTGGTGCGGCACTCAAAAGATATGACTAGCATTTTGTTTTACGACTGCGAGAATGCAGATAAGCTTAGAGATGGGCAAATCCCCGAAGTGTTACTCAATAGCTATACTATACTTTCAGGTCTCGGCGTCGACGCAAGCACACTATCAATAGTTTCGTTTTTCAAGAAAAGTCGCAGTTTCGCCCGAAAGTCCAAGTATCGATTGCGATAGCAAATCTGTGGACTGTCATAATAACTATAAGGATATAGTTTTATCGGTCGTGTAAACTTGTAAACACTCGCTTACTAATAAATTAGCAAGCATGGCGTCAGCCTGCACAGACAAACATACATACAACTAGGAAAGCATATTTAGCGCCCGCAAACAAGGACGGAAGGGAGACGACACCACGATGCATGTCGTGTCCCTTCCGTCCTTGTTTTTCGATTTTCGGCGCTAAATATGCTTTCCAAGTCAGCTTACCAACGCGCCCAACAAATGGCAATACATACAACGGACTCGATGCCCGCCGACACTCGCAGTCAAAAAGCTGGCGTGAAGTAGAGCGGCAGCAGCTGCGAGCTGTCTATCGCTTCAACGGACACTGAGAGACGAGAACAGAGAACACGCTAAGCTAGGAGCCGTCGGCCCTCCTAGACTCTGCCACCAAAGCAGATCGCTTTCAAGATAATGCACCCGCCACAGCAGTTGCTGCCGAAGTACAACGTCCCCCGGTTCCTTGCGCGCGATGGAAGACGGCGCGCTTCCTCCCCGCTTTCCTCCCATGCGCACGCGGGATTGAGCCGCGATCGTCAGCTCACCCTCGAGCGCTTTCACTCGCACATACAGCATAAGGCGCGCGGCGACGGCGTTACCGCCCTTGGAATTTATACGGAACATAAGGGCGACGGCAAAAATGCCCCTGGACTGCCCATATGAATGCGATCGCAATAAAATCTCGCCAGAAGCTATTCCCTGCAATCGACAAAGGCGATACGCCCAGATTGTGTTTTCAGCGAAGGACCTCATTGAACGTGGCGTGATTTTCGGTTTCATACTCTCGGAAAAAGACTCTGTAGTAGTCCCTTGCTTCCCTAAGCTCTCAGTTTATTTGGAAGCCTCTAATGATGGGCTGTCAGGATTGTACAGCATAGACGTTTGAACTTCTAGAGCAGCATCTTGAAGTTGAAGCTTCGATCCGTTAATCGCTCCCCCAGACGTTCGGCTTCCATCTCACTGTGGTCAATCCGCAACGTGAGAACGACCACGCTGTGATTAAAGTGGCACCGAAGAGAAACAATAAATCAGCTTATGTTGATTATGTGTACTTCGAAAACCCTATTTTGCTTAATTTCGCCAGAATAGGTTGATTATTACAAGAAAAATTGATGTCGAAAGTCACATTTCTTAAATTTCGCGCCCAGACCTCAAAGCCGGGACGTCGTGTGACGTCACAAATTTCAAATGCTCTGTCTCTCTTTCCCCACGTTGGCTCCATGAAAGTTCCAGAAACTTGCTATGATGAGTATTTGGCTTTTTTAGAACACAATATTTTGCTCAGCCTCGCCAGGTACATATTTATCGATAAACAATAAGTGACTACTGGCGCTGGCAGACGCCGTCAAAATTTATGACGCTATGGCGCGCTGGTGCGGAAACTTCTCGGGTGCCTCGATTAGGAACTTAAACATGGCGTTGCCGCCGCTTTCTGCATGGAGGAAGGAAACTCAGGAGGGGCCCTGACGTCACTCTTTGTGAAGCTAAAGTGAAGCCGGAAGTTGACGTTGCTCATGGCGTTGCTCCGCCTAACGGGCCAACTCTCCTCTCTTGTTTACATTTCTCGCGAAACCACGCCGGGCTGCTCGGACGCGCGCGCTCCACAGCAGTACTAAACAAGAATATGCAATCGCGATGTCTCATTGCATTACCGTTGCCATGTTCAAAGAAGTTCATAACGAACTTCGCAAATTGGGCCATGAAGTCAAATCGGCTGCTTTTACCTGCTTTTATGAAAGTAAACATGCCTCATAAGGCCTGCCAACTGTAGTGTTCCCATCAACCGTAAAGCCCCTCCATACACGTGGCGCGCAAATGCAGGGGCTTTAATCAACCATAGGCACCGGCCGCTGCCCAGTTCTTGCGTGTTTGTAAAGTAAGGTCATTTTTATCGCTTACTTGCTTTTCTCTGCTTGGGCTTCCAGGGCCTCTCAGACGGTCTTGCGAGCTAGACGTCTGGCGATACGAAAAAAAAAATGTGCGCATTCCCACTGCACTGCAAGAACGCACTGGAGAAGCGTACGACACACGGACCTATTTGCGATCCATTTGGAGTTTATGAGCACAAACACATATTCTCGCTGTGACTTGAGGAATCGTCGTGCTTTATTGAACAAACTTCGGGTGGCCGCGCACACTACGACAGCGCGCCGGCGAGGAGGCAGAATGCCATTTCTGACTCCGCGTTTAGATTCATTGACTGCGACGTGAGGAGCCTTCTTCCCACGGTAAGTGAAGCTTCACGGAACCAATGTTTTGCGACAGCCGGCGCACGATGCAGAACAGTTCGCGCCTAGAACCGGCCTACGTGCGACCATGAAACAGCCGTTTGATGTGTTCGCGGGCGTAGTACGTTCTCTGGAGCTTTGCTCACACCTTGCAGCGCATCCACGAACCTTCACTTCCCTGCGCGCTTCTAGCGCGCACAGATAAGACACGCCTTGTCAGGATTGGGGGCTCAATCCCATAGCTCGTGATCCGTTCTCAAGAGTGGAGTCCGGCATGAATTAGAATGGCCCATGCCGTCGTCCAACTTATCCACGCTGAGGACGTTGATGAAGGAAAGGACTGCTTCTCATCGAGAACGAGGAATACGGGTTTATTTACAGTAGTTACATGCAGTTCATCAGTGGAGCATGACTGCGAGAGAAAGTACGTCAGTCTAACACGACTGCTTGAGAGAGTGTCTCAGTCCAACATGACTGCTTAAGAAGAGTGTGTCGAGCATCCGCACAACAGCCGTTTATAAACACTCGGTCCTCCCCCGATTCCAGGGTGGCGGAAAAGTTCGTCCAGTCATCGTAAACACGCCGCCTCTCCGCGGGACGGTTTACACACACGCACGCACACACACACACACAGGTGCACGGTCAGGAGCCGACATCAGAGGGGCTTCGTAGAACTCGGAGCTGACCCGGGTAGCGCGCCCGGGTAGCCATTGTCTTGCATCTTGGTCGGCGCGTGGGAAGGGGTCTCCGACGAGGTTCCCGCGGCAACTCCCCCACTCATAGCAGATCAGGTCCGCGTTGGTGGGTTCGGTAACAATAGTTGGCCCGCCGAACTCACAATGGCGACGAGGCTAGAGCGTAACGGTGGCGTTTCTTGAAAGTTGACGCCGCCGTCGTCGCAACTGGTTGGCAACACTTGCACCACAGCTGGGCCGTTCTTAACAGCCTGCGGTAGGGAGGATTCGTTCCTTAAGTCAAAGCAGCCGCTTCTTTTCCATCTTCCAGGATAAAACATCGGCTGGCCAACGCCCGGTGCCGAGGGCCGCAAAATGCACATATTCTGCGTAACGCTCTATTAACACGTGTATTGAGATACACCTGTGCAGGTGCGCATGAACCTCGAACGCGCTCTGCTTAAAAGACTTCATGCTGTCGCGAGTACTGCGAGGAACAAGCAACAGTTAAGCAACATGTGTTTTAATATGCACAAAAGCAAGTTGTTACTGAACACGAACTATGCATTCATAACGTAAGTTCTACGTGCCGCAAATGCACCATGTGCTGTCAAAAGCAGGAATAACTGACCTGCAAGGCGTTCATTGTAGAGATTCTGAAACGCATCGGTTTCGGCCTGCGATGGCACGTTAGCAGGATTCCGCCAAAGAGGGCAAAATTTTCCGCAGATATTCTTCGTCCGTTGCCATTGCCGTGGCGCGGTACATTGCGTACAGCGTTGCATGCGCGTTCATTTCTCGAACTTTAGTTCCTCCTGTCCCACCTGGCCACAGCAACATCCGGTAGAGCGCGGTCCAGATAACATAGCGCAACAAAACACGGGGACCAACGCAAACCTGCCCGCACGGCGCCTTTGCCACGGTACGAAACCTACGGAGCAACACGTGTGAGCGCACAGAACAATAACAAAGCCGCCATTGTGGCCCGACAGGCGGGGCCACTACAGCAAAGAAATAAAAAAAAACTGCAAAACAAAGGAGAACCTACTACGTCATTTCCTCCACACTTTTCTTCTAGCGCGCGGAGGGGGTAGGGCCCCTCCTCAGTTTCCTTCCTCCATGTTATTGACCCAAATAAAACACTTTTTTCTTTTATGTTGCTTTAAACGTCCGCACAAACTACTGCCCAAACCTGACGACCAGCAAGCATACCGCCAGAGCGCCAGCCGCCCCCTTCCCCCCCAACCACCTTGAAGTAAGTACAAAGCGGCAACTTTTTTCATGCTCGGCACGTGAGAATTTCGATAGCCGCAAGAATGTTTCAGCGAATAAAAAAAAAGTAATTACCCATCGTACAATGTCATCGTCTCGCCGTAAACGGTGGAAACATTTCTCATGGTCCCTCGTCTGCAGTTCTTATTTAGCTATAACACATGTTTTATTAAAACTATTTTATTGCGGTGTTTTCCTCTACTGCGAATAGCATTCTTTACCTACTGCAGCCGTTTTGAGTCTGTGTCCGTCTCTGTGTCCGTCCGTCTCTGTGTCCGTCCGTCTCTGTGTGTGTCCGTCCGTCCGTCCGTCCGTCCGTCCGTCCGTCCGTCCGTCCGTCCGTCCGTCCGTCCGTCCGTCCGTCCGTCCGTCCGTCCATCTGTCTGTCTGTCTGTCCGTCTGCCTGTATGTCTGTCCCTCCGTCCATCAGTGACGAACTCGTCCCTCTGCCACCATCGTGGACCTTGCAGTGTACATAGGGGAAGTTTCATTCGGACGTCCGTCTGTCCGTCTATCCGCGGTCTCTTACACCTACCCAGTGTCGCAAGTTATCTACCTGCTTAAATATGTGCTCCCGATCGCGGTGTCGTCGTGGTCGTTCCATGGGCGTCATTCCAGCTTCGTGATCTGACTCTCGCCATGCAGTACTTCTACAGCCTTCTACTCCGACCCAATGGTCCAAGTTGTCTAATAGCTTGGGCCACTAATTTCGGGGTCGTGATGCCCTCGTAGTCGTTGCATCGTCGTCACTCCAGTTTTGCCATCGAACTCTCGTCCTGCCGTCGTCATCACGACATCGTCGCCACAAAGTCGTTGTCATGCCGTCGACGCTACACTGTCCTTTTATAATTGTCCTCGCTTCAGTAACCACCTAATTATTGTCATGCCACCTTCGTCTTCCCATCGACGTCAATCTTTCTTCGTCATCATCATCATCATCAGCCTGGTTACGCCCACAGCAGGACAAAGGCCTCTCCCATACTTCTCCAACTACCCCGGTCATGTGCTAATTGTGGCCATGTTGTCCCAGCAAACTTCTTAATCTCATCTAGTCACTTAACTTTCTGCCGCCCCCTGCTACGCTTCCCTTCTCTTGGAATCCAGTCCGTAAGCCTTAATGACCATCGGTTATCTTCCCTCCTCATTACATGTCCTGCCCATGCCCATTTCCTTTTCTTGATTTCAACTGAGATATCATAAACTCGCGTTTGTTCCCTTACCCAATCTGTTCTTTTCTTATCCCTTAACGTTACACCCATCATTCTTCTTTCCATAGCTCGTTGCGTCGTCCTCAATTTAAGTAGAACCCTTTTCGTAAGCCTCCAGGTTTCTGCCCCGTAGGTGAGTACTGGTAAAACACAGCTGTTGTATACTCTTCTCTTGAGGGATAATGGCAACCTGCTGTTCATGATCTGAGAATGTCTGCCAAACGTACCCCAGCCCATTCTTATTCTTCTGATTATTTCAGTCTCATGATCCAGATCCGCAGTCACTACCTGTCCTAAGTAGATGTATTCGCTTACCACTTCCAGTGCCTCACTACCTATCGTAAACTGCTGTTCTCTTCCGAGACTGTTAAGCACTACTTTAGTTTTCTGCAGATTAATTTTTAGACCCACCCTTCGGCTTTGCCTCTCCAGGTCAGTGAGCATGCATTGTAGTTGGTCCCCTGAGTTACTAAGCAAGGCAACATCATCAGTGCATCGCAAGTTACTAAGGTATTCTCCATTAACTCTTATCCCCAATTCTTCCCCATCCAGGTCTCTGAATACCTCCTGTAAACACGCTGTGAATAGCATTGGAGAGATCGTATCTCCCTGCCTGAAACCATTCTTTTTAGGGATTTTGTTGCTTTCTTTATGGAGGACAACGGTGGCTGCGGAGCCGCTATAGATATCTTTCAGTATTTTTACAAACGGCTCGTCTACACCCTGATTCCGTAATGCCTCCATGACTGCTGAAGTTTCGATTGAATCAAACGCTTTCTCGTAATCAAAGAAAGCTATATATGTATAAGGGTTGGTTATATTGCGCACATTTCTCTATCACCTGATTGATAGTGTGAATATAGTCTATTTTTGAGTAGCCTTTACGGAATCCTGCCTGGTCCTTTGGTTGACGGAAGTCTAAGATGTTCATGATTCTATTTGCGATTACCATAGTAAATACTTTGTAGGCAATGGAAAGAAAGCTGATCGGTCTAATTTTTCAAGTCTTTGGCGTCCCCTTTCTTATGTATTCGGATTATGTTGCGTTCTTCCAAGATTCCGGTACGCTCAAAGTCATGCAGCATTGCGTATGCAGGGTGGCCAGTTATTCCAGAACAATCCGCCCACCACCCTTGAATAAATCTGCTGTTAACTGATCCTCCCCAGCTGCCTTCCCCCTTTGCATAGCTCCCAAGGCTTTCTTTACTTCTTCCGGCATTACTTGAGGGATTTCAAATTCCTCTACACTATTCTATCTTCTATAATAGTCGTGGGTGCGACTGGTACTGCATAAATCTCTATAAAACTCCTCAGCCACATGCGCTATCTCATCCATATTAGTAATGATATTGCCGGCTTTGTCTCTTAACGCATACATCTGATTCTTGCCAATTCCTAGTTTCTGTTTCACTGCTTTTAGGCTTCCTTCCTCCGTTCCTGAGAGCATGTTCAATTCTATCCATATTGTACTTCCTTATGTCAGCTTTCTTACGCTTGTTGATTAACTTCGAAAGTTCTGCCAGTTCTATTCTAGCTGTAGGGTTAGAAGCTTTCATACATTGGCGTTTCTTGGGGAGATCTTTTGTCTCCTGCGATAGCTTACTGGTATCCTGTCTAACGAAGTTACCACCGACTTCTTTTGCACACTCCTTAATAATGCCCATAAAATTGTCGTTCAATGCTTCAACACTAAGGTTCACTCCTGAGTTAAATCCGAATATCTGTTCTGTAGCTTGATCCGGAATTCCTCTATTTTCCCGCTTACCGCTAACTCATTGATCGGCTTCTGATGTACCAGTTTCTTCCGCTGCCTCCTCAAGTCTAGGCTAATTCGAGTTCTTACCATCCTATGGTCACTGCAGCGGGCCTTGCCGAGCATGTCCACATCTCGTATGATGCCAGGGTTAGCGCAAACTATGCAGTCTATTTAATGTCTAATCTCGCCATTCGGATTCCTCCACGTCTACTTTCGGCTATCCCGCTTTCGGAAGAAGGAATTCATTATCAGCATATTATTCCGTTCTGCAAACTCTACTAATAACTCTCCTCTGCTATTCCTAGAGCCCATGCCATATTCAGGAGCCCACTGACTTGTCTCCAGCCTGCTTCTTGCCTACTTTGGCATTGAAGTCACCCATCAGTATAGCGTATTTTGTTTTGACTTTACCCATTGCCGATTCCACGTCTTCATAAAAGCTTTCGACTTGCTGGTCATCATGACTGGATGTAAGGGCGGAAGCCTGTACGACCCTCTCGTTAATGCTATAGAATTCCTGTATGTTACCAGCTATATCCTCATTAATTATGAATCCAACTCCTAGTTCTCGTCCGTCCGTTAAGCCCCGGTAGCACAGGACGTGCCCGCTTTTCAGCACTGTGCATACTTCTTTTGGCCTCCTAACTTCACTGAGCCTTATTCCATTTACTGTCCTCTAATTCACCCAATAGCACTGCTAGACTCGCCTCATTAGATAACGTTCTAGCGTTGAACGTTGCCAGGTTCATATTCCAATGGCGACCTGTCCGGAGCCAGAGATTCTTAGCACCCTCCGCTGCATCACAGGTCTAGACCACCGCCGTGATCAGTTGCTTCGTAGCTGCTGGGGTCTGAGGGCGGGGGTTTGATTGTTGTGTTCATGTAGGAGGTTGTGGCCAAGTGCTGCACCAGGTTGGCCAATCCTGCTCTGGTGAGGGAGTGCGTTACCGGTTCTGGTCACCGGGATCAGGCCACACTCCAGGCCTGTTTATGCAATGTTTTCAAAACGCGGATTTTTTTTTAATGCGGTGCAAAATTGCGCGGCACCGGGATTCGAACCACGGACCTCTTGCACGCGAGGCGGGTGTTCTACCTCTACGCCTCCGCTGCACTCCACTCCACACACTCGTTATCATCCAATTGTCCTCGTGCCGTTGTCGTGCCATCGTCGTCGTACGGTTGTCGTCATGAATTCATTGCCGTACCGTTGTCGTCACGGCATCGTCGCCATGTTGTCGTTGCACCATCGTCACAAACTCAGCATCGTCATCCAATTGCCGTCACGCTATCGTCGTCATACCTCCTTCGTCGATCCATTTACGTCCTTGATCCTCGTTCGACTCTTTATCATTCTCTCGTCATTCAATCGTGATTATTCCGCCGTCGTCATGCCGTCTTGGTCAAGCCATAGCCGTCGTCATTCGCGCTTGTTCGCCCGATTTGCATACCGTCGTCGTCATCTCATTGTGCTCACGTCATCGTTATACCATCGTCATAATTTGATAATCGACATATCACTGCCGTCTTCGTTATACGCCTCTGTCGTTCGATCGATATCACTCGGTCGTTCGATCGTCACTGCTTCGGCGTCATGGAGTCGTAGTCCTGACTCCAATCTCATAGACGACCTTGGCACGTGAGCGCCATAGCAAAGTGGTATGACAGCGCAGTAGGAGGCACATTGCTGATGCGACGAGTCTCAGAATTACCACAATTCGTGTGTTAAATAAACGTTACTTCAGGAATATGGTATGTCGTTACATTTCTGGATTTCTATTCGCATTACCGTCAGCAGCCACCGTGAGATAAATTCTGCCGTAATTTTTCTGTCTCACTTTTAATATTATTAACGCTCTTACCGAAGAGGAGCGTGCACAGAGGCCTGTGCAGGAGAGGAGGGCAGACATAACTATTGAAGAAAATACTTTCGAGGAGAACTTTCTGTGGCAATGAAACTACGGACGCAAGAAAGTGCGTACACGTTAAAGCGCTCCTAAAACAGCTCCACATTCTCATCCGCGTTAGTTTAGGCCACGAAAGAGAAGGCTTAAGCACATTACATTTACAACGCAAAGTAACGTTACATAAAACACTGAGTCTTACATTTGACTTACTGTTCTGCTCTTCTCATCCGTGTTTGGGAAAGTGCGAAACCACCGCACGTGGAAGCTATATACGCCGATTCCAAGAAACCAAAAGCGCAGTCAAGCTATGCCGGATTATTTGGCGCATTGACAAACATGTGCACAAGCCGCATAGCTTTCCCTTCGTGGCCACAGAAAGTTGTCCGCGAGCAGAGGCCACGGGCTGGGAGACAGAAACGTTTTCGTTGCGCGATCTAGATCGCTCGTCCAATACGACCCGAGGTGCAGCGCAGCACATGGGAGGAGTGCACAGCTCACCCAGAAGAGCAGGTTGTAGCAGCAGAGCGTGCGGCGGACGCACGTGTAGCCCGTCCGGCCCATGGCGCCGACTCCGGGGACCTGAAACACACCGCACGGGGGGATGAGCTCGCAGCACGAACATTTCATGCAGAATTTTATGCGGTAACTGCAAAAAACAATGGTTATTCGAGAAAAAAGCAAGAGTGTTTCGGGCCTAAGCACTCATCCTGCTAATGATGGCGGCGTTTTGCATTTTATCCAGGCTCGTGTGCGGGCTGTTTGTGCCGGGCGGAGTATTTTAGTTTTGCAGTTCCTGCTTCCGTGAAACTTTCATCCCGACATAAAAATTTGCATACTCATAGATGCATTCACACGCATTACAAGTTGAAGTGAAAACGCGCTACCGAGCAACAAGAACGCACGATGGAAAGGACGATGGATAACGGTCAAATTTGTTAATTTTCACTTTTCCATCCTGTTTGGCTGTTGCCTCGGCTCTCTCCCTTAGTAGATCGCTTAATTTCTCAACTCCTTGCGACTCTTGTTTCCAGTTGCCAATTTTGCACGAAAAGTCCTGTACGATAAGGGAAAAACCAGACGATGTAATGGGCGGCAGTCATATTGCTTATGTGTTTAAAGTTTATTGCAGGGCTTGATTATGGACGCGCTGTCTCGCATTATTTTATTTTCCGCCTTATCTAACTCATACCACGGGTATATGGTTCCGAGGATCTGCCAGCGTCGCGGCGAACCATCACTCGAGGAAATAATGCAGCAAAAGGAAAAGTTCAACGCAACTGGCGTTTTCTCCGGCCGCAACTAGTTTCTCGAGCATACAGACCAGCTGATCACGAATCGAATCCCTTTCCTAGTTCCTGGATCAGTCTAGACAAAGAAGGCTGAACTAAAGAAGCAACAGCGATGCAGGTGACCGTTGAATAGATGGTGACAACTGAGCACATCTCCAGTTAATCGCGCGGGCACTGAATCGGTGAGGAAACTGGCCTTCGCAGCCCAGGAGATGCCGATAACTACCGCCATCCAAAAGGAGTGAAATAGGCGGCCAACTGTTGACCGTCAAAAAACTGTCAAGTCTCGACATTGATATGGCGGCGCTTAAGGAATGTGTGTGATGAGTGGCGGCGTAGGCGGGGAACGGGGGGGGGGGGGGGGGCGTGAGGGGCTATGCCACTTAATTTCGGGGGAGGGGGGGGGGAGTGGGGCCTTGGTTACGTGCTTGCCGATAGACCAATGTGACGCAGCCTTGAATTGGGTCCTGCCGACTCTGAGCACGACGCCGTTGTGTAGATTGACGTTGCTGTTCCTTTAGTAGCTCATCATATTCGCACCGCTCTTCAGGCGTCCTAACAGTGCGTGGCCTTTCCATAGCGCTATCCCAACACAAATAACTTGTTCGGCGGGTTCTTCTTCGACATATGAAAGTGCAGTGACGTCACTCCCTGCTTTGTATGCTACAATTGACGCTTCCTGGCCCCTGCAGCTTATGCAACTGTAATCTTTACCGGCAAGCACTTGCGGCGAACGCTGTGCGCGAAGGCGAGCCTTCTGGTTCTTTTTTTATTTCTCCCCCGGTGCCACTGCGCGGAGGCGTGCGCCATCTGGTGGTGCTGCAAAGGAACTAGCGGCACACGCGGCGCCCACGAACACGACAATTTTTGCCCACGGACACAACAAATGCGCTAATGCGGGGGGGTACGGGTTAGAGATTCGCAGCTTCACTGTCAAAAAATTGCAGCTTTACGCTTATATCATGTCCTACAACAATTATCGTTATAAATATATTGTGAACTTTGAGCGCTCGCTACTTTCCTGTTAATAATATTAATAATATTTGGGGTTTTTACGTGCCAAAACCACTTTCTGATTATGAGGCACGCCGTAGTGGAGGACTCCGGAAATTTTGACCACCTGGGGTTCTTTAACGTGCACCTAAATCTAAGCACACGGGTGTTTTCGCATTTCGCCCCCATCGAAATGCGGCCGCCGTGGCCGGGATTCGATCCCGCGACCTCGTGCTCAGCAGCCCAACACCATAGCCACTGAGCAACCACGGCGGGTTACTTTCCTGTTGGAAGAATACTAAAATACTACGCACGAGGGGCAACACGCTACGTATATATATATATATATATATATATATATATATATATATATATATATATATATATATATATATATATATATATAAATATAAATGGTTGATCATGGGTATGTATCCGAACGCTCAGCGTGTCAGAATGATAATGTACGCAAGGTAGACGGCGATTATTGTTGTGCGACAATCTAAAACGCTAAAAGGGAGTGCATATTCTTTGCAGGCTAAGCAACAGCTCGCAATTGTTCTTTTTTGGAGTAACCGCGCCTCTCATTCGCCTCAACTTTGGGAAATTCTCATACACCTCTAGATGGCAGTGGTGTAGTCAGGAATATTTTTCCGGAGGCCGGGGAGAGGGAAGCTGCATTCGCAGTACTCACAATGTTGTGGGAACGCATATCTCTCATTACATTTTGATCAATCATGACATATACAGCATCAGTCGCCGCGTCCTGTTTATGAAGTACAGAAAGTCGCTGCATCGAGGGGACATGCCATCGGTGCCGTTCAACAAGTTTTATCCTTGAAGACCACACTCCGCGGTGATCCGACCGGAGAGCACGTCTCTGTATAATGCCCAACAACCTATCGTACGCTATATGCCGCGCAGAGCGGCTGAACACGCTCATTTAAGCGCACGAAATTTAACGCAAGGTGCATACAGTTGCGCTTTCGGTAAGCCGTAGTGAAGTTTCAGTTGTGGAAACTTCTGCAAACCAATTGCTAAGTAATTACCGAACTTACCCGGTTATAACTCAACATATTTGTTTCATTTGTGTACAAGGGTAAAGCCAGGAATGAGGGCTAACCACATATAGATGGTTCCAGTTTTTCTCGAGGCGGAACTGCGTTCGGACATCCGCGTGGAGCAAGACCGCCTCGCAAGGTGCACGGGGTCAAATCTGCGCGCGCCGCACGCAGCGTGATCGATCGCGCTCAACGAGGTCCCGGGAGGTCAGCGGGAGCCCCGACCGCGGACACCGGGGCAGACAGCGTCGACGCGCAAGAGAAGACGTCAGAGAGCGAACGGGGCAAGAAACAACACGGGGCAGAGAGAGCGCGCCAGGCGTCACCGCAATTACGGAGTGCACAGAGCGGCTGCGCACGCTTCCTCGCACGACGGCGAAGAGAGGCGACGACAAAAAAATTTCACATTTCCACGCCTCACAGTTCACGTGACCCGTGTACACGTCACGTCGCGTAAGTGAACAGCAAGAGTCGGCACTGTATTGAGTAATGCATCTCCCACGTCGTTATAATTTTTCACACAGGACTCACGTTGTTTCTGCCAGACATGAAAAAAAAGAGAGAGAGACAGACAGTTAAAAAAAACTCTCGAAGTAGTTGTTGCGGAACTGCTCCGAGAGACGTCACACGTTGGAGTTGCGTCGACGTGCATTCTGTGCACGCCAGCGCCGTCTACGCATACAATATGATTGACCCTGCTGCGGTCAAGAGTATATAAGGGCCGCGAGGAACTTCAGATAAAGCAACTCGGATGCCCTTCGCGCAAAGCCTGCATTTCCTCGCGGCGTGCTCAGCGAGCGACACACTCGCACGGCCCCGCGAGCGTCTGTCCGCGAAGTCCTCTGACTCGCAAAGCCGGCATCTGCTGCAGTGTGGGTGGCCCGTGCTTAATCACCCTTTTTAAATAGTATTTTTCCAGGTCAGAGCGAAAAACTCGGCTGTCTTTCTTTCGAAAGCACTGACCAATGTTCTAGACGTCAAAGGCATCAACTTCAGATGCGTATCCTTAAAGGTATGTAATAGGCATCAACAATGCGGCAATTCACTTCCTCTGCAGTCTCTTTGTTATCGACCTCAACGAACAGCTGGTCCCTGCTTACGGTTGGGTACCATCGCAAAACTTCTATCCACGAGGAATTTTGTGTTCTTGCGCCGAATTAACTATACACGGGGTGTTTTCTTTTTCGTGCAGAATTTTCAGAATAGGTCATGACACATAGGATAAATCAAGTCAACGAGCTCGAATTAATCAAAGAGCTGGACATTATACCCGCACGAGAAATCGAAACAATTCCGGCGAGTCAATTCGCCAGGCAAATGCGCTTGGAACGAATTTTCTGGCAGCAGTTTCGAAAAATTCATTCCCAAATTCTGCGGTGTGTCACGAAATACGTGTACGTTCCACTGACTTTTGTGCTGCTATGCGAAAAACGTCGGTTTGATAAAAAAAAAAAGTCAATTGGGACAATAGTGCACATTTATTTGCCGCAAGTCTCACGGCGCATATCTCGAGACCCGTGCGATCCCTAGAATTCGTTCCAAGTGAATATCCTTTGCAAACTCGCTGGCTATATACACGTAAATTGCAATGTGTGGCATAAAGCAATTAATTTACAAATTAGTTAGTGATTCTTAGTAAATTGGTCGATTATGCACTCCTCGTGCAAGTAATGTCGGCCGCTTCGAGTTCTCCAGCTCGATGACAGTTACGCTATATGCCATAGGCGATTTCTTTAAATACTGTATGCGTGCTCTTAAAATATAAAAACAAAAAAATAATAATAAAAACACCCGGTATGCGAAATGGTGTGCTATAATGTCGCGCCATGCCTTTAACATCCTGATAATATACACAAGAAATATATAAAAATGGTGAACAGCTCTCTAACACTGAGAACTATTACTGACGACGGGGCCACTGCTATAAAAACAGCCGCTGCTCCCCACGCCGCTCGCTATTCTATTCCTCAAAGCGAAAACAAAATAAATAAAAGTTAAGACACTTGCAATGCACTAGATGGAATCTACATTGGGAAGCTTTCTTAAGTCGTTCCAATGAAACTCGATGCAAAGAAGCAAGTGATGAGCGTAACCGTGCTTTACCCGGGCTACAGCTGTTTCGGAAGACCCCCATCGGGCACCGTCCAGTCATCGAGACAGGCAAGTCAGACCAGGATGAACGGGCAAATAAGTCCACACGCCGTACATGTGGGCGACTGTAACGGGGCAGCATTATCGGGATTACCACGATCGCAGTGACTCCAGGATCACCGCTTGTAATCCACACTAAAACCCATGCGAGGACACGTGATCGTGCGCTGTCGTAAGGATCAGCCGTCAAAGTCAAATACGTTGATGAGAAATCGTCTCCGTACATACAGGGTCAGTTTTGATTAGATTATCTCTGGGGCTGAGTCACTTATGTCCCGGAGCGAAATCAAATACCGTCGAACCTCTGGAATCTTCTGACCCGTTCCTTGTATAACGTATCTTGTTTTTATATATATATAGTGTGTCCGAGCTTACGTTGGCTCATCTGTTCAGCGAAAAAAAAAATGTTCAAAGTACAACGTGCAAGATACACTCACAAGACCTAAGGCATTCGGTAGTCAGTGGTGCAGACCACCGAATACTGTAGGCGTTATATTTGCATCGCGAACCGAGTTTTTGTCTAAAATATTTCTTTCGGCGAACGCGCTGGCTAATTCTAGCTGGGACACGCGGTACAGTGGGCGCTTTGTGTAGCAACGAGCTTCTAGCGAGGAGTCGCGAATAACTGCGTGCCTGCTTCTCCGCAGCTGTCGGGAAGAGTTGCTCGACTTGGAAGTCCGCGGTCGCCGTCTGTCCGCGACCAGTCTGTGCGAGCCGGAAGACGTACGGGAGAAATATAGATTTTGCTTTGGCTGCGGACACAAGATTGTCTCACGTGCAAACAATACAAATGCGAACCAACCGAGGCACCGGTTACTCACACGCGGGAAAAAAAAAAGGAAAATAAAAACCGGGGAGGAACGGAAACAATACGTGGGAACTGAATGCGCCCGTCCGCACGTCCTAAACAGGCACACGTACACGAACGAGAGATCCACAAAGCACACAGTTCACATGCACGCCAACCCGCTCGCGACTCGTCGAAGTGCGACGAAAAACGCGGGCAGACTGGCCGCGATTGATTACGTATGTATACGGCGTCGCCACCGGGAAACGCGACGCCGCTATACAGCGAGCGTGTGGCCGCACCTGTTGGTGTCCGACGGGCACGTAGGGCGTCCTGCCGGCGGCCCTGGCAGCAGCCATGCCGGCCGCGGCTGCCGCGAGCACGGCCTCCTGCTGCGAGCGACGGCACTCGACCGCGGCAGAGCCTCGCGCGGCGCGGCGGGAGCACGATGCGACGCTGGACGCGCGGCTGTTGCGCTGCGCGCACAGCGGCGACCAGGCGGGCAGGGACACCGACCGCAGCCGGAGAGCGTCCTCCGGAGACAGAGTGGACGAGCGGCGACGGCGCAGCGCGGTGGACGACGAGGGCGCGCCGCCATTCCCACGCGCAGCGGGGTACGCCTCGGCATCGTCGGCGCGGGCGTGATGCTTCGCGGACGAGCCAAGTCGGCCGCGCAGCAGACGAGGCGGGGGCGCAGCCATTGCGCGGAGGCGCGCCTACTCGACCGGTCGGCTGCGGGCGCCGTCGGGGCCGAAGACGATGGAACTCGAACGCGAAGCAGACGGCGACATCCGCAGCGTGCGCGTCGCGCCGAAGGCGACCGCCGAAGAGTCCGCGTGCGGGAAGGACACTCGCGCGGCGGGCACTTCCGAGGAGCCGCGCAAGGCGCCGCCTCGGACAATGAGCGGCTCGTAAATCCGAGTCCCCGCGCGAGACGCGAGCGGCAGCGATACACCAGCTGCCGGAGCCCGGATTTCTTTCGCGGAATCGGGCCACAGGCGTCGGGGTGCGCGAGTGCGCACGCACAAACGCGGCCGCGGTTCCCACCGCGCGGAATGCATTGGCGACGGCCCCGACGCCGCCGGTGTCGCGTGATGGCGCAGCGCCGCCTCTCGTGACGACGTCGCCGAGGACAGGTCCGCACGCGAGGTGCGGCGCACCCGCCGGCCCCGCATCGCGTGGCGCAATTCTGCGGCAGCCCGACCCGCAGTGTCCCCACGCGACGCGCGAATTCGCAATAGGCGTCGCGCTCCGTCACAGCGAATGCCAGCCGCGGAAGATGCTTGCGAGGGCTGGAGCTTGCAGCCCGCTCTCGAGGTCACAGATCGCCTGTCTACGGGGTCCCGCCTGGCCGCTCCATATGTGACCCGGCCACTCTGCAGACGGCGCCTTCCCGGCACAACCCCCTGCCTCCACATCACGCATCACGACGGAGCCCCGAATGAAATCCCCAGTTCCACGAGCATCGACTACTGACGGCACAAAAGCATGCGTGAGTTTGCGTTGCCACGCGAGTGGCCAAATGCAGACCTGCTGCGGGCATTGCGGCTTGCTGCCGAACGTGAGCGGTGCACTTTCAAGTGGGCATTGAGATAGTTTGATTTCGGTATCCGGCGCCATCCTCGCGGGTGCTCCGCCGGAAGCACTCTTGGCTTCTTGTACGTGAAACCGACATCGTTCACCGATCCGATTTAATCGCGAATGCAGGGCGCATGCATTCACGTCGGACGTAAGGTCGCACAGAAGGTGGCACCCTTCGCCGGCTCACTCCGACCTCGGAATGACTTCCCGTGGTATCCCTGTCGCCAAGGGCACCACGGCCTAATACTTTAGTGGAAGGTGGCACTCCCCAGCCAGGCGATTCTCACTCCCCTGGGAACTAAACTACACAACAAAACTGCACCAAATGGTTTAATAACACCAAGATGCGAGAACGTCTCATATATCAAAAAACGATATTACGAAACTATAGAAATGGTGCAACGAAAAGCGCTTCGTTTTCATCTTTTATACGCTTGCCATTTGGAGGACGGGCTCACCGTCTGTAGTCGTGGTCCCTGTAACAACACTCCTATACCTACAATAACGAAGCAGAATTGTTACGCTAAAGTTTTTTCCACTCGCTTTATTGCCGTCAATTTAATACTATAGTCCCGAAAGTTCCTTAAGACCACGAATTTCAAGTTAAACACGACACTGCACACGATCAACTCCTTGAATCCTACTTAGCATTCAATTATCTTTAAATGCACTAGTTTTTTATTCCTCGGGCCTTTAACCATTTGAGTGCGTTACTACACATAAGAAGATATTGTGACAAGGACAGCCGGGCCTTTTCAAAACGTGAGGACTTCTGTTCGTGGGGCGGTATAAAAGGATTTGCGATGCCTGTCGCTATCACATTACAGCATCCGAATGCCCTCGACCTGTTGTGCTTTCGTGCGTACGACAGTCTTCTTACATATATATTTCACTGCGATATGCTCTAGCGCTGAACCTTATCTAGACTACCACTTTCTTTTTGTCGTGTTTCACTTTCGAATTGCTTTTATTTCTCTTCTCCTCGCCCGTCAGTTTCCGGTGGTGGCAGTTATTCCCCAACCGCAGCAGTAACAAACGAATGTATCCGGCCGAACATCTGGTCGCTCTTCTCGTGCGCGGCTTTCTGAAGGGCCTTCCGCACGCACGCACGCACGCGCGTACACACAAAGCAACAACAACGACGTTGGTGCGAACAGTTCCCGTGCCCGGCGTGCATACAGTCACGCCCTGGCAGCGGCCCACAATGGGCGCAAAGCGCGATGCCGCCCCCGCAGCAGCGCGGCCGACGGCGTGACCCCCCCTTGTTCCGCCGCATCAAATCCAGCCGTCGCACGTACGACGGGGTCGAGAAGCGCGCGCAGTTCAGCAGGCGGCGACCGAGGAGCGCCGTCGCCCACAAAATATAGCAGTTTTGCAACGGGGATCGGGCCACGTGGTACGCCCAGCCGCTGCGCTTATTCGCAATCGTATACAGCAGGACCTGCTCGAGCTTCGCTGGTGGTGCGGCAAGTGCAGCAAGCAGGCCAGCCTCGAGCACGCTGCGTGCGAAAGGGGGAAAAATGGCTGTGGCTTAGCTAAGGTTAAGCCCAGGATGCGAAGCATACTAGCCTTTATTTTAGTTGTTGAACCACTGTTTAGCCTGGTAAACTGCTGTTGCTTGGCTATATTTGGTTCGGCTAGACGAAGAAACAACTCATGCAGGCGAGCGCACGAGCTGAGACCCGGCTATGTAGGTACGCGGCCGCAAGCGAGCGCACGAGTTGAGCCTCCGCTTTTGCAGCTGTTATGACGTCATATGGTAGCTACGCGGCCGCGCGCGGCGCAGCAAGGAAGAGCGTGGTTGTGCGGCTAGTATGCTTCGCATAAAAAGAAAGAAGCCGCGCAGATCCGTGCATACACACGGAAGAGGCGACGTAAGCGAAGCGTGCGTCTGGTGTTACCACACTTGTCGTTGCCTGCCACTCTACTGTAGCGCGACAGAGCGCTGTCTCGAAGCGCTTAGGTGCCACGAAAGAAAAGTGGTCAAGCTGAAAAGTAGGCGCGCATTAGAAGCCTTCGCCCGAGAGCCGTTGTGCCTTAGTTTTGGTGAGTGACAGCTTGTGTAAGACCCTCGCCGAGGCTAGAACCCGAACCGCCCACGCCAAACCACGTCGGCGACGAAAGCTGCCCTTTTAAATAATGCCGCGGCCCGAGGTCGTGCACCCGAGGTAGTCCTGCAGTGGCTATACGCGCTGCTGGGCTCGAGCTTGCAGGTTCCATACCGGCGGCTGTATTTCCATGGGGGGGGGGGGGGGGGGAAATGCAAGAACACTCGTGTACAGTACTTTAAGTGCACGTTTAAGAACCACCGGTGTTCCAAATTAATCAGCAGTTAATCGAAATAAAGCGCTTACCAATACAACGGATGTCCGCTTCCCGTTCGCTATTCGGCGGTTTGAACTACACCATCCTGTCGAATCCCGACGTGAGCCGCGTCCCCAACTATTAAACTATGTCGTTTCGTCCCACTGCCACCGAAAGTGACGGCGCCGCTACCGTCTTCGTGACGTCACGCTCTGCTTCCTTCCTCGACGAACGGCACCGTCAGAGTTGAGCTACTCCCTCGAGCGTCGCTTTGGCCGCCGGTGCACGTTCGACTACCGACGTCGTCAGCGCCGCGTGCAAGAAGCGGCAGGCGCTGACTTGCGCCGCAAGCGGTTATCGGCCGCGTATGCCGATTACGTATGCACGCTCTCGGTCCTTCGGCGGCGGCGTGAAAGCGGTCCGCTATCGCGACACGCGGGGAAAGCACTCCGCGTTGAAGGGGCTCTGATGGCGCTGCGCTCAGCGCTCCCTACTCGGGCGAACCTGTTGACTCTCGCCACACAGCGAACGAAGAAAACGAATGGCCTCGGGGACCCAGCTCCGTACGTCTGTAGCCATCAGAATGGACAGGACACGGGCTGATCCCCATGGCCAACGGCGGGACAAAAAATGTGACATCATAAATCCAGCAAAATCGGTCATTAAAAGGATTCGAAACGGCGCAAGAAAAGCAAAGAGAAAGGACAGAAATGTACAGGGAACTTATACGTTCAACAAAACACGTTGCGGGGCTAATTGGTAATTCGTTTTTTCTTTTCCTTCTTTTAAAATAAAGTAACCCAGCGCTACCCCGAGCACAACAAGGAGCGGAGGTTGGTGAGGGCCAGGGCTCTCGTGGACCTCCACGCCAGAGGAGAAGGCGCTGTCTACGTGGACGCGGCGGAGTATATATCGAGGGAGCAGCGACGCATACGCGGCGGTGGTTGTTGGCGCATCGACGGGTGCAACGAAGACCGCTGCGAGCGTCCGGACTCGAGAAGCAAACCGGGCGGAGGAGCTGGCCATCGCCTTGGCCGTCTCCGACCCCGGATGCACTACAGTGTTGTGTGACTCTAGAACGGCCGTGAAGAACTACGCCAAGGGTAGGGTATGTAGTGAGGCCCCGCGCACACTGCGCAAGGCCGAAGCCATCGGACGCAAAAGTGCTGTGGTGATCAAGTGGTTTCCGGCCCACATGGGCAGCGACGTGTCGGAACGCGGGAACGTGAACCACAACGAGACGGCCAACTCGGCCGCGCGAGGACTAACCAACCGCGCAGCTGCAAGCACGGCCGACTCGGAGTGTTGGTCGCGGTGCAGTGCCAAGGACAAGATGACCACCTTCAACGAAATAGTGAAGTGGTACAGACTGAACAGACAGACTATGCCGCCACGTCACCCGGGGCTTACCCGGAAGGAGGCAGTGTTGGCCCGATTCTTGCACTGTATGTTTCTCTAGTCATCAATAAAGTATTATTATTATTATTATTATTATTATTATTATTATTATTATTATTATTATTATTATTATTATTATTATTATTATTATTATACAGACAGCTACAGACGGGGTCCCTGCTCACCCCGGTGCTAGCTAAGCACGTGTGTCCGACCGTGTACGCGAGTGACGTGTGTAGACTGTGCGCGAAGGAGAGAGCCACCGCGGCTCACATCCTTTGGGACGGTAGCGTAAATCCGCGAGAAGCCAGCGAGAAGACGACGATCCCGCCGCAGCTAGAGGCTGCAACGAGGAGCTATGATCAAGAGACACAACTCAAGGCCGTCCAGCAGGTCTTGGCAGCTCTAGAGAGGCAGCGACTGCGCGACACCGAGGAGAAGGGGGGCATGCACCCCCAGGAAGGGGGCGGCGGCCCTCTTGGACCCGCGGTAGTAGCGAGGGACCAAGACCACGAGGAGCACAACGCACGAGACTGACGTACTGGCCGCGTCGCGGTAAAAGCTTGTCCTCCCTGCATGGAGGGAGCCTAACCGATTCTGCAGACATTTTCAGTAAAGTTGTTCACTCTCTCTCTCTCTCTCACTTCCTTATTTTATTTTTTTGACGAGGACACAGAAACACATGTGCGGCCTCATACAGCGCCCGTCCAGTCATGTCTTCGTGTGTCCTCGTCAAAACAAGGAGCGTTGGATTACTTTCATAAGAAAAAAAAAACGCCTCCATTCAACCCTGTGAAAGTGGATGTACGGCGACGCTGTCGCCGACGTTACAAGCAACGTTCTACGTCACGAAGTGCAGCATGCATCCTCGTTATTCTAGGCCTTTCGCCAAGCGCAAGTGCATTGTTGTACTAAATGAACGTTTAAAAGTCAAATGCGCGAGAAAAGTGCGTAAAGTACGACGTACACAGAAGCTGCAGACACGATAGCTTCGGATTGTTATTCGACTAGGCGGTGGAGCCGTTAGAGCAGCATACGTCCTCAGTCTCGTATAGGCCCTCCGCATAGCGCAAGTGCGTTACCGAACTAAATGAATTTCTAAAAGTAAGACGCGTCAGAAAATTCGTTAAATATGACTCACGCCCAACCTGCAGGCACGACATTATCGGATCGTAATTCGAATATACGATAAAACAATTTTGATACGCAGAAACTCCAACACAACGCTTCCCAGCTGCCGTTTCCTTTTTGTGCGAGCAAAACCGCCCACGCGGACAAGAAAAAACCCGACCAACTAGAGACTAACAGGTCCGGAGAAAAAAAAAAAGCAAAAAAAAAAACTACAGGCTTGCGCAAACATACACACCGGATAGCGTCCCTGCATGCACTAGAGCCATATATACACGAACGCTAGCTTTAAGCAGTGCGTCTGTCGCGTTGGCATCGATGCACCCCAGCTATATTTTAAGGTCCAAGTGACGTCAAGCGGTGCATGAGGGTGAGCAACAGCGACTGGGGCAATATGCACGCGCCTCACGAGCTAATGGTCCAACGGTGTGTCCTCATTTGTGACGTGCCGGGAGTAAATTAGCGCATCGCTTCGTTTCCTTCTTGCGATGCCTGCATATATGCGACTCGCCACGGTCGAGCCGACCGGGCAACCATCCGGCATGGCTACATTGTGGTCGGTCCCTCATCATCAGCTCAAACACCTCGGATGCCCGTTCTCGGGCGCCGAGACGACGGACTCGGTGCGGGAGATGTCGAGACAGATCCATTGGCTCCATTATGCGCCTGGTCGGCGTCCCCGAAAGCTGCAGGCGCGTGCGAACGTGGGCGAGGGATAACCAGAGGGACAGAGAGAGAGGGAGAGAGATAGAAGCCCGTCCAAACAGACAAAACAGGCGGTCTGTCGCAGGCTGGGGACGAGGCGCAGACTCTCCGACGCGTCGCTCCAATAGGCGCTGATACCAGTTGAGCCGGCGGAATCGGCGTCATCCCACGGCCGCGGGTGAGACAAACGACGGCCCTCAACTGGGCCGCGGTTCGTTGCACCCGGAACGCGGGCTCGCCAGCACGCTACGCAACCGCAGTGTGTCGCGCAGGCAGCCTCGTTCGCGGTCGGCGCCCATAGCAAACCGCTCCCGCCGTTCCGCGCGCCCCAACGATGTGGCCGAGGCGAGGCCGGTACGTGCCGTGGACCGCGCACATCCTGCGCCGCAAAGGCGAAGACGAAGAAACGAAGAAGACCCCGCGCTTTGTGTTCGCACGCGTGGGCCGCGTCGCTGCTTCCTCACATGTCCTCACAAATCTGTTTCCTCACTTGTCTTCCTACTCATCCTCTTTTTGAAGTAAATGAATACAAATATTTGGGTGTTACAACAACTAACGACCTATGCTGGAATTTTCACGTCTCCGATACACGTGCTGCCTCATTCCGAAAGCTTTGAATTTTTCGACATAAACTAAAACAGGCGCGTACCGAAACTAAACTATGCATGCATACTCACACCTAACTACGCCTAAAATGGAATACGTTTGCCCCGCCTGGGATCCTCACACTAACCACAATATTAACGCACTTGAAATGGTTCAAAGGAAAGCAATTAGGTTTATCTCCTTTAAGCACAGTAAAACCGGCTCACCCCCAACGCTCATGGGAATGCATGGCATCCAGACATTGCAACTTCGGGGAAAATTCTGAGAGCCAAGCTTTTTTTTTTTTTTTTGCTCCTGAAAAGTAAGAAATTGACATTGTGCCCTGACCAGACATCATCACTCAGAATCAATAAATTACTATCAGGCAAGGGCTAACGTTTTCAAATGTTCACTCTTCCCCGCGCTATTGGTTAATGGAACACTCTACCATCGTCCCTGCTAAGCAGTACTGATCCTTTAGAAAAAAGTGTTAACTGATATCGCATTGTTACAGTTTGATTGGGGTTTGTTTGTGCTCTGAATGTGTGTATTTTTTTTACTTGTACTTCTACCCGTCCTGCTTAGGCCCAGATGGGCCTGCCGTATTATGTAAATAAATAAACAAACAATTAAACTAAAAAAACAAATACATAAATACGTGTATGTGCGTGTGTGCGTGCGTCAGGTACTGACGCATTTCGCCCTCCTTCTAGGTGTGTAAAATGTCACAAATTAGGGTTTCTAGCCGAGTAAGTAAGCTGGGCAAATCCCGATGACAGCGTGCTAGTAAAGTTTGTCTGTCTTAGGATGGCGTAATCAAAAGGTGGCGTCGAAGACTAAGCAGCGAGGTGTCCAGAGACGCAGCTGTTTTTTCTGGTGTGACTATAGTACGCTGAAGAAGACGAAGCTCCATACCCTTCCTACTTCGCTCTCTTACATGTCACTATACGGTGGTAGGACGTCAGACACTTGTGGGTCGACCCTGACACCAATGAAGCTCTGTAAAGCGGGCCGGTTCACGAGGCAGTGCAATCCCAAGCCGTATACGTGGGCCGATGGATGACAATACTATCACTTTACAGTCGCTGAAGTGTAGCGTGCATGCGGACCTTGCCTGTTTCTTCGAAATTGACGTCGGAGTCTCGCCGAGTAGACGCGTATACCGGAGGGCGAAGAAGGAAATCGTGAAGAACAGCTCAGCGGCTACAGCACGAAGGACTTTGGAGAGCAAGCTCTCAAGTATAGCGACGCCAGCTTATATACGTCCCAAATGGTGTTCGTACACTGTCCAATGCATTCAACGCAGAAGGGCATTTACCGACGTCAAGATTGGGAGTCGCAATTCACCACGTTTTTGCGAGGGGCTGTAGATGCGTTAAACGTCAAGCGTCGCGTTTCATAATTCGCAAAAAAAGAGAAAGATTACGTGAACACGTATAACTGCAACTGTACGTGCACCGCTAGACCAACAGCCTCTCGGTAAAGGGAAAGCGTGTAGCGAAAGCCGTCGAGGGGAACGATGTGTTCGAATGCGAAGTATACAGTGATGATATCATTCACCTCGTTGAATAAATAAAGAAAACAACTTCATTCGTTCTCACGTCTTGCTTCAACAAAACTAATGTCATCACATGCCCGGCATCAACGCAGCATTTATATAACGTAGTATACTACACTACAGCCTCGCATAACGTCAGAACATTTAGCGATATGAAACAAGCACCTACGTACGTCAAAGAAGCATCACGTCAATCAATTCTCACAAGGCGCCTTGTCCACACATTTTTCTTTTCCTTCGTTTTAGTTTAACTTTTCAGTCGCATAAAATTGGGCAACATTTTTAACCTCTTGTAGCGGTGCACGCCGTGAATGGCTATCGCCCGCTTTCATTAAGAGCGGTCGACGTCCCAAATTATCTCTCACCGCTGTGAGAGACGGCGCACGTCTAGTGGTGAGATCCGGGTTGATGCTGTCCACTTGGGACTTTTACCCGCCTTAGTTGCGTAGTGGCTATGCTGTTGCGCAGCTATAGATAGGCACGAGTTCGCGGGACCAAATCCCGGCCACGGCAACCGCATTTCCATGGGGTCGAAATGCAAAAACGCCCGCTTACCATGCACTCGGTGCACGTCAAGGAACTCCATGTCGTCAAATATAATCTGGAGTACCCCCTCCCACTACAGTGTTCCTCACAATTCTATTGTGGTTTTGGATCGTAAAACGGCAGAATTTGTGTGTGTGCGCGTGTGTGTGCGTGTGTATGTGCGTGTGCGTATGCGTGTGCGTGTGTGTGCGTGTGTGTGTGTGTGTGTGTGTGTGTGTGTGTGTGTGTGTGTGTGTGTGTGTGTGTGTGTGTGTGTGTGCGCGCGCGCGTGTGCGTGCGTGTGACAGCAACTGATACATCAAGGACCGCGAAGCGACTTCTCAAACCCTTGGCAAGTACCACAGGCTTCTCTTTCTCGGCGGTTTTTATCACCAATGCCCTGGACCACATGTCTAGAGATAAATTTATTTCAGCGAAACATTATACGAACCCTCTGAGTCACAATGACGGCTCAATTCCGTTAGGACGATATTTATAGAGTACGAAGCATTACATACACGGCACGTCTTCGAAGAAATGTCCCAGTCCACATGGCCTCACTTGCGTTATAACAGCAAAGCACCCACGGAACCCCACAGTCACAAACTAACTGCCTGGTCACGCGGCCGCTCTGCAGCTCTCACGCAGGCGGCCGGCGTTGCTGGACAGTAGTCGCCCCTATAGCTGACCTCCGACGTGGAGCAGGTGAAATGCGACAACAAAAATAACGAATTAGTGGTTGGAAAAACAAACAAAGAAAAAAGACCCCGTATATATATGCTGTCTATTTCAATTAGATGTACGGTAGGCAACTTATATTACATAATCACCGATCAGTACGTTTCAAGCCGATTTCGGAGTTACGACACACGCCGCGTTGCACTTACGTCTGACATCAACTACGCCGGCACAGGAGAACGGCTGTGGAAGCCCCGCTACCATGCTTGGCAGATAAAAGAACACCTCGCCGGGGCGCACAACGGCGCCACGGGGGCCACACGTGAGGAGACCGCGACCGACGGCGGGATTCGACAAAGGCCTCCCCATGTCCCGCCAGCCGGTGAATTGTGCCGGCAGCCCCGGTCGTATAATGTGTCACCCGGACGCGGTATATTATTGCTCCAGTCATAGAAAACAACTGAAAAACACAACAGCGGCGCCCTATCGAAGGATGGCGGGCAATAGTTGGGTGCTACAGCGCGTGGACACGGGCTAGAGGAGCTCGAACTTGGCGTAGTAGGCAAGCACTTCGTAGCATGGTCACCGCTATAAGGAAGGAAAGACGAGCCAGAAGGAAGAAACACGAACAACGTTGAAAAGGAATCAACACGAACCGTCCGTGTCGCCGTTCGTGCTCCCTGTCGCTGTCCTCATGTTTATTGGTGCGAAAGCGTCAAATGGTTCATTCAGCGGAACAGCCTACGTCTGCGGCAGCGAAACGGCACCTGGAATCCCGCTGTTCACGTCACGAGCGCGCTTCGCGACGGAGCAGAGCGGACGAAAAAATTGGAGGACGCTTAAGCTTCGCCTTCAAGAGTGGAACGCGATAGCATTATCACACTCCGTTCGAACCGCCCACTCATTCGCTCGGCATGCTCTTGACAAGACGAATGGGAGAAGCGGGCGAGTGGCGCGCCATCTGTCGGAGCAGCGCCGTACATTGCGAGAAGGGGGGTCTTCTGTGTTTGCCGCAAGATGGTTCTGCGTGTGCGCTAAGCGCAGAAGAAATGTAGCCGAAACGCAGTTCGCTATCGTTTAACCGCGACTTCTGTAATTTACATGCTCATAATTACCGATATACACCGCAGTATAACTTTCTGTGACACGTTTTTAAGGCAACGCCGCATTCACTAGAGGCGCTTTTGTCCGGCTTTGAGCCATCGAACTCGTGGCTGAGTAGTAGCGACTCTGTCTCACACTCTGGAAATCCTCGTTCGATTCCCACCCAGCCCGTCTTGCAAGTTGTTTTCATTTATAAATTGCCTTCCGGGATTTTTCGCTCACGGCCGCCGCCGACGACACCGGCTTTTCTGCGACACGAGGTCCTTAACGCTGTCGCGTTAAAAGCTGCTGCCGAGTAGCACGCCGGCTGTTGCGTGTGAGGGGAGAAGGCATCACCGCAACGCCACGTCACCTCTCGCAAGCGTGTATTGTCACTGCGTTCCGTGGTCCCCGCAGGCTCTCGCCCGCGTTGTAACTGCGTCTCGGTCACATAAAACGCGCCAGGCGTCGCAACGCGCTCGCTTGCCCGCGAGGAGTACGCCGGACATTACCGGATTCACAACTCGTAAGAAGTGTTTAGGTGTGCTCGGATTTTTTTAACGGTGAACATGCGATGCAATTGCATACGGGCAGCGCCGACTCAAGCGACAAAGAGGAAAACGAAATGGACAAGAGGTAAACACCGCGTGAGTGAGCTCGATAATGAGTGAGCTCGATAATGTACGACTCCTTCCCGCAGGCATTCATAAGGAGAGTGGTCTCGTACATACAAACTCAAAGCGCTGCGACGTAGGCGGCCCAGCGTACCACACTATTGCCCTTTCCCTTAATCTTTTCCCGAAACGGACTAGTGAGATACCCCCTGTCAGAATATAAACATCGCAGTGGCGTAGCCAGAAATTTCGTTCGGGGGGGGCTACGCCACTGGCCCAATATATATATATATATATATATATATATATATATATATATATATATATATATATATATATATATATATATATATATATATATATATATATAGCTGCACGTTTTTCCCTGCAACCACTTCAGCAAATTTGAGGAGGTTTTTGGCATTTAAAAGAAAAAGTTTAATTCTAGTGACTACTGGCTTCGAATTTGTCATTTAGGAGGTGAATTATTTATTAAAAATTAGCCAAAATTGAAAATTTTCGGCAAACGAAACTATCAAGTTTAAAACTGCGTGACTCAACAATGAAAAATGATATCACAATTCTGTGAATTGCATCTAATAGTACATCTACAGCGGACAAAATAAATATGTTACACATGAATCTCAAAAAAATTTAGTATTGTGGAAATACGGCTTTTGCAGAACCCTTGTACACAACGTAACCAATTAACGTAAGATACAAATTGACACAGCAAACTTGTCCGCTTTGACTGTTATAATAACTGCCGTTTACAGAACTACAATATCTGTTCTTCATGCATAGCTATTAGTTTGTAAACGCCGTGCTTCTATTTTTTCAAACTTTCGAATTTTCCAAAATATCTTAAGCAAAATTCAGGCCCTAAATCGAAGTTCTGTTTCCAACAGACACTAGGATTTAACTTTCTCTCTCAAATGCAACCAATTTCAATAAAAGAGATTAGCAGGATTATCTCAGGAAAGCGTTTCTGCGTTTTACAAGTATTTGAATAGGCCGCGTAGGATTGGGCCCAAGCTAAAGCTTCCTCTTAAACAATTTATCGAGGGATCAAATACATGAATAATAACTGCATTGTCATTGCCAAAGATGCTGCAAACGAATTCTTGAAAGCTACGCTCTGTAAATACAAGTAAAATATGTATTTTTTTCATAAAATATTATACTCGTATGTGCCAAAAATTGTGCCCAACATAACTGACGTCAATGCTTCCATGTTTTTTGTCTATTTATTAAGTAAAGAAAATATCACACGAGCTTTAGAACTATATCAGTTCGAAACCAGGAAAGCAGTGCATGCCGCTGATATGAAAAATTAAAAGGCAATGAACTGAACAAGTTGAGGACAAATATCTTAATGAAACTTTGTCATTCAAGAACCGTGCTTACATTCTTGTATATATGCAATGGCCAGTGAAAAATCTCAATGACGCTGTCGTTTGTTCCATTGTATTACGCAGGAGTAGCTGTCCCTTGTCGTGTATCGTGAGTAATTGCACCGAAGTTATAGTCGCGACAGAGAGCACGTATAAAAAGCAGGAGTTCTGCAAGATATATGAGGGCAAGTCAAATGAATGAACCAACAACGGGGTACTTTATTTAAAAGTAGTCTTCATGAGAATTTAGACGTTTGTCCTATTGACTAACTAGTTGCGTGATTCCCGTCTTATAAAACTCCTTGGGTAGCTGCTTCAAAAAGTCTGTATCTGGTTCCCTTGAGCTGTTTTTTCGGTTGCCCCAAAATGTAGAAGTCGCAAGGTGAAAGGTCTGAGCTGTATGGCGGATGTTGCAGCGTTTCCCACTTGAACTTTGCCAGTTTTGTATTAACCACATAAGCGACGTGGGGACAGGCATTGTCGTGGAGCAAGATGACCCCATTCGTCAATTTTCCACGTTGTTCGTTCTTGATTGCGACACGCTGCCGTTCTGGCGTTTCACAATATCGGAAACAATTGATAGCCTCTCAAGATTTAGCAAATTCTATCAGTAATGGACCCTGTCGATCGAAAAAAAAAGTCAACAACACCTTTCCAGCGGA
The DNA here is from genome assembly GCF_038994185.2 of Dermacentor albipictus. Lineage (NCBI taxonomy): Eukaryota > Metazoa > Arthropoda > Arachnida > Ixodida > Ixodidae > Dermacentor > Dermacentor albipictus. The sequence goes on from NC_091823.1 coordinate 171,566,417, forward strand.
AATGATGGCCTTTACGTTCTTTGAGCGTGGTAAATTCGAATGTTTCCGTTGTAAGCTTTGCCGTCGTGTTTCAGGCTCGTAGTAGTGGCACCAAGGTTCGTCCCCGATCACAGTTGCAAACAAGAAGTCGCCATGCTCATTGTGATACCCGATCAGATGAGTCAAGGCAGCGCGAAACTTCTTCGTCTTCTTGCGATGGATAAAAATCTTGGGGATCCATTGCGCACCAAAGAGCCGATAGCCGAGAAGCTCATGAATTATGGCGTGAACCGAACCGTGACTGATGTTCAGACGGTCTGCCAGTTCATCGATGCTTATCCTCCGTTCTTGTTTCAGGAGCTCATGAACCTTTGAAGTTGTGTGGGGGGTGATTGCACGATGGTTTTCGCCCGGTCTTGGAATGTCTTTGCAACGTCCTTTGAACCGTTTGCTCCAACGATTCACAGTGGTCAATGAAATGCAGTGTTCAACGTACACGGCAGTCATATGGTGATTAATTCCTGTTTTGGAAACACCTTCAGCTGTCAAAAACTTCGCGACACCGAGTTGTTCAACTTTTGAAGTGTCCATCATGTGACGCAACCATATTCAACCCAGTGTATGAGAGCATTAAAGAACATTTATCTTCACACCTGCGTGTCACTTTTGTAAATGAGACATGCCGTTCTCCTACGCGCATGCCTCGCAGATAATGAACCGAACCATTATTGCGCGGTTAAGGTAGGCTCACTTTCATTTGACTCGCCCTCGTACATTAGAAATGCAAAGATACAATGGGATATGCAAATGAGAAAGTACTGCTTGATAAAGGACAAAAAAGTGTCTCTGGAAACAAAGTTCACTGCATGTATACACAAAACCTCGCAACAAGATATTTAAGCATACGTATAAGTCTCCAATGAGTCTATGTATGTAACTGTATAAGTTAACTGTATATAATGCGTCTAATAACTGTATAACTGTAATAACTGTATAATGCGTACATAATACTGTAATAAAGAAGTAACTGTATATAATGCGTCAAACAAGGCAAATAAACATGTTGCACAATCATAGATTCACAGAATCCTAGATTCCGCCCCCATTCCATCCACTCCCCCCGATGTATTGCGCGCGACGGAAAGCGGCGCGCTTGCTCCCCGCTTTTCTCCTTTGCGCACACAAGACTGAGCCACCATCGTCGGCTCACCCATTCCACCTCCCCTCCTACGCTTTCACTCGCACATATAGCATGCAGCGCGTGGTCACGATGTTATCACCCTTGGACTTTATACGAAATATGTGAAATATATGAAATCCAGCCCCAGTTCGCAATCTTCGCGGTTAAATGTCTTTTCGAGCGTCAAAAAGACATTCTAGACAAAATCCAGAGTGATTTCCGGCGCCGGAGGTCACTTTGGTCGGCGGTGCATGGACAGCACGAAAAAATTTCGGGGGGGGGGCTGAAGCCCCATAAGCCCCCCCCCCCCCCCTGGCTACGCCCCTGAAACATCGTCTGACGCGGTCATCAGACGTGCGCGCAGGCACACAAGCGTTGTGCACGTGAGAGGGTGAATATACGCGCATCGTTTAACAATGTAAAGAGCACAGCACATCGATGCAGTGAACAGAAACACGTACGTGCACACGAGAGACAGACGACTAAAATTTCACCAGAGCCGCACGAGCGCGAGGCGTCTCGATCGTTCAACGCTCAATTCGTCCGTGCCACTGGCGGTGTGCCCTTCTCCCACGTTTGTGGTCGTCGTTCTGAAGAAACTCGCAATAATCAGCCTGTACTCAGTACCGCTTGCTTTGCAGCACACTGCGTGGCTGCACGCGGCCTGACGATATGCCATCGACGCGTCACCACACATGGTGACCCAGCGAGCGACCGCTGTTCGAAGCCATCTGTCCGCCGGGTGGGGCTGGAACTCGGATGCGAACCCCGTTTCTCCGTCCCTATATTCGCGGTACCCCAACAACATCCCGCGCTGATTGAGTCCGATCCCCTCGTTCCTTTTTGCCCCCACGGCGGGTTCTGGGCAGGGGCTTAAATTTGGAAGGACCCCTCCGCCCGGCAGGGGTTGGCGGGACCGGCGCGCTGCACGGAGGTGCGAGCGAGCGCTATGTGCACGACCACGCAGGCCCGTATTCCCGGCCAAGGGTCAGGGCTCCTCAGCGGTCCCAGCCTCACAATCCATCGAACTCGCTTCCCGGTCCCTTCATCCAGCGTTCAAACACATTGGCATCGATGCACCTATACCGATGGTGTACGTATACGCGTACGAACTCAATGTACCGGTGGACGGCTCTGTTCTCAGATGAAATTACGCCGTGAAACAACACGTGGTCCGTAAACATCCACCCGTTTAGCAAACGTGCGCCATCATTTATTAAAGCAAAGCGAATATCTCTTCTTTTCCGGGCTTTGGCGCGTCTGCTCGGTCGCTTTTTCGTAAAATGCACCGATCACGGAGGCCACGTAATTCGCGGTCACAAGGCGGGGGTCTCCGCGTCTTGCCACGCTGCAAAACGTTCCGCAGAACCCACAACCTTCGCACGCGACGTGCGAAGGTTGTGGGTTCGGTTCACACCTGCGGCAAGTTGTTTTTTCATCCACTTTAATTTCCATTAATTTATCATTACTTTATTTCATTTATTAAGCACATGCAATTTCCCTTATGTTGTACTTGGTGTCAGTGTTTGTTGGCTTCTTATTATATGACTAATAATTATCGGGTCCCTCGGTTAACCCCCTTTCTTCTCGTTTATATATATATATATATATATATATATATATATATATATATATATATATATATATATATATATATATGATAGAGAGAGAGTAAGAGACGCGTGGCGTATATAAGGCGTGCTTCCGCATTATTAGACAATTTTAGTTGGGCGTCCGCAGCAGCTCTGCGTACGCAGCAAATCCGTGGAGGCGTCAGTGCGCATGCGCAGTACGCAGGAGCCCGCGCGGTATCTTGTGTGCGCCTGCAGCTTATCAAAAGCTGCGTAGCGTCCGCTGCGGGCTCAGCTGCCTTAGCGGGACGTTCTCACGTCTTCTCGCGTGTCCATGAGAGCGCATTTCTCGATATCGCTCTTGCCGAAGATACGACTCCGCCTTGTGGTTTGGCTTCGTGGCGGCTGATATTGGCTACACAGTTTCAGAAGGCTTGCATATCGCGGCGCTGAGCAGCACACTACTGGTTCCTGCACGTGCAAGTCAGCAATGCCCTTGTCAGCTTTTGCATCCGGCCAACTATTGCCGCATCGTGCGCGCGCGCTACGCTACGCAGGCACAAACTCGCGCCCTGCGCCACGTGGGCGGCTGCGGACACCCAACTGGCCACACTATCAGCCTCGCGATGCGCGCCCCGCGCGTATCGCGTTTCGTCCAGCCTTGCCGATCGGGCTTCACGATAGCGCGCGCGCGCCTTACGTGATAAACAACGGTGGCGGAAAGAAACGAGATCCAGAGACGCCGACGTTGCACTCGTCCGAGGAAAGAAAGGTCCCGAGGAATTTCGTTGCGTCTTGCCGGCGACAACTGGTCACACGAGAGCCGCACGAAGGTTGTTCCTTCTTTTTTTTTTTTATCGACGTCACGCGCGCGATGAAAATCACGAGAAAGAAGGGAAGAACGAAGGAAAGCAATCTGATAATAGGCGAGAGAAGCGCCGGAATCGCGCAAGTTCCTCGCACCTCAGAGAAGAAAAAAAAAAGCCAGCGGACACCGACAGGATGCCGAAGGGCCGGGAGGTTGAACGGGACAGAAGCGACGGACGGCCACTGTCCACGTCGGGCACCTCACGGAGTCGGTCACCCGCACAGGTCAAACGAGCGAGCAAAGAAAGCTCCGCGCGCAGCAGCAAGCGGCACGCACCTCAAGAGAGAGAGAGAGAGCACCACCCAACGGTCAAGAAGTGCAACGGCTGGAATAACGGCCACTGGCTTCGCCTCGATTCGAGTTTCCGTGAGTTAAAGTTGAAACAATATGTGGGAAAGAGAAAGGAAAAAAAACAAGACGAACAGAAGGACCGTTACGCGCGGCCGCAGGCATCGAAGCCGCCGCTGTCAGCGTGCGTCCGGCCTCTCTCTCCTGCGAACGCCAGAAGAGGGTCGGAGAAGGGGGCGCCCGTCCGGGGCCCCTGGTTTTAACAATGCCTCCTCCCGCGGCCTCCCTCACCTGTCGGCGCACGTCAAGGACGGCGAGAACGCGGCTTTTTTTTTTTTTCATGCCTTGGTATATATACGGGTATACGGCTGCGGGCTGATCCGGGTCCGCATGTTAAAGGGACCCTGAAACGATTTTGGCGATTTTCTACAAACGTACTGAGTCGTTAGAGTAGGTCCTTCTGATCATTAATTGACACATCTAAGTGCTCTGCGTAAAGCGTGTAATTTATTATAAGGTTTTAAAAATGCACATCGCTGTCGATCGCAGCGCACTGCTCGGCGGAATTTTAAGCCGCCCCTACCCATATGATGCAAATAACCCATATGACGTCACATGGGCGAGCTATCTGATTGGCTGACCAGGGCGCGTGGTCGATAATTTTTCCAACTTTATGGTGAACAAATGATACTCGTAATATTTGGAATGTTAGTTACTTTGTTTTTGTAAAAAGAAAATAACTTAAAGAGAATACACAAGAATAGTTTTTTAGTACAGTTGAGCACTTCCGGCACACAGCAAGTGTCCTCTGCTTGTGTAACAACGTGCGCAGTCTTTGACGAGAGCTCCGCCGTCAGTGTCGATCAGTCTTTTCGTGAGCACGATGAATCACCCTTGTTGCGTTGTGGGCTGCAGACGTAGCGACTGGAAAGATGTGAAGTTGCGAAATCGTGTCCCTCTGCAAGGCAGCATACGAGCGAACTGGCTGCTGCGCATCGGACTGCGGCTATCCGATAGGCGCCAGGATTTGCACGTTTGTGGCCGTCACTTTACAGCGGAAGATTACTAACGCAATAGCGTTTCGCAAGTCCGGTATTAGGGCAAACACAAGCGCAAGAGGACAGGGTCTGGCCGCTTGACTGTGCCGGGATGAGCCATGAGAGGAGCAGAAAGGTAAATGTGAATGGTCTGCACGGTGCAGCCACCTGGTGGCACAGAGCTCAACCATACACAGTAGCAGCAACGAAGTGCATTCTTCTTTGCCACTTCAAGTGCTTGCACGGGAGATCACGCTCTCTCTATGGTGCACACCAAGCAGCCAGACCAACCGCAGCAATCATCAACACGACCTGCCCTCATTGATGCATCTCTGTATGCCAACTGGACTCCGCCGAAGTGAGGCCACCCTGCTTTATCGCCTATGGCTAGGGGTGGCCTTCACGAAATCCTACTCGTTTCGCATTGGAATGGCCGACAACGCTCTCTGCAATGCCTGTCTTTGCGAGGAGACGCAGACGCTGGAACACATTCTGTGCGATTGTCCTGAATATAATGTTCAGAGACAGTCCATGGCGTCTGTTCTAGCGCACCTGGACAATAGACCATTGTCAGTTGCAACCATATTTACATATCGCCGACAGAAGACATCGCAGCTGAAGGCGACGACGGGACTACTTCGGTTTATGAAGGATACGGGCTTGGACAAGCGGCTGTGACAGTGATATCGTGTACTGCGCAAGAGTGACGGACTGTAACTGACGATGTGTTCGCTGTGTTATGTGCTCTCTCTCTCTCCTCCCATCTTTCATCTCCCCCATCCCGCTCCCATGTGTAGGGTAGCAAACCGGTTAAGCTAAACTGGTTAACCTCCCTGCCTTCCTTCTCCACTTTTTTCTTCCTTCCTTCCTTCTTTGCTGCTGGTGTGTATTTTTCGCAGGAGTGTAATCATCAACACATTGTTCTTATAAATGTTTAAAATGTTTTACACTTCGTTAGAGCAATATTAGCGCTTCGTTTGACTGGTTAAGCGCTGCGCCAACAAGTGTCTGGACCGTGCAGACCGATCAGGCTGCTCACGTACGTCTACTCTGAAGTTCCTTCATCAGCTGGAGTTTATGCCTCCAGTCATTTGCCGAAATGACCAGCTTGCCTGTGGTTACCGGAATACCGGCCACTTTCGGCGCTACGACAGAATGCTCGCAACGCACGCTGCTTCGATGGCTCTCGGTCGACGGCCAAGCGGCCAGCGGAGAGGTCTCGCGCGGGAGGAGGCGTGCTCCAACAACCGGAAGTGGACATGTGACGTCGCATCGTGACGCAGGACCAGTGAAGGCGAAGCTTAGCGCCGCTCGCTCGGCGAGCGAGTTGAGGAGGAAAGGCATGGCTAGGGAGGAGGGTAACTTCTAATCGCTTGTAACTCCATGAATACGTAACGCTTCACTTAAATTGTGGTGCGAATGTTCTACTTAAGCTGTACCCTATGCGCCTACAAAATTTGTCCGAACCGTTTCAGGGGCCCTTTAAAAAAAAAATGTGCGGAATCCATTCCTCGGTATATACTACGACACCTACGGGTACGGGCTGGTCCGGGTCCGCATGTTAAAAAAAAAATGTGCGGAAACAGTCGACGATGACTGTCAATGTAAGCGAATGGCCGAACGCTCCCAGAAAACTTCGTTGTTAAAGGGCCCCTCGCCGGGTCCCCTAGCAAATTTTGGTTATACGCTGGAAGTTCTTACGTGTCCTCTAGGGAGCGTTCTGCCGCAAAAATTTTTCAAATCCGCTCATTAATAGCCGAGATAGAAATATTTCAGTGCCGCCAACCCACGATTTCAGCAGGCGGTCTAAGTCTATTTCAGTCTAGCCTACGCAAGCGAAATTCCTTCCCTGCATTCTCCCATACCGGACCTCGAGGATCGCGTGACGCATACGTCACAGGCCCCGTCGTCCTTTCTTCTTTTGTTTTTGTCTTTTTGCTCCTCGCTTTTTCTTTTTTCGGCGTTACGCACTTCCGCCGACGGTGTCGCGCGCGAGCTGTTGTCTCGTTCGCGCAGCGCGCGATTTTGCGCACTGTGCAAAGGAAACATCACTAGCGGTATAATTCAGTGCTACATGAACACTCAGGCAGAACAAGCGGATCGCAGAGCATGATCACGCGCTGGAACACGGCAGAAAATGGCGTAGTTTCGGTACCTGCGCACGTGACCGCACGACCGTGGGAACAAGCAGACGAAGCGGAAGTACATCTTTGTTGCTTCGGTGCGAAGTAAAGCAAAAAACAGGTGTGTTTTATCATTTCTTTAAACTTCCATTCGTCAATTAAAGCAACAGATCCCACAAATAACAGATGGTGCCTTGAATAACTCTCGAAGTCACTGTCCCCACGAGCGACGTCACACTGCGTACACGAGCACGTGGGCGCAGGGACACGAGTACGTCACGGCCCGGCTTGGAGCGCGGTCGCCGCGAAGGAAAGGGAATGCGGCGTTCTGATTGTAATTTAAGACCTTTCCGCGGCGCCTAGTGACGTAATTCTTTGCAAACACGATCGTCAGCGCGCATTGTATGCACTGCACTTGTCAGCTAAAAATGACCAGACCTTGTGAGGGGCCCATTAAAGGAATGATCCGCTTGCTGCAGTGAGAATATTTCGGTAGCGTTTGTTATATGTCACGGGGTTTGACGGCACCAAGCCTGAAATATCCTGAAATGAATAGTGCACCTAACAGGCGCTTACTCTACTCAAGCCCGTCCTGTCTTTTCTCGTACTGAAATGTTTAAAAAAGAGTATGAAAGAACCGTACTGTATTGCCGCAATTTGAAAAATGACAGCGTTACAGGCGATAGTCAAGTGTGGTCTGGCCCCTGCAATATATCCGCAGGCAGTCAGACAATCTACATCCCATAAGGATTCCGAGACTACCGACGTCCTGTCCGAAGGCAGTCTGTTCTGGGCAAGGTAAAGTCGCGGTGTAGAAGAAAATGCCCTACTAGAACATTTCTCAATACTCAATTAATACTGTTGAATACTCAGTCACAGAGGTAGGCGAGAATATCAAAAAGATAGGCGTACTATCAAGCGCCACAGATTTGACGACTAACAAGTTCGCACTGGCATTTATGGATAGAAAAAAAAACGGATGCCCGCACATCATGTATATATCGCAATGGGATTAACAAGCATACAATTCTAAGAACCCTGAGAACTCACAGTCGATTCATTCATTCATTACACTTATGGCCACCACAGTAATATCATCGTTTTGTCAAACGAAGGGAACCCTCAAAAGTGGGCTTCGCCTCTGAAAGAAGGGTGTCGCAGAGAAGCCAGCTTTAACAGGCGGTTTTCAAGGCGCCAACGTAGCTTTCGAGACAGTTCGTAAGCACATTAAAACACAGGCTATCGCCTCAAAAACGAGCAACAAACACGGAAGCGTGAAAGTTAGCGCGTCAAAATGGATTAATTGAGCAATTATCAGTGCCCCGAACAACTTTTTAATTAAGTTTAGTACTCGCGAGAAAGGCACTAAAGAGGAACGTTAATTACTTAAGCTCGATCGATAAATTAATAAACGTCAGCGTCACCGTGAGCGGAGTCTTGGTAAGAATGAAAAAGGCGCAAATGTGTAGTTCACGACTACCTCAATGTGACGTCACAAGATTCGGATACTGTCAGCTCGGAACTTTTATGCAGTTAATGGTTTATCCATGAACAAGAATTACAATGCCTTCTAAACAAACCAAACAGGGACTCAACGAGCGAGATTTACGAACTTCAACTGAAGGAAACCGGCCTTGACGTGCGAGAAAATTTTGAAGTTAGTGACGTCATAATTAGGGGGCGAAATTCAAGCAGAGAAGCTTTGCCTGCGCCCCCCCCCTTTTTTTTTTTTGCTGGTATAGTAGCCAACTTTTTTTTTGGCGATTAAATCAACACTTCCAAGAATACTATACCTGACAGACTAAAATGACTTTGGTTTGCTCTTCGGTGTCTCTTTGGCTACGGTCGACCAAGTATGTGGATCAAGAAATTTTCAATATTGCAGTCACTATACCATACAGGGCACACGGCTAGGAACAATCAGAACGATTTCCCTTCCTCGGCTCTTTCTTTATTCACGCGGGGCACCCGAATAAAGTCGCTCGAGACAGTCGGGCGATAGCTCTTCGGAGGGAGCGTGACGGAGTACGTACAACCTTCCTAAAAAATATGCGGGCCACTCCGGGTTTTTACGCGTATGTTGTTGAGCTGTGTGGTGCAGTTCCAGGCCATCTGGATAGCCAGCACGAGAGTTGCCTTCATTGCCGAGGGCGTTGCAACTTGCGGCCATACCAAACAAGCTCCAATAATCCCCCCCCCCCCTCTTGCAGTCAGCCTGACTATTCCAGGCAATGTGGCTTGTAGACTTTTGGCAAGGACTGTACAGTCGACCAAAAAAATTCACGGACCACGGGATCTCAAAAAATTCAACATATACGAGCAGCCTTTAAAAGCAGCCAGTAAAATTGTGCATCACAATGTTGTTCGCATATGCCACAAAAGGCTAAATGTGGGAATAAGAGGCTGTGTTTTGAGGCTGAGGAGATATTCAGCTTTGTGTAAGATCTCTTGGTCCGTAAACTTTTTGGGTCGACTGTACATACGGCGTCAGAAACAGCGTGGTTAAAGTTGCGGACTGGTCCACTTCAACGCACGCCGGATACTGCGGGAGAGACGCAAAGCCGGAATGCCGGTGGCGACCCCCATTTTGAACTGTCGGTAGCAGCTCGCCGTCACGCCAGGAACTGCGGCATCGTCGGGCTGCAAAGATCTGACAGCGTTACAGCCCGCGGAAACAGCTGAATTCATGGTCTCCAGGGTTCATGGTAGAGTGTACAAGCGCGACTTGGACGAGGACGAAGAAAGAAACAGATACACAGACACAGCGCTTCACTTTCAACTGTATATTTTATGTTCGCACGCATCGATAAATATATACCGTGCGAGCGGAAACAAACGTGACAGCAAAAAAGAACATTGAGTGGTACATTTCGTTGAACCGGACACGTGTGCAAGGCAAGGGAAAAAAAGTGGAAACAAACATCTACTACAATTGTCCCGAAGACAAGCCAAGGAATCGTATCTCCTTTTCCGAAAGTGATACCGAAGGTTTGCTTACGCACTTTTGCTGTAATTTTGCTATCTCGTGTGCCTCTACAATCTCCCTCGTCATCCTGCTATGAGCCTTATACAGAACGGAAGTGCTTTCAAACATGGGCTTGCAGGAACAATCTCGGCAGCGAATGCCCAAGTGACCCGAGATTACCTTATTGACATTGTATTGATGCTCCCTTAATCTATCGTTGATGCATCTGCTGGTTTGACCAATATACGTATTTCCGCATGAAAGTGGGATGGCATAGACAACGTTATGAGTACAGGTTACAAATTGTTGGCGATGTTGGGTAGAACATGAGGGCCTTCTGTTATTTTCTGTGTTAACCTGTTTGCATAGCTTCTGAAGACGCTCAGGGGCAGAGAAAACTACGTCTACTCCCGATTTCGCCGCTATTCTTCTGAGATTATGAGAAATGCAATGAACGTATGGCACCACAGCAACTTTCTTTGCTCTAGCGTTGGTACTACTTGCATTCGACGCGTTTTTGCATTTTTTGCTTAAGCCCTCCGCGACAGAAGTTAGCATGCGCATCGGGTAACCAGAATCTGCCAGGCGCTTGGCCTGCTCTTTGAGACTGGCTTCCATTTTGTGGTCACATGACTTCGTCAAAGAATTGTTGAAACACGATGTAACTACTGCGCGTTTTACAAGTTTTGAATGAGCAGAATGAAATGGTAGGACAGGCTTATTGCCTCTCGGCTGATAACTCCAGCATGTCATTTGTGGATAAAAGTACAAACCCAAGTCTAAAAACCTTATGAAATTGCCTATGGGGACTTCATGTGTCAAAGACAAAGGGGACAACACTTTAGTGAATGAGGTTACGGTTTTTAAAACCAGCGAGTCAAAATTGTGTGATTTGTTATTTAGAATGATTAGAAAATCGTCAACGAATCTGAACACTTTCGCGACATCGGTGTCATTTTTTAGACGTTCATCAAGAACCTGGTCACGGTTAGCTAGAAACAAGTCACTTAAGCAGGGAGCAATACATGACCCAATGCATATGCCATCTTTTTGTTTGACAACATTTCCTTCCCAAGTCGCGTAAGTCGAGTTAACATAAAAACGAAGAAGTTCTAAAAATCTGTCGCTAGTTAAACCACAAGCGTTCTGAAAACGAACCGCCCCAAACTTGTCAATGCTATCAGATACACATTGCATCACGTCATTCTGTGGGAGGGAATAGTACAGATCTTTTAAGTCAATAGAAAAAGCGACCATATCTCTGTTTTGACAGTCTTTAAAGAAATCCACTACTTGTTCTGATTTAGTCAACAAAAAGGGGTCGTCGATTGGCAGGAGCTTTAAGTGCTTTTGTAAGTAGGTCGCTACATGTTTCTGCCAAGTAGCATTCTCAGACACAATCACTCTGAGGGGACATTCCGGCTTATGCGTTTTTGCAGAAAAAAACAATTCAAGGTCCCCCTTTGTGCTTTTTTCAATAGACCGGGATAAGCCATCTAGTTTGAAGCTTCTGCATAGCTTCTTAGCTTCATTTTGGACTTTCTTAAGTGTTACGTCCTTGTGGACCCTGAAAGTTGACGAAATGGCTTCACGAGCCTTTGAATTATACAGCGTCCTGTTCATCACCACGAAACCACCCTCCTTGTCCGCAGGGATGAGCGTGAGCGCATTGTCTTTCAAGAACTTAACAGTCCTGTTCAAGGGGAACTTCTCGCTAAGGGGACGGGACCGCGTAAGCACATCCACAGCCTCTGATACACACCCTTCCGACTCGGCTTCAGGTACACGCTTTGACACTTGGCGTACCATTGCCAACAGATCGGGAGCAGACTTCTTTGGCTGAGTCGCGAACTTCGGCCCACATTTGAGTACTTGCTGTACCTTGTTTGGCAGTGTCACGTCACCGACGATGTGTACCTGGCTCGTCGATGCTGCAGGTTTCTTCCGTAGTCGCTGTCTCAGGCTTGGAAGAGCATGCAGCCATAGGAATTCCGTCGTGCGGTCGATGATCCGGGAGAATTGTCGCCACGAGTTCCCACTCGTTGTAGGCTCCAGAAGTAGCCGCAAGTTTTCTCTGTATATCCGCACCCGTATCTGTATATCCATATCTGTTTCTTTCTTCGTCCTCGTCCAAGTCGCGCTTGTACACTCTACCATGGATTCTAACCAACTAGCCCGCCAGCGTGTTTTAACCATCTCCAGGGTTCGCTCACATCCCGACCGCCACATTTCAAGGGGGGTGAAACAAAAAAAAAACGCTCATGCACTTTAATTTACGTGCACGTTAAATAACCTCAGGTGGTCAAAATTTATTTAGTATATTTTTATTCATTTATTTGGAATACTGTTAGCCCTTTTTCGGGCTGGTACAGGGTTTAATCCAGCGAGACCCACACTACGGCGTGCCTCTTAATCACATCGAACTTCTGACACAAAATAAATTAAAAAAACTCAGAAGTTAGTTTGTTCCTGAATAATGCATGTGTAAACATGGGCGAGCTTGCAATAGTATTGCTACAGCTACTTAAATAGCTGTAGCAACGCAGCAATCAGCAGACTTGCAGGTATGCTTACTTTTTCCACATCTTTAGTGATTCAGTGATAAAACTTCTATATATCTACTGACTTTTGGCATCTAATTCCAGAAAAGCAATACCAAATGTACTTCTCAAGAGATTCTACTTTCTTTAACGACTGTCTACGTCATCTACTACTTTTACAACAGATAACCGTTAAAATGGCGTCGACTATTTCTGCGCACAAGCAAAGAGCAATATATGCTCTCTCTCTCTTCCTTCCCTTTTTTTTTCTTTTTCGTTCTGTTTTGACTTGAGCACAGTCCAAAACACACAGAGCACTTCAGACTTGAGTTACGAGATGTTATCTACAAGGCCATCCAAAACTGGCTTGAAAGCTGGAACCAGGAGTCTGCTTAATACTTCTACTCTGTTCGAGATACACAGTGCACCGTGTGGCTATTCAAACCACCCACTGCACCAAGAATTTTGGAAGCCATTGTATAGTTTTACTGCTTCTCAGATGGCACATTGTCAAACTAACTGGAAGCACCAACTCTCCTTACCGGCAAGAACTTTACCGGCAGAGCGTACAAAATTAAAACCCAACCAGTGGTCACATAGCGTCAGGTCGGGGCCTTACCACTTCAGGCGCTCGCAGCATGCCGCAGCAGTGATCGCCCGAGGCAGACGGCCGCGTTCGCCCGCCTTATCTCCGCAGTAGACGCAATGCGCCGTCGCCACTGGGCGCAGATCGAAGGCCTTCGCTTATACGCGCGACAAGAAACAAAACGAGTCTCCAAAGCGCGCAGCCACATCGACCTGAAGACCGCTTTTTGGTGGGCAAAAAAATGAATAAGAAAGAGAAGGCACGACCATCCGCACTCGCACACATGTACGAGAGTCATGCAGGCAGAGTCAGACCACGTGGCCGTCTGCACTCGATCATTTCCAGCCCTCCGCGTGGTGCAACGGTAATGAGCTCGGGTGCGCCGCGGCCACAACAGAGTCACCGGAATGCCAGCAGCAGCACCGGCAATCGAACTGTTACTGGGCGCATCGATAAACGGGGCCGAATGCGCGGCGTACCCGCCGGCCCACGCGATTCGCCATCGAAGGAATAGCCTCGGCAGCGTAATATGCAGTCTGTGAGATAGAGAGATAGATGGAAACGCGCAGAGCTTACACAATCACCCGGACGCTCGAAAGGCGGGCGGGATCGAGGGCTGCTCGAACGGTGGAGTGGCGAGGCACCGATATAAAAAAATAAAGCAGCAGCTGCAAGCCACCATCGCACACACGCGGAGCACAGGACGAGACAACAATTAAGTCATCGCCCATACACGTCAGCCACGTGTGTTAAGTGCATACACACGTGCTTCCCGCTTGAACGAGGCGACAGCTTATTCGACAAATTTCGGAGAACGGGGCATCCGCCCGCGCCCGCGTGTGCACCAAAGTGTGTATCGGGTGCATCGGGGTTTGACCTCCCGAAACCGCAGGGTGGGATACATGAGGGGGGCGGCACATATCGCTGGACTCGCGCGGCCGGGATTTGAACCCGCGACCGCGTGCTCGGCAGCGCAACGCCGCCGCCGCGCAGGCCGGTGCGCGCACACCACCCACCATTCCCGGAAGGACGGCGAATAACCGAAAAACTCCACGCGCCTTCGCGTGCTTTTTTTTCTTATTTATTCCTTTTTCCACCGACTCCTGCATGAGCTCACAGCCGAGTGGTACCTCATATATCCAGCGTTCCGCACGGCGGCTAGCAGGCCGGTTGTTGCCGCGCGCGCCTGCTAACCTTTCTTTGTCGGTTCGCCAATCAAAGCGCACCGTGAGGGTCATTCGCACTGTATAGAAAGCGAAGAAGAAAAAGCAGAAAGAAAAGGAGTCAGTCAAGAACTTTATTGAGGTCCTGAGGGGTCTAAGCCGTTGGAGATCGCACGCGGCGAGCTCCTTGGGCCGAAACCGTAGGCGACGCCCAAGTCGGGACGGGAACGTCGTGACGCTCCGCCAGTTCTTGGGCCCTCTGGACGGCCTTGAATTGCAGTTTTAGGTCCGGGCTTTTGAGGGCTTCTTCCCATTCGGGCTCACTGGAGAGAGGGCCCTCTGGTAACGCGGTACATTGCCAAAGCATGTGCGAGAGTGAGCAGTAGGGTTCTGGGCAGTCTGGGCAAAGAAAAGGAAACATTTTTTTTTTATTGCGAAAGCAATACTGCTCGCACTTTCGGCCCATCGGTGGTCGTGGCGCCTCCTTACACAGCTGCGCGTCACGTGACCATGCTACGTCACGCCAGACCGAGAGGCCAGGCCCCAGCTCGCGGCATCGATGGTGGAGGCGAAGCCTTGCGCCCTGCTGCTGCGGCGCTACCGAGAGAGGGCGCTCGCTGGTGTGACGTCACGCTAGGAGGATAAATGGGGCTACAGCTCGGCTCCTCGCAGTGGTCAGCGCGCTGCCTTGCGCTATGTCGGATGATGTATAACGGATGATGTATGATGTAAGTTTAACAAAGGGCAACCATGTCCACACCATCAGCCGAACCAAGGCGCAGCCAAGGGTATTGCTTTCGCAATCTTCCAGGCTTAACCAAGCTAAGCCTTCAATCAATCTTTTTTTTTTGTAAGTGGAGATGATGCGAGATGTCATTTCTTCACACCTATGTACATAACATTCGACTCAATCGCCCGCTTACGGACCCGGTCCTTTGGCTGGGGACAATGGTGGCGATGGTTTCACTCCTTCCGTGCACTCTCTTCCCTTTGCCTTTCTGCCACGAGTTCACTTTCCCTTACACTCCTCTAACTGTCCTATTCTTACCATTCCACTTACTCTATTCCTTCCCTACGATACTCCCACCAGCGATAAACTTATGTGGAGCAGGGAGGCAGTCTTTTGCCTCAATTACTCAGTGCACGTATAGAAAGCGGCGGTCGACGTTGGTCACGTTTGCGCGTGACAAACTGTCGTGTTTTTCTCGGGTCACTTTGATATTGCAGGGTAACTCTGCGGTAACCGGCACAGTGTATAAAGCGAAACACGCGTTGCCTTAAATACACTGCGGCGCCAATTCTATCCGTGCGTCGTGTGAGCTATCCGCGCGTCGTGTGACGTCGACGTCTCATTAAGCGTATACGTGCAACGCACCGTTCTGCCCGCTGTCTATATGTACGCGTAATGTGCTACGACTCGCTAGAGCGACGAACACGCAATCGGCGATACCACGCGCATGCGTGGACTCGGAAGATCCGCGACGTCTCGTCGATAGTCTCGGAGGCAGCGGCACGAGTCGATCCAAAGGCTTTGGACGAACGCGACGGGGCACGCCCACGAGGCGAACTCGCGCGCCGTGGAGCACATCGGCCGCGCGCGGCGCTTTGACACGTCCTGCAACAGCGGCAGGCCGCCGTCGAAACTCGCTGCTGCTATTCCGGGCAGCGCCCACGAGACGCGCGGCGGCACGCCTGTCTGTTCGCGTGCACGAACGTGTGCGCGTTCGCCACCCACGGCACCCAAGGCGAGGAAGGGGGGCGCGTCCATCACGTTTAGAGTGGCGCACCCACGAGACGTCGCGGCGCCTTCCGCGTACGACGCGCCACTGGTGTCCGACAAACACGCGCATTGGCCGGCCTTTCCCGCGGCCACAGGGGCACGTCACAATCTGCAGTGCCACTACACAAAGGCGAACTGTTACGTATGCATAGTTTTCAAGGTGTAGTGTTTTCCCCGCCTTCCAATCTACTATGTATCCTCTCTCCCTGTTCTTAATACTGTCGGACCACAATGGTCCACAATGGCCGTTCGGGTGTCAGCAAAGTCAGCTAAACAGTTCCAGCGCGCCTGGTGGCAATTTCCTTCCATTTCGTGTTTTTTTTTATCTGTTTCTTTTACGGATAAACAACCAGCGGCACACGTACGCGTCGTAACACCAGGACGCCCCTCGCAATGTTGAGAGGAGACTGAGGATCGAAAGGAGCCTGCGGCGTCGAGACGTGCGATAGACAGCCACGGCGGGTTGAGTTTTACACGCACCGTTAATGGCGGACTGAGTGAGAGAAGGGACGCGCCGACTGTCACCGCGCGACGTGAAGGGTTGCAGCCGGACGCGCTCCCTCGCGCGACCCGCCGAAGTGCGATACCCACCTCCGAAAACGCATCCGGGTCGCCCGACGCCATCCAGCACGCAGCCGAAGCCAAGGCGCGCGGGCATATCGCGCCGAGAAGCGCCGGCTGCCTCGGAATGGGGTGGCTCGCCGCTTGCAGCTCGACGCCCACGCTCGAGGGAAACACCTCCGCCGAGAGAGTGGCCCGTTTCTCGCGCGCGACGCTCGAGCGGGTAAACAAACAAGCACGGCGCCAGCTGCTGCCCGCCGGAGACGCTCCATTTGCTTCGTCTCCTTCTGGCGGAGCAGCGTGGGGCCACGTGCCTCGGCGAGTCGGCAATTAACGAGGCCCGACTGCGCTTCGGCGACAGACGCGAGAAGGGGACGCCGGATCGACGGGGGGGAGAGAGTCGCGCACCGGATGCGTCGGAGTGCTCGAGTGCACGGTCGTGCCGTCCGAGGTGCAGACGCGAAGTGCGAAACGCTGACTACATGGCGTTCAACTGAGCCTCGCTGTGGGCGGAAAAGAAAACAACAATATCGGCAGTGTACGCTAAAAACAGCGTACAGTTTCGCGTTTTTTTTTTAACTGCATATCGCACGAACGTCGACCAGACGATGTATATCAGCGCCTTAACTTACGATGACAATAATCTACGAGACTGGTAGTAGTACACCACTGCCGTACCAACAGTTTCTCTAGTGGCGGGGAAGGGGGGGGGGGGGGGGGGGGGGGGGGAGCAAACCACAAACCATGCGAATCTCTCTGTGTGCTGTAGGGGTTGGAGGACGGACGTCGAGAAGAAAAACCCAAACTTGGGAGGGTTTATTCTACCTTATGTACAGGAGGGGTGAGCGTCAACTAACAGACGTACAGACATTACGGGCCGGCAGCAACTCGGACGCTGCGGCCCGCGGCAAGAAGTTCGAGAGAGGTGAATCAGGGAATCAGGGCATGTCCCAGAATCTCAGGTCTCTCTGGAAGGCTTCTTATAAGCCCTTCGAGCACTGCAAGTCACGTCATGTTTGACCAATGGGAGAGTCCACTCCGATGACGCCACTTGCAGCCAATGGTAGGCGCCCGTGTCGCGGGGCACACCTGTCGGGGCTCTCTGCGGTCTTGCCACGCAGACTGGCAATCCACTTGTAGGCTGGAGAAGGAGCGGGGGGGGCGCTCGTGCACCTGCTTCATTGTCGGATGCCCACCTGCTAACCCCGGCGGCGCACAAACTTGTTGGCACGTAAACTTGTTGCTCGGCCGCTTCTCTGGAATGCGCTTTCCTGCTTTTGCATTCCTCAATTAGCTGTGCTGCAATCCGATGTGGTCTGGGGAACTCGAAGTAATTGCAGGAACCAGCTCCATATCTAACAGCTCGTCCTCGCCCCGGTAGTTCTGAATGGCCGGTGAACTCAATTCGCTGGCCATGAGGAACGCTGATAGAAGCTGCAGGGTACTGGGGTCGAGCCTCGTTTGACGAACTTCGGGATCCTTGGCCCTGGAGAACAGACGTCAAACAAACAAAACAACACAGCGCTGCCCCACGTGTAAGCGCAGGCTCTTCACCCCTGACTCGCCAGGCTATTGCTGAGTCAAAATGAACCCTGATCTTTTAGTTCCCCAATTTTGACAACAGTTCCAACCACCCTTCCAAACAGCTATGCATTTCTCCTCGATTGCCAACAAGACCAGACTACTATTGTTGTTGCAAAACAAAAAGGGTCGTTGACGATGCAAACAACAAATGAAAACAGCCGAACATAACATAAGTGGCCTAACTACACGAACAGCATGTTTCCAATCTATCGCAGTGGCGTACTTATCGCACGTATTGGTGCCACTGAACAATCTGGTCAACCTCACAAGTACGTAATCACAAGCGCACTAGCCTTGTGGTCACTAAACAAAACGCGTACTTGCGTTGTAGGCAAACTTTTCATTCACGCTTACTCACGTTTCTTTCCCGAAAGTCCTACAGGACACGTGACATAAACGAACAATTAAACTCGCGGGACTTACACACTCCGCAGAACTCTTAAAATGATGCGTCTTCTACTAACTCTTTCCACGCACGCTCACTAAAGAAGTCAGAATACGGCTGCCCTCTACACACACTAGCAACCCAGTCATAAAGTCTGCTTCCTTCCGTCCACACAGGACACGCGCTAATGGAACTAAGAACGCTTCGCCGTGCAAATCATGCACTCACTGAAAACCGACGCGCTTAACCTTGCAAAATTCAAAAATACTTAAAAAGAAAGAAGGTTAAATAACACACGCGCTTTACCATAGGCCTCTGAACGATAACCTTGACCCTCAGGTTACTTACACACACAAAAAGAAAAAGCCTATCTACTTATTATAGAGCATCTCGCGAGACTACATGTTTACTTAAAACGCATCTTTCAAATCTCGGAGCTTTCTCAAACGAAAACACAAAGCTCAAACCTTACACATTGAAAGAAATCCAAGTCTCAAATCGCGAAAACTTTCCGATGCCCAAAAATAAAACAAACTAACACGTTTTACTTCTACGGAAGGGCTCTTGGCCTCCCTTTGCAAACGCTTACGTCTGACTCATACTTTGAGTCTAACCCGGGGTGGACGTGGTCTGAAAGCTACTCTGGCTGCCGAGAGACAACAAAAGGGCTGATTCACGATCAGCTCCCCCAAGACGTTACGGTCTCCTGCCAATTTGCGTCCTCGCGCCCCGCTTTCAACACAAACTCGATTGACCGCGTCGCTACTCCCCACCTGGTCTCGTCCTGCCACCTTGCGTTTCTTCGAACTGCACGCTGAGCTATAAAAAGAACTACGGAACGACGAGGAGCTTAACTGCCCCGTGCCCTTTGTCCGCGTCCGCGCAGAACATTCTTCGCGGTCCCCCTTTGACCGGTGGCTCGACCATTTTGGATGCGTCAACATCGTCCTAGACGACCGCACCTTCTTCCTCGCGCCCTGCCCTTTTGGGTTTCTCGCCATCTTTGGCGGCGCTACATTAATTACCGACTTTCGGTTTTTACCGCGCTTCTTTTTAAGGCGCTTTCTCTTTGCACTCGCTTTCATGTCGCCTTCTCGTGCCTCGTGCTGGCCGGTACACATTTCGTCGGCCCGGATCGGCCTCTTACCCGCACAGTCTGAGTGATTCTCACTTAATTCAACACTCTCTCTGCCTCGACTGGCGGACAGCTCAACCGACTCTGGCACAATGCAGCAGGCTTTACTCGAGTAAGACAACTCGCACTCTTGCGAACTGCCCTCTGCTACATTGCCCAGCTCACGCTGTGAATCGGCACACAGCCCGTCGGTATCGATCGCTGTCTCACGCGCACAGTCCGAATGATTAACAACTGAATCATCCTTATCTAGGCCATCTAGACTGGCGGAGAGCCGCACCGATCCCTGAACAATGCAGTTGTTCTCTCGTGAGCTACGGAGCTCGCCACCCCGAGAACTATTCTCAACTGCATCGTCCAGCACGCACTTCATTTCTGCATGCACATCTGGCTCTACATGGGTGCTCCCTTCTGTCTGGTCAGCAGTACCCTTTTCCTCGCTAGCAACCTCGCTAACCTTACTAGCGACGCACACACGTGGTAACTGTGCCAATTTGTTCGCAGCTGGCCTAGCTGTCTCCTCAGTCATCTGTTGGCACAGCACCTCGTCGCTCTCACTCTGGCCTTTAACGGCCTCTATTGCCACTAAGGCATCGTTAGCAGCTAGCCTTTTCCCTTTACTTATGATTCTGCAGCTAATCTCACAGGCACTACTCTTCTCATCGGCTTTTGGCGAAAGTCCGCTAGACACTTGCTCTGTACTTCCTACAGAATTCTCAGACAGCCGTTGTCTCTGTGCCAATAACTGATCACAATATTGTATCTCTTTGATCAGCGCTGCCTTCTCTCTCTCATACTTTTCCTCTTGCTCAAGCTTACGTTGATTCTCACGTTCGCGTGCCTTCTCACGTTCGTGACGCTGACACCTAAGAGTAAGTTCTTGAAGCTCCTGCTTCCGTTCATTCTCGCGTTCTTCACGCTTAAGCTCACTCCTAAGTTCACGACGCGCTCGCAAACGTACACGACGCTCTCGCTCCCGTGGCTCCTGTATCACTTCCCAAGCAAGCTCAATGCTTTTGTGATCATTGCCACTATCATTAATCGCCTTTATGATAGCTGGCGTTTCCATCCGTTCGTCCGCCTCAACTCCCAAATCGTCGCACACCAACAACAAGTCTAACCTCGTCAACCTTCTAAGATCCATGGCAGCTGCCCCGACAGGTGGTTAAAACTGTTTTCCTTAATTAATTTGTGCAAATACACAGTGCAACAAACTCCCGATTCCCAGAACTATCAAAATTGAACACACAACCTTTGAGTCTGGCGAATCATAAGGAAAAAAACCACGCGCTCACTTACGGTTGCAGCACCCTGCCATCCGGTTCGCCTGTCCGCTGTTCCCGGTTCCTTCCGGACTCCCTGGGTCGAAGGCTCGCTCCTTCTTCGATACTCCCAGTCTCTTCGGACCTCTTTCGACGAAGGCTCTCTCTTCTTCGTTCTTCCCGGTTCCTTAGGATCTTTCTCGACGAAGGTTGATCCGTAGCGCTGCCACCAACTGTTGCATTCGGAGGCGATCCTACCGCTGCCAACCAGATGTAGGGGTTGGAGGCTGGACTCCGGGATGAAAACCCACAAACTTGGGAGGGATTTATTTTACATTCTATACAGGGAGGGGTGAGCGTCAACTAACAGACGTACAGACATTACGGGCCGGCAGCAACTCGGACGCTGCGGCCCGCGGCAAGAAGTTCGAGAGAGGTGAATCAGGGAATCAGGGCATGTCCCAGAATCTCAGGTCTCTCTGGAAGGCTTCTTATAAGCCCTTCGAGCACTGCAAGTCACGTCATGTTTGACCAATGGGAGAGTCCACTCCGATGACGCCACTTGCAGCCAATGGTAGGCGCCCGTGTCGCGGGGCACACCTGTCGGGGCTCTCTGCGGTCTTGCCACGCAGACTGGCAATCCACTTGTAGGCTGGAGAAGGAGCGGGGGGGGCGCTCGTGCACCTGCTTCATTGTCGGATGCCCACCTGCTAACCCCGGCGGCGCACAAACTTGTTGGCACGTAAACTTGTTGCTCGGCCGCTTCTCTGGAATGCGCTTTCCTGCTTTTGCATTCCTCAATTAGCTGTGCTGCAATCCGATGTGGTCTGGGGAACTCGAAGTAATTGCAGGAACCAGCTCCATATCTAACAGTGCTTAGCCTCGGCGGCACGGCTCATCTACAGGCCACATCCTATCACCCGCAAACGAACGGCCTAACACAACGCTTGAACAAGACTATCTTGGGCATGGTGAGTATGTACGTACGCAGACATGGAACACAAAAATTGGGACGACATTCTACCGTACATCACATTCGCTTACAACACTGCTCAACAGGAAACAAAGCGAAAGGCACCATTTAGCCTTCTTCCTGGCCTTGACGTGACGAAGATGCTCGATGCGATGTTACCACATGACTGCGGTCCTGCAGGCACGGACGCTGAAGCTTCCGCTGAACGGGCTGAAGAAGCAAGACAACTCGCGCGCGTCAGGTTCACCCGACAACAGGACTGCGACGCTCGACGTTACAGTATACTGCACCGATACGTCGTCTTTCAGTCAAGCGAAAAAGTGTGGGTTTGGAGTCCCATCCGTCGGCGAGGGCATTCAGAAAAGCCACTCAAGAGGTGCCTTGGTCCGTACAAGGTTGTACGACGCCTCTGCTACCTGAACTGTGAGGTTATCCCTGACAGTCCTGCCTCCTCCCGGGCGAGGCAGCCTCCACCAAAAGTCGTGCACATTGTGCGCCTGAAGCCTTCTTGTTCGGAATGAAGTCAAGTGCCCACACTTCCTCTGACACATATTCCTGCCGCTAGATGAGCATCGGGACGACGCTCTCTCTGAAGGGAGGAAAATAGCACATCCAATATGCCTATGATTAAAGTGTCCTGTCATGTTTTATCAGTTGTTGCTGCTCGTGAATCGTAACACACACACACACACACACACCACACACATATATATATATATATATATATATATATATATATATATATATATATATATATATATATATATATATATATATATTTATATATATATATATATATATATATATATATATATATATATCAGCAGGAAGGAGCTGCTGTCGCGTAAACTGCCGATTTCAAGAAGCCGCTCCGTCTGCGAAGCAGCTACTTCCTGCTGCTGCCGCCAAGCGCCGACACAAGTCTCTGCCAGGGCCGGCTTTTCAGGCGCCATTTTTCCCAAAGGCGAAAACAGTTCCTCATGTTTGTCTTAACAAACAGGCGACTAATGGGGCCAAACGTTACACTCAACGAAGCAAACAACACAATGCTATCGTTCTGAAAAATTTTAACAAAAACAGTGCAATGGTGAGTGCAACATATTTTTTTTGAACACACGCAACCAAACATTCAGGACCCTGTATACTCACTGCCCGTCTCGCAGGTTATCGCCGCTGCAAGGCGCTGAGTGTGCGGTCGATGCTCGCGCAATGTGTACAATTAAGGATAGAAAAACGTGCCGGGGGCTGCACGCCCGCCTCTTCGTCGTGGCACTTTTCAATTTTGATATCGAAGTCTTGGATACATAAATTTTAGCGCGCAGGAATAACTAACAATTTACCGCGTGCGCGAACCGGTGACGCAACATGCGTTCCTCCAGTGATAAGAGGCAGCATAGGACTCGGCCACGCTCAGCTCAACGACGAGTCTTGAGCTGCTGCGACAGAATGCAAGTAGCGCGAGTTTACAGTGTATAATGTCCTCACGCAGTTATAGCACTGCTATAGCTTCGCTCAGCGCATTCCCGCGAAACTGGCGGCGACGTCGACAAATCTAACTGCGACGTGCGGGCAGGCAAGCTCCCTATGTACAGACAGTCACGAAATGCGGGAAGACAACGTGCGCATATGCGCCAGATCTCTACGATGCGTACTCTGGGGCGACGAGGGCATCCTTTCATTAGTGCTCTGCAACCTGACTCTGGCGTCGTCAGCGTATATCTTCGACTCTTGCGCCCATATGTATGTATGTATGTATGTATGTATGTATGTATGTATGTATGTATGTATGTATGTATGTATGTATGTATGTATGTATGTATGTATGTATGTATGTATGTATGTGTGTGTGCGTGTGTGTGTGTGTGTGAGTGTGTGTGTGTACAGTCACACGCGCCTGAATGATACGCATGACCTCACTGATGCGCAGTGACGTCACAGGTGGACGACCGCGCAGAACACGCGACATGGCTTTGCCGATGCTTTTTTTTCATACATGACGTCATAGGCGGCATATAATGAGCACGCGACAAGCGGAATGCCGCTAAAAGATACAATTGCGCTACGGGTGTATGGGCTCATAATGCGCCGAATGAATGCCAAAAAAAAAGTTCAATAAAATACAACAGCCCATGCTCGAATGCGCCGCTTCGGCAAGCATGACCATCTCCATTAACCGCGCGAGTGAAAAAAAAAAAAGGGTTGACCGGGATGCTATGGCAGAAACAACCAAGTTGCGCCACATGGTCAAATTATCGAAAGCACGGCGGCGTTTTGAGCCAATCGGAGAGGCCGCAGCAGGCTTGTGCGCCAATCAGAGACGACGAGATGGTGAACTCGATAATACACGGCTGAATTGGAAAATGTCCGAAATACCATCCCGGCACCAGCCTGCCGCGTAAGATATTTTCCCATTTGTTCGTTTGGTGTTTATCTATTTCCGCCTTCCTTTCCTCATTCGTTAATTTTTTTTATTTACTTTTTTGCGCTTTGAAATCGTCGGTGCCGTGCACTAAATGCGTGCATAGGAATCAGAGAAACAGCCGGAAGCTAACCACGAGGAGTTCTTATTTTTTTTCTTCAAATGTCTTCCTTTCTCTCTCTCTCTCTCTCTATCACTCACGCTGGCCGAAATTCCCTCGCCGAGTCATGCAGCCGAGATTCCGACGCGAAAGAAGGCCACAGCAGCAGCGTCCGCGTCTGCCCGACAATCGGCGAAACAGAGCGAGGACGAAGACAATGCGAGAGCATCCGGCACACGCACGTCGCGCTATACTTGCAGAGGCGCCATGGGAGACAGCGCAAAGGAAAAGCTCCTGGCGTACGCTGTTCCTTTTTTTTTTTTAGGGTTTTAGGTGCCCTGACGCGTACTTTCGAAGTTGTGCAGTCTGTATACCACGCGCTTCTTAAACGTAAGGGGACGGTATTTGGCAAATGTGGCCGTTAGGATAACCATTTGCCAGATATATTAATTTGATTCTAAAGTAGTAGTTCTTTAATTGCCCGGCCTGACAATATCCACGTTAACGTGACGTCATGTCGCAGAACAAATTTTGCCGACGTCTTGCTGGCAATCACGCGAGACGGTGCTGCTATTAAAAATATAATTGCAATAAATGCAATAAATGTGTGCCTTATACTTCCAATAACACCAGGTTTGCCTAGAATAACAACTTTCTGCTACCAAAGGTACGTAATAACTATGGAAAACACACGGCGCAATTTGCAGCTGTAGCATTTTTAGAATAACTGCACTAACGATTGAAAACAACGTGTATCCTTTCGTTACAGTTAAGAAAAAAGACTAATCATGTGTACCACACAAAATTCAGTGGCTATTCCTCACGTTTAGTACTACTGTTTTGTTGTATGTAAACAATGTATAATAGTTGCGCTTACTAGTTGCTCATGTACTATCACTGCTGCCGACTCACTTCATGTCCCTCAATAGAGCAGACCCCTTGAAGCCTTGAGCTATGGGACCTCCTGCTGTATACTCAACCTCATGTGTGCCACGTTTGTAAATATTACACATTATTTGTGATTGATTGATTGATTGATTGATTGATTGATTGATTGATTGATTGATTGATTGATTGATTGATTGATTGATTGATTGATTGATTGATTTGGGTCGCAGAAGCAGAGACGCAACGTGTATCATGACGTCATAACACATATACACTTCCTGAGCCTTGCAAGAAAAAAAAAATGTCTGCGAAATCATTTAGCTGGCCTGGCACTAGCAGTATTCTTTCGAGGCTTAGAAGGCGCAGACCATCATTTAACGTTAAAAAAAAGAAAACAAAGGAAAATCTCCGTGTCCGTATACTATTGTTACTTATTAACGTACGTATGTATGCGCCATTAATCGCGCTGTCGGCCCGACGAAAGTGATCAGGCCGATTCGCGTTATGCGCGTAAACAGTGCACTAGAAGACAAGGATTATTTGTTGCAGGGTTTCATACATACCGCACGTAACTGTATAAATGTTCCGGAAGGGGGACTAGATGATACAGGGAGAGATAAATCCAGGTATAGTGAGAAAAACGTCAAGGATATTGGTGAGGTGGCAAGTCGACCAATATGTATGCGCAGAAGGGTGTCACGAGACGAAGTGCATATTCAAAGAGGAGGCGCGCAATGGGACGAATACGTAAAACTAGGGTTCGTCATTTTTAATTGATTTATTTTAATCTACATAAAAATAAAAGCTGCGTTTCAGCAGTTTGAGAAGCCCCGCCACCCCGTAAAACAAAGGCAGCAGAAGGCAGCGATTACAGCAGTGTTCACGTAGCACGAAGCATGTCTCACGAAGCACACCTCACATACACAATTCCTACAAGATAAGATTTCGAAGTATATAAGAAAAACACAATCGAGAATAACATTCAGCGTAGTATTTGCAATATAGCCCTGTTTGAAAAACCATGTCGTAGATTATTACCGCGTTTGCTCGACCCTGCTTAACTTTTCTATACGCAAAACTGGACTACATTGTATTCTAAAGCAGGTAACCATTGAACGTAGTGAGCTTCAAGGTGGTGTAATGAGCCCTAACAACTCAAACAGGAAAATATACTTCGAAATCAGTGACGTCACGCTGACGTGCAGGCCCTGGGTTCCGGGGCGAAATTCTAAAATCGGAACTTTGACCTTGATACGCTTCTCAACGTAATAATTAATTAATTGCTGCTATAGTGGCGAAAGTATAATCCTCAACGATGGTGTGCTTGTATTCGCGCGTGTATCGTGCTCTTTGATAGTGTCTTCTATCCCTCTGTTATTGGTGCTTGAGTAACGAATTTGAGATTTCGGGACAGCCGGCTGCAGACGAAGCCTGTACTTTCCCATGTTATACATATAATTAACTTAATATATCACCGCCAAAGCACTCCGTACAGATGGTTAACCAGCGAAGCCGAAACGTGCGGCCCCGGTGTTTATCACTGGGCTAACCCCGACGGTTCATTCAACGACGGCGTGGTATGGCTGCCGGACTCTCGGTATACGCAGTTGCTGCTTGCGGTCGGCTGCACGAGCCTGTTCCTGTGCTCGGGCTGCAGCATCGGCACGGCGTTGACGAGCTCGTTCCCGGTTCCGCTCGCGTAGTTGCTGATCGAAAGCTGCCTGGGGCGCTATAACGTAAAACCATTCCAAACTTTCCTATTCCAATTCTGCCATCAGCCCTCCGCGATTGGTCAATAACTTTTTTGAACCACCCCTATACTTCACCTGTCTGTCACGCGCCGTGACGAAAACTGCGATAGCTCTCCATCTGATATCACGTGTACACACTCATTATGCATGATTTGACCGAACAAAAGAAAAATCGGTATTTCTGATGCGACGCCTTTTCACCATAAGCCCTCGGCTATTGGTCAAAAGTTTTCGGGCTGCACCCACTTCACCTGCCTGTCGCGCGACGTCACAGAACCGCGAAAACTCACCGCGTCAAATTGACGTGTACGCGTTAAAGATGCATTAATATTCCGAACAAAACTGAATGTTCTTCTGAATAGCCGCAGGCGGCCCCGTTCCAAAAGGAATACAAGATGGCTGCCGCCGATTGCTCAGGCACTGGCTACTCGCACCTGCCGGAGGGCATGGGTTTATTTGCGTGCAATAAAAGTTTTTGCGTGGCCATGTAACGTTTTCGAACCCTTTCGGCACGTTTAAGACCTCGTTCTGCCACCTCTTATTTGCTGAGGATTTGTTTTAGTATCATTCTTAAGCTTCCGTTGCATGCCGCCGCGATTGTCGACGAGCCACCGTAAGTTAAGTAAGGGAAAGCGGACCAATCGCAGACGCCGGCACCACCCTCTTCATCCGGTTATTGATTTTCAGTGTAGTGGCTCGGCCCCATCGAATCCCCCTCCACTTGAGCGTGCTCCTCGCCTCTTGTGAGCCAATTAGATAAGACAAGCCGCTCAGTGTACCCAATGTTGCTCGCTTTTCAAGCAAACATAAGTGACCTCCTATGAACGAGGAAGCGTTTAATTGGTCTGTGGAGACAACCCGGCGGGCGGCTGCCCGATGCTTGCGTCGGCGGTTACGCTAATCTGATGTCAGGAGATTGGAATAAAAACATAGTGGAATAGTTTTACGTTGTATAGGGACCCTGCTCCACAAGAGCTGGAGAGAAGCTGCTGCGCGCGGAACGCAACGACGTCGCTACTGGCGCAGCCAATCGCGCGTCTCTATGTTTTTTTTTTTTTCGCGCACGCGCATGGCGTTGCATCGGAGGAGTTTTCGGCGTACAGGCGACAGACGGACGGACGGACGAATCGGTTAGTCATATACAGCTTCGCTGTAGAGCAATTTAACAGTTTACGCACTCCTAGAAATGCCTGCCAGTTGCCTCGGTCGCCCACGTACTGCACCCCGTACATGCTCCGTGCATCTACCATCGCGCACAGGCTGCCAAGTACGGCTTCTTTATCTCGCGCGGCTGAAAACCGAGCGCACGAAGTTCAGATATGGAGCAGGAACATCACTTGCACGGAACGCTCTGCTTGCACTTACAGACGAAATTGTTGGGAGCAGGCCAAGCCTCCGCTGACGACACAGTGGGTCTCTGCTATAATGAGTCATCAAAAAGCACGGTGATTGACTGATTCATCGATTGGGCGGATCGAGAGGAAGTTCTACCTCGGGGCGAACTTCGATTTTGCTTTCCAAGTAGATGTATACCGCGGAAACGCCATGATGAGACAACCACTGGACAGATTTGAACGAAATTCGTTGGATCTGAGAGAGAAAGCTAAATTCATGGTGACTCTATAGGAAGCACAATTTTTATTTGGGGCCTGTACTTTTTACAAATGTTTCCACAACACAAGGAAGGCAACAAAAATGTTGCAGCACGAAGTTCACAAGTCCGCAGCTCTACACCAAAAAACAGACATCGAGGTGCTGTAAAGTGCGTCTGTTAAATCATCTATAGCGGGCAAGATTAATATCTAAATTTACAGTTCGCGTGAAATTCTAACAATATTTGTGAAGGTTTTTCAGAAGTCTTAGTGACAAATTAATGGTATATTTGAGAGCGGTGTATACGACATCAATTTTGCCCGCGCTTTACATATACATCATTAGGTGCAGTTTACAGAAGTAAGCGTCATTGTTTCGTCCTTTGAAATTCTGCAATTAATACAAAACTGAAAAAAATTAATCTCCATGGTGGTATAATTAGCATTTGGGGCTGCACTGCTGAGCACGAGGTCGGGGGATCGAATCCCAGCTGCGGCGGCCGCCTTCCGATGGGGGCGAAATGAAAAAAAAAAACAAAAAAAAACGCCCGTGTCCCGTGCATTGGGAGCATGTTAAGTATCCCCAGGAGGTAAAAATTAACCGGGAGTCCCCCACTATACGGCGTGCCTCATAATCAAATCGTGGTTTTGGCACATAAAACCCCAGAATTCATTCTTTAATAAAAATTGGTTATTAAAAAATCGACCGAATAAATACAGATCCCTTTCCTACGGTGACTAGATTAAAGCTTTTTTTCTTTTTTACTGCTACAAACGTTATAAATTTGCTGCAGCGGTTGCCGAGAAAAACGAGTTCTCCGTCCCCGCGCATATATAGATAAGAGCCCCCGAGCTAAGCTTCCTCTTAACGATCCAGCGCAGCACGCTTGACTGTGAGAAGCCACAGTGTTTGAGATTAATAGAAAGTTTTATAAAAAGGTGAGCCGAAGATAGGGGACGTAATCCACCGGGCATACAAAAGAACACAGTGAGCAAAACAAAGCGAAGGACACACAATGGAGTTTGAGTTTCTGCATATCGAAAGCTTGGGTACGCTATTTCTGAAATTACCCGATTTCCGCCGCCTTGTACTTATATCGTATTGTACTATCGCGCTAAGTCTGAGCTGCAACGCGCGAGCGCGTGGCCAATAAACGCTCTCGGGGATTGGACAGCGGCGCGACGATTGGCGCCGCGTTCTCGACTTACAGAGTAGCGCTGTTACTTTTTAGGACATCGTCCCTTTATGTCTGCCTTCGCCTCCACACTACAAAGTTTAGGTGCAAGATCTTTGTTTCTCGAAAATATTCTGAACAGGGGCGGTGGTGACTTTTGCACGATTTGGGTATCATTCGTGCTTCTGGAAATTAAATCTCCCGTCACCTCAGAATTTTATGCATCCGTTCATCGGCCCTCGGTGCGTCGTCCCGGACGTTTCTGCATTATGAATGAATGCTTACATTTACCCTTTATCTCTTTCTGCGTGCAATCGCCACGTACTCAATACATAAACGGCGCTGCGAACTCTCAGCCTCTTATCTGCAATATTGTCGAAGCGCGTACAGAACAATGATTGACGCGTATACCTCCCACTGAAGTATGGCCCCTTGTATACAAGGACGAAAACTACAGCTTTCGTCCACGGCGGACATCCAACGGTCCACCATTTCGTCTGCATGTCCATTTCGTCTGTTGCATGAGGTGTTGATTGGCTGGGCTCGAGCACGCGTCAGAAGCACGCACGCACTCCAGCCAATCGGCACTGCAGCAGCAGAGGAAATGGACATGTCCACTATATAGGCGGACTCTTACAGAATAACACCCCCCCCCCCCCCCGCCTTGGTTCCAGAACCTCGAAGAGGCCCTGACGTCATGGCGTGAGTTACGTCGGCGACTCTTACATTGCTGACCCACTCGAGCCCCGACCACCGAGAACGAGCAGAGAGGCCCCCTCCCGAACGTGTCAACAAATGACGCAGTTTTGAGGAGCACATTTACTGAACAACGGCAACCCGAACACGCGCGAAAATACATTGAAATTGTCACACCGGCGAGATGACGCGCGCGGTTAAATTTAGACGCGGAATTCACGAAGAACTCAAAGAACTCAAATTTTACGCTCGACCTATGTCGTGAAATGAAACTCAATAATTCGTTTAACCCTTCGGTGGATTTAAGAGACCTCGGCAATGGGTTTAAGAACCGCTACGAGGCCTACCTAAGAATACGGTTCGTCCATAGCAATAGGATTCGGCACGCGCTTTGCAGTGTGTCCTCCCAAGGCTCCCGCATTCGGGTGCATGTGTGATAGTGCCTCTGTGATAAAAAACATCCATTGAGCGATAACACGGGGTTGTCGTGAGCGCGGTGTAGGTCACAAACGGAACAGCTCGATGAAGGAGAGTGCTGATATAAGCAAGTGGGGAACCGTACGTCCCTGTGTCTGGGCGTGTGATTGTATGCGGTTGAACCCGGCTATAACGAACACACTAATGCGTTAAAATTAGTTGAATATATAAGGTAACTTGTTACGCCGAAACTCCCTCATAACCAAGTTGAGACGTTTTTGTGATGCGTTCGTTATCTGTTCGATCTCTTCAGTAGAGAAAAAGAGCCAAAGAACGATTCTATATACTGAAAACAAAACTACAGGCAGTATACAGGCAGTAGTTTCTTCCGCGGCGTCCGAGCATGATAGAACAAAGCGATAAACATAACAACAGCTCCCGAACGCTACGTTTGTTGGCGGCACGCAGGCGGCTTTATACGGCAATGGTAGCAGATGCCCCGAGTTCGACATATACGATGTCCAGCTCGTTATAAGGGGGTGTTGCTAGGTGAGTATCAATCAGCACGTTTCGCTTGTTCGATATAGAGAATGATTCGCTTTTTCCGGCTTCATTACATCCCCATTCGAATGCACGGCGCATGCGGTCGTGCGCGTCGGCATGCCGGGCACTCGACGTGGTTCCACGCCTCCTCAGCGCAAATAATCGCCGGAAAAATAGATTCGCTGCGAGGATAGCGAAAGAAGGTATTCCTGCGAGTTCACCACAAGTCGCGCGATGTCGTTACTCGCTAGAGTCGGTTGGGTAGGCAGTTATGCGCAAATTACAAGCACGTAAGCTTTTGTTGCTGTATTTATGTACGGAGGGCCGTAATAAGCGCGGTTATTGCGAGACATGTGTATGCTTCTCTTGTCAATACCGTTCCATGATTCCGCAGACGTTGATCGATCTTGGCTAACTGACCTCTCCTTGTTGCACGGAGCCGATGTACATGGCGCATGTCTGGTGCAGCGCGTCACCAGAGAGAGAACAATATAGTCGAACGCTTGCTACCTGGGCACATATTTGGGAAGGGAGTAAGCGTGGCTCGCTATGAAATGCTCACACGCGAAGCTCCGTTGACGCTAGCCAGTAGCCAGTCCTCGAAATGACGTCACTTCGCATTCCCACATGAGGTGACGAACGCTTGGAGTCGCCTCCCTTGCGCGTATACGCAGCATTTCAATTGCGGATGTAATTAGGCATGGCATACCAGGAGGCATGGAGACGAGCCGGTCGGGCTGTATATGTTGTCGGTGGCGAATAAACCCATACTTACTTCATTTCGGTGCATCGCATTCATTGGGAATAAGTGTGCACTCAGGTGCGACGAGCGACGAAAAAGCCGCGCTTTTCCAATGTTTTAATAAATTTGCCTTCACCCTCAGCCAGCGAACGTTTTCGCCAGTCTCGCGGCAAAAAACACGAAAAATCTAGAAGCGCTTATGTCACTGACGTAACCGTAACATTCAAAAACGGATCCGATCGTAACGGCGGCAACTCGCACGTTCTTCGCCAGTGACTCTAATGTTCTCTCTCTCCGCAAGGTCTTCTCAATTACCTGTGCTCATAAGAAACACTGGCTCCTGTTATACTTCCGGCGGTCTCCCTTTCCATCACCCTCAGCACGTGGTACAGGCATGCGCACGGCACCCACGCGATTACACCCCCCCCCCCCCCCCAAGGTGCCTCAAATGAAAACTGCGAAGCACGCGGTATAGGGATG
Source organism: Dermacentor albipictus (assembly GCF_038994185.2). Taxonomy (NCBI): domain Eukaryota; kingdom Metazoa; phylum Arthropoda; class Arachnida; order Ixodida; family Ixodidae; genus Dermacentor; species Dermacentor albipictus. The sequence goes on from NC_091823.1 coordinate 171,599,200, forward strand.
GCTGCGAATTAAATGAAACTTCGGCAGAGTATACACACCCAGTCGCACGAATGTGGACCGGGCGACGTACAATCCATGCTCGCCTTCGCCACTAATGATTCACCGTCCTCGCCAGGGGTCAAAGTGTTTGACCCGACGGTAAAATACGTGACGCGGGAGCGTGTCACACTTCCGGCTTCGCGTTCCCCTTCACAAACCCCGCCGACACCGTTTGTTACCGCCCCGTAATCATCAGAGACCGCGGCAAATGCGTGGTGCAGCCTGCAGGCCACGCGCAATCAGGCAGCTAAGCACTTGTCGCGTGGGGAGCGTCTGTGCTATGCGCTCCACGCGCGACGGCGTCGGGAGCGGGGGAGCGTGCGCGGCCCGATTCGATGCGACTCGGCACGAAGTGCCACCCACGCACGGTGGCACCGATTACGGCGCGGTCCTTCAGACGGGCTGCGTGGAGCTGAACCACCAGTGCTGGAAGCGCGGCCGACGGGTGCGGACGCATGCACTGGTCATCGTGTATATGTCCTAAAACATACATTCATCGTTACAGGTGGTGCCCCAGCGCCTGGATGTGTTCCCGCAATCGCCTCCGCCACACGCAACCCGCAAAAGCGACACCTACCGAGGCATGCGCCTGCTTATGTCCAGAGGGCGCCACCAGTAGGACGCGCATGTGGACGCCAGCTGTCGCTTTCTTGCAGGTTTAACAGCTAATGATGTTTCGATATGAAACATCGCTTAGTAGTAATGCTCGTAGCATTTCGGCCGCGCTTAATAGCTTAGATTTGCTTTTCCTAGCGGCAGCTTCGTTTCTTGGAGAACTTATTTGCCGTTATTATGGCGATTTTTTTTTGCTCGTAAGCACGATCGCCTGCGTGTAGATGCATCCATTGACATCGCCGCAAGACTGCTCATCTCGATAAATTTTACCGTTGCATGGTAGTCTAGAAGATCGTGCAACGTATTCATAATGAATGGACTCAATTATTATTATTATTATTATTGTTATTGTTGTTGTTGTTGTTGTTGTTGTTGTTGTTGTTGTTGTTGTTGTTGTTGTTGTTGTTGTTGTTGTTGTTACTATTATTGTTATTATTATTATTATTCCTGGAGCGACCCGCGCTCTGTCCGCGAACACTTCGATAGAAGCTACATCGACGAGGACGTCGAACGCGTTCGCAGCAAAGGTGGCGCCTTCCATCACACTCGGTATGTATAGAACAAGGAAGCAAAGAAAGCAATTCACTGAGCAAACAGAAGCACTCGAAATCTTCCCGTCTGACCAGTGGAATTCGATTTCGGCCACACCCTCCGGCCGGACCCCGCGCAAACTCCCACCACTCAATTGCCCCCGAAACAATCAAAGGTCGTTCGGCGACACGCAACGTTTCAGAGTGTTCGTATTATATACCGCTGCGGAAAACTGCAGTCGGAGGCCGGACACAGTTCGAATGGCGTCCCTCGCGTCCACCTATAAGGCCGCGCATAATCAGCTGCGAGCAACGCGCAACAATAGGCTGCCAATGAACACGCCTGCAAATAAATCCCCGGAAACGTACATACGTGCACGCGCTTTGCCATCGCGATTTTGGTTTTTTATGACGCTCGTTATTTTTTTCCCCCAACGCACGCGCTTCTCGATTGCATGCCTACACAACTTCGTCTCGTTCGTTTCCTTTCGCACGACGTGACGCCGTCGAACAAATCGCGCTGCACCGAGGTCGCGCAGCTGGTGTTGCTCGGAGGGGGGGGGGGGGGGGGCTGCGCGTCGATTGCACTGCCCCTCCCCCCCGACCAAGCGCATATCGCTGCCAGCACGCACACTGAGAAGCATGCAGTGTCGCTGCTGCGCTCGCTTTAGTGCGGCGCCTGCAAAGCGAGGGTGCGCGTATTCTTTTATTTATTTAATTTATTTATATTTATTTACAATACAGCTATACTCTCATTCGAGAGCGTGGCCTTTCGGTAATACAGCATCGTATGTCAGTACGCGGGATTTAAAGATAACACGCGGTTAAAGAACACCTATATATATAGTAAGCTATCGCAGGAGACGAATGATCTCATTAAGAAACGCCAATGTATGAAAGCCTATAAACCCACAGCTAGAATAGAACTGGCAGAACTTTCCAAGTTAATCAACAAGTGTAAGACAGCTGGCATAAGGTTCTTGAACATATTCTGTACTCACATTTAGCTAAGCACTTACACAATAATTCATTTTTTACAAAAGCACAACATGGTTTCCGAAAAAACTTGTCATGTGAAACCCAACTTCTTTCTTTTACTCACAGCCTTCACCTTATTCTCGACAAAGGTTCTTTCGCAGACTGTGTTTTCTTTGATTTCGCCAAGGCCTTCGACAAAGTGTGCCATAAATTACTTCTATTTAAACTTAGTAAACTTAATCTTGATCCGCACCTGTTTGCATGGCTTGAACATTTTCTCTTTAATCGGTCACAGTATGTTCTGGTAGAAAATCATATGTCCCCATCTAATCCTGTAGACTCTGGTGTGCCGCAATGATCAGTTATAGGCCCTCTTCTTTTCTTAATTTACATTAACGACTTACCCAATGACGTTTGTTCTAATATTTACCTTTTCGCAGATGACTGTGTTATCCTCCGTGAAATCTCGGACAAATCTGATAACAAATTCTCACAAGACGATATAAACGCTATCTCTAACTGGTGTGACGTATGGTTAATGCAACTTAACGTAAGTAAATGTAAATGTATGCGTGTAACTCGCAGCCATATTCCTCCACCGAACTATTACCTTAATGATACTCCCCTGGAGGTCGTAACCTCGTATAAATACCTAGGCGTCCACATAACCTCGTCACTTTCCTGGTCGTTGCACATCGACAACGTAATTAACAATACTAATCGCATGCTAGGTTATCTTCACCGAAACTTTTCTTCTGCTCCTACATCATTAAAATTAATTCTATACAAAACGCCTATTAGGAGTAAAATGGAGTACGCTTCATCCATCTGGGACCCGCACCTCGAAACCCTTACTCAATCACTCGAACTAATCCAAAACAATGCCGTACGTTTCAGTCATAGCACCTACAGCCGTACATCAAGCGTAACTGCCATGAAAAACTCTTTGCTGCTTGCTCCTCTCTCAGCCCGGCGTAAGTGCTTTTGCCTTGCTTTATTTCATAAACTATATTTCCACAATTCGTACCTACGCGATAATCTAATATCACCTTCTACCTACATTTCCTCTCGCATCGATCATAGCCATAAGGTTGGAATCATTCAGTGCCGCACCAGAACCTGTAACGAATCATTCATTCCTAGGACCTCTCAGGAATGGAACCACCTTCCCGGCGCAGTTGTCGCAATCAAGTACAACTCAAAGTTTCGTTCGGTCTTATCAGACATCATTACTCCCAGATGCAATTAACTAATCACATTTGTTGTTTATTGCTGCTTTGTTTATTTACTTGTGTATATTTGTTTTTTTTACCCACTCCCCTCTGTAATACTTCGGTCTTGAGGGTACAATAAAATAAAAATAAATAAATAAATAAATAAATAAGGAAGTATGATATGGATAAAATTGAACATGCTCTCAGGAACGGAGGAAGCCTAAAAGCAGTGAAAAAGAAACTAGGAATAGGCAAGAATCACGTGTATGCGTTAAGATACAAAGCCGGCAATATCATTACTAATAAGGATGAGATAGTTCAAGTGGCTGAGGAGTTCTATAGAGATTTATACAGTACCTGTGGCACCCACATCGATAATGGAAGAGAGAATAGTCTACAGGAATTTGACATCCCACAAATAACGCCGAAAGAAGTAAAGAAAGCCTTGGGAGCTATGCAAAGGGGGAAGGCAGCTGGGGAGGATCTGGTTACAGCAGATTTCTTGAAGAATGGTGGGCAGATAGTTCTAGAGAAACTGACCACCCAGTATACGCAATGCTTCATGACCTCGAGCGTACCGGTATCTTGGATGAACGCCAACATAATCCCAATCCATAAGAAAGGGGAGGCCAAGGACTTAAAAAATTAGACCGATCAGCTTTCTTTCCGTTGCCTACAAAGTATTTACTAAGGTAATCGCAAACAGAATCAGGAACACCTTAGACTTCTGTCAACCAAAGGACCAGGCAGGATTTCGTAAAGGCTGCTCAACAATAGACCATACTCACACTATCAATCAGGTGATAGAGAAATGTTGCGGAATATAACCAACCTTTATATGTAGCTTTCCTTGATTACGAGAAAGCATTTGATTCAGTCGAAACCTCAGCAGTCATGGAGGCATTATGGAGCCAGGGTGTAGACGAGTCGTATGTAAAAATACTGAAAGATATCTATAGCGGCTCCACAGCCACCGTAGTCCTCCATAAAGAAAGCAACAAAATCCCAATAATGAAAGGCGTCAGGCAGGGAGATACCAACTCTCCAATGCTATTCACAGCTTGTTTACAGGAGGTATTCAAAGACCTGGATTGGGAAGAATTGGGGATAAGAGTTAATGGAGAATACCTTAGTAACTTGCGATTCACTGATATTGCCTTGCTTAGTAACTCAGGAGACCAATTGCATTGCATGCTCACTGACTTGGAGAGGCAAAGCAGAAGGGTGGGTCTAAAAATTAATCTGCATAAAACTAATATTTAACAGTCTCGGAAGAGAACAGCAGTTTACGATAGGTAGCGAGGCACTGGAAGTGGTAAGGGAATACATCTACTTAGGGCGGGTAGTGACAGCGTATCCGAATCATGAGGCTGAAATAATCAGAATAATAAGAATGGGCTGGGGTGCGTTTGGCGGGCATTCTCAGATGATGAACAGAGATAAGAAAAGAGCAGATTGGGTGAGGGAACAAACGCGAGTTAATGACATCTTAGTTGAAATCAAGAAAAGGGAATGGGCATGGGCAGGACATGTAATGAGGAGGGAAGATAACCGATGGTCATTAAGGGTTACGGACTGGATTCCAAAAGAAGGGAAGCGTAGCAGGGGGCGGCAGAAAGTTAAGTGGGTGGATGAGATTAAGAAGTTTGCAGGGACGACATGGCCACAATTAGCACATGACCGGGGTAGTTGGAGAAGTATGGGAGAGGCCTTTGCCCTGCAGTGGGCGTAGCCAGGCTGATGATGATGATGATGATGATGTAGGCAGAACAGTTAACTGAAAGAACAACAATCGTCCGAGGACGGTAATCTTAAAGGGATGCTGAGTTCAGGAATACAAATGCGTGTTAATACACGACCGTTAACTAACGTGATCGAAAAAAAAACGAATATTTGATCGATATATCATCGAAAACAAACGAAGTACACGCGCAGGTAACCATTTATACACGTAACAGGAACGAACGGAAAGATAACACTTGAGCCGTCAAAAGAAGTTATACATTTGTGTGAAAAGACATACTTATAACATATAACACTTTGAGAGAGAGAAAGAGAGAGAGACGATTTAAAAAAAATCTAGGCAAGTAATTAGCGGAAAAAATGGCTCTTACATCATCTTACGACTAGAAGTAATACAGTCACGAAATATTACTTTGGGAATAATGCTTGGCAGACGTCGACATAACGGCAACGGGGCAAAAAAAAAGGGCGAACGTCGGCACCACGTATGTGAATGGTCGCGGCTACTGTGCCATCCCGGTTCGTCGCGGTAACTCCGCTTCGCCGTCTATACATGCCTGGCCAAGAGGTCAGGGCTCGCCGCCGACGCGTACAGTGCGAATCGAACTCGTCCAGAGCGGTGAAGCGGCCGATTTGGACGCCGCATGCCCGAGCGCTCGTAACCAACCGCGGCCACCGGCAAGCGGCGCCAAGCAGAACGTCTTCGCCGCTCCGACACCCCCACGCGTCAAACGGTATTATCGAATTTCGGTAAACAGGCCCGTTCTCTCAACGCTGCTGCTATTTTCTTTTCCGGCCAATAAACAATCGCTCGCGCGCACTTCCCCCTGTCAAGAATGGCGAGCTGCGAAACAAGATTGCCACACAGTTACGACAGGGCGACACGACGCGCACCTCTCCCTCTCCGTCGCTGCAGCTGGGAGGCGTTCAAAGAAGCGACCTTTGCGCTGGAATCCGCCGCCTTCCACCCGCCCCATCGACATTGTGACGGAACTAGTTCGGCGTGCGTGAACAATGATTCCGGAGTTCCCCAACGCGGAGCTGATTTGACACGCATGGACAAGCTGCCGTGGGGACGACGTATTTTGGTGCGTCTCACGCTTCGGCGGGGCACGGAACAACGAGCGACCCTCGATCGGCGCCGATAGTTCCCGGAACGGCACCCCGCCAACGCCGTCGTCGGACCTCAGAGCGCGGTTGCCTTTGTGTACGTAAACTGGTCTGCAGAGCAGCGGCGAGTTGGTGATGAGTAAACGAACAGTCGCCGCGTCGTATGACCGGCGGATCGAGTGTATAAAAACTGTGGTTGTGCGAATGCTTGTGCGAATTATGACTTCTCTTGAGCAGTCATGTTAGACTGAGTCACTTCTCTCATGCAGTCATGTTGGACTGATACTCTTTTTCTCAAGCAGTCATGTTAGACTGATTTAATTTCTGTAAATAAACCCTTTTCCTCGTTCTCGATGAGAAACAGTTCTTCACTTCATCAACGATCTCAGCGTAAATAAGTTGGACGACGGCATGGGCCAGCTACCTTCGAATTCATGCCGTACTCCAATCTTGGCAAAGGACCACGGACGATGGGATTGAGCCCCCAATCCTGACAACTGGCTGACAGCGGTGGGATGGACTTTGCGACATGGTGCTGTATCTGCGGTGAGTGCTTGGTTTTTGCTTTGACTCTCTAGGCTTCATTTTGTGGTTGTTCTGTTTAGAACAGTAGGGAAGCTAGATTGTTGTGTGTTAGCTAGGTTGTGTTTTCCTAGCTAGATTTAGAGAGCAGAATCAAGGCAGTAAAGCAGCAGTCATGGAGTTAAGGACACTGCTGAGAGACGAGCTGTTGATTGTTGGTGAGGAAATGGGCCTAGATGTACGCAAGGAAATGCTCAAATCGGAATTATTGGAGCTAATTTCCAATCAGGCCAGTGAGCAAGATATTGAAATGGGATTGGAACTTCTCAAAAAGAGAGAGAAACGGGAAAGAGAAAGAGAAGAACGGGACAGAGAAAAAAGAGAGAGAGAGGAACGCGATAAAGATCGCGAGTTAAGAAAAATGCAACTTGAACTTGAAAACAGACGTTTGGAGTTGTCTCAAGGAAGTGAAGGCGCTCTGGGTCGATCAAGTGAGGCAGAATCGTACCGCATGGACAGGCTATTAAAGCCATTTGAGGTCGGG